>NC_092338.1:122602500-123202500 GCF_046630445.1 Rutidosis leptorrhynchoides | reverse complement strand
CATTTTATATTAGAGTTAATTGATCAAATGAAACTCGGATCTTTATTAGACTCAATTGTAATTAAAACTCAAAAAATTCATGATTCAATTATATATCAAATTAAAAGTATGATGACGAAAAACATACCGAATACAATAGAAAATGAAGGATACTCCTTATTGATAAGAATCGTAACCCTAAAAATACTCATTAGTATAATAGACTCGATCTTGTTATTTTGAAATCATCGTCGTCTTCCATCTCCGATTGTTCAAATCCCGTTTATTTCTTAATATATTTTCCCATCCAATCGTTTCTGCTCCAGCCATGTTGATCGATTTTTTATGCCGTTCAACTGCTCGAAACAACCAAATCGATTTAATTGATCGATTTAAATGGAGTCGATTTTGGGAAGCGGATGATTCTGAAATCCCTAATTTTACACTGCGAATTTAGGTATACCACCAATATTATACAAAATTAGTACCGTTGTGTGCCTAAAATTGTAGCGATTAAAGCTGGTGTATCGGCGATTGTTTTTACCACCGGCGAAGGCCATAACCGCCAGTGCAAATGGTGCGGTTGTTCTATTTTGGAAGAGAGAGAGAGAGAGAGTACTATGAGGAAGCGTAATTTTTGAAGAGATGAAAGGAGATGATAGGAGAGGGATGGTCGGGTGTGGATTGAATATGGGACACGATGTCGTATTTTTGAAAAAAAAAAATAGGAGAGGATGGACACGTGTCAGATGAGTAGGGGGTATCCTTAGGGTCTGACACCTAGGATGTATAGGTCATGCTTTATGTGATGTATGGGATATATATATATATATATATATATATATATATATATATATATATATATATATACAAATATAGTTTTAAAAATATAGCGTTAAACTTGGCTAGCTCCCTGTGGAACTAACCGGACTTACTAAAAACTACACTACTGTACGATTAGGTACACTGCCTATAAGTGTTGTAGCAATGTTTAGGTATATTCCATTCAATAAATAAATAAATAACTTGTGTAAAATTGTATCGTATTTAATAGTATTTCGTAGTAAAAATATAACTATTTCGTACCCCTCTGCTTTAGCATCAAGTATTTTTGGCGCCGCTGCCGAGGACCGCCGAAGCGAAACGCTATTAAAAAAAAGATTTTTATTAAGTTTTAAATTCTTTTTGTAAAAATACGTTTTAAATATTAAAATTCAAAAATATAAAAAGAAAAACAAAATATATATATTTTTAAGAGTTGTTCAAAATATATAAAATTATAAAGTATTTTTATTTCTATTTTAGTTTTTAAATATAAGTTTTATTTAATTTATATAAATATTTTATATAAATATAAAAACAGAAAGAAAAAAAGAGTAAAAGTAATCGGGCCCAACTGTAGCAGCCCAACATCTGCCCTGGATCCACGAACAATGCGATCGCATGGAAAATTAACCCTCAACTCATGCGATCGCATGAGCTGAGGTGACACGCCTGATACCTAGTCCGACCAGTTTAGGGTTAGAGTATTATTGATTATTATTATTAATTAACCCTAATTAAGGTTTAATTAATTAATTAGTTTTTATTAATTAGTTTTAGTTTTATTAATTAATTCGTATTTTAAAGTTTTAATTAGTTTTAAACTTAATACTTTTATAAGATAATAATCTAAAAATAATATTTTTATAAAAATTAGTAATTTTATCATTTTTATATCTTTTTATTATTTAGTACATAATTTGTAATTTATCGTTCGTAATTAGTTTTAAGATATAGTTTTTGCCGTAGTTTACTTTTATTTCTAGATTTTTAGGCTTTGCCGTAAAATCCCTTAAGTGCTTTTTCTTTAGACTAAGATTTAGGTGCTTTAGAATTTTGCGACGCCGTTTTAAGTTTTAGTGCCTTTTTAAGTTATTGCCGGTTTGGATATAGAATTCCTTTTAAGCTTTAATACCTTTAGACGTAAGTTTTAATTCTTAGTTTTTAAACTTTTATGTTTCGACGCTGCATTTTATTATTTTTTTCGACTTTTATTTTTCGACGCTTTTTTTCGACCTTTTATTTTTCGACGTTTTTCGACGCGCTCTTTTTCTTTCTTATTTCTCAACGCTCTAGTTTTTAAGACATAGAATTTTCTATTTCTTCTCTAAAATTTCAAAACGAAAAATTATTTTAAGCGGTTAAATTGATAGACATCCAAAATTTTCTGGTTCTTAGTAATAGTTGAATTTGTTAGTGGCGAGTTGTGAGCTTCCGATTTAAAGGGTCCTGGCTACCTGCTGCATCTATTGGCTATTCGAAACGTGGGCAAAATCAGAAAAGTCTATTAATTTGATAACTTATATAATTTTTATCTTTTATAACTAATAGGATATTCAGTGAATGCACCGAGCAAAACGTTCACCACCTTTTATACGTTCACCACCTGTAACCAGATCAAGACATCTAGCCAATATTGTCGCCGTTGATTTTTCTTCAGAATCGTCATCAAGTCAACCAAGTACTCCAATTCAAATTTCCGATAATCCATTATTTGAACCCGACCTCACAATTGAGAATTCGAAGGATATTCAGGGACAATTCAGAGATCCTGAACCACTAATCATTCCTCCTGAACCATAAATCACTCATCCAAAGATTGTCGAGGAAGAAACCATTAAATCAAAATCATCTAGTGATTCAGATTCAACAAATTCAATCATGGAAAATCTGGAACCTCTAAGTATGGAAGACCGAATGAGGGCTAAATGCACTGGCCAAGGTCACGCAATTACTCAACCAGACATTAATGCGCCAGATTATGAAATTAAAGGACAAATCCTACACATGGTAACTAATCAATGCCAATTTAGTGGTGCGCCGAAGGAAGATCCAAATGAACATCTTCGAACCTTTAATAGGATCTGTACTCTATTTAAAATCCGAGAAGTGGAGAATGAACAGATATATCTCATGTTATTTCCCTGGACTTTAAAGGGAGAAGCCAAAGATTGGTTAGAATCGTTACCTGAAGGGGCGATTGATACATGGGATGTCTTAGTTGAAAATTTTCTTAAACAATTCTTTCCAGCATCTAAAGCCGTGAGACTTCAAGGAGAAATTTTTACGTTCACACAAAAGCCAAATGAAACTTTATATGAGGCATGGACAAGATTTGAAAAGTTATTAAGAGGATGTCCGCAACATGGTTTAGACACTTATCAAATAGTGCAAATATTCTATCAAGGATGCGACGTCACAACACGAAAAGACATCAATATAGCAGCTGGTGGTTCCATTATGAAGAAAACCGCAACTGAAGCTTACAAAATTATTGATAACACTGCTTCCCACTCACATGAGTGGCATCAAAAAAAAGATATCGTTAGATCATCTAAAGCGGCTAGAGCCGATTCTAGCCATGACTTTGATTCCATGTCCGCAAAGATAGATGCTTTCGAGAGACGAATAAAAAAGATAACTAAAGATATTCACGCAATACGAATTAGTTGTGAGCAGTGTGGAGGACCACATTTGACAAAAGATTGTCTTAGTATTGAACAAACAATGAAACAAAGAGAGAATGTTTCATACATGAACCAAAGGCCTGGAAATAATTATCAGAATAATTATCAACCGCCAAGACCAAATTACAATCAAAACTAGAATTATAATCGAAATGTTCCATACAACAACCAACAAGGTCCTAGCAATCAACAAGTATCCAATAATACTTATAATCAGCAAAGACCTATTTTTCAAAATAAACCACCACAAACCGATGGTAAAAAGCCAAATTTAGAAGATATGATGTCGAAGCTAGTTGAATCTCAAACTCAATTTTTCACATCTCAGAAACAAACCAATGAACAAAATGCTCAAGCCTTTAGAAATCAACAAGCTTCTCTCAAAATTTAGAAAAGAAGTAAGCAACCTAGCAAGGTTGATAGGTGAAAGAAAACCAGGAAGTCTACCTAGCGACACAAATGCTAACCCCCGGAATGAAACAGCTAAAGCCATTACCACAAGAAGTGGTATTACACTTAAACCACCTGAAATACCTGTAATTTCTGATGACTCTATTCCTACTACACAAAAACCACAACCTGAGCAAGATAAGGAAACGGAACCGGTAGTTTAAAAGGTTAATGAAAATAATACAGTTAAAGCTAAACCTTATGTTAAACCATACCCACCACCGCTTTCTTACCCAAGTAAAATGAGAAAAAAAAACACTTGAAGCCGAGCAATCCAAATTTTTGGATATGTTTAAACAGATAAATGTAAATATTCCTTTCATTGATGTGATTTCAGGAATGCCAAGATATGCTAAATTCTTGAAAGATCTAATCACAAATAGAAAGAAAATGGAAGAACTCTCGGCTGTTACAATGAATGCTAATTGTTCTGCAGTGCTGTTGAATAAGATACCAGAAAAATTATCAGATTCAGGAAGTTTCACAATTCCATATTTTATGGGTAGTCTTAGTTCAATAGAAGCATTGGCAGACTTATGTGCTAGTATAAATTTAATGCCGTAATCATTATACACTAAACTAGACCTTGGAGAATTGAAACCAACACGAATAAGCATACAACTAGCCGATCGATCAGTAAAATATCCTAGAGGGATAATGGAGAACATGCTAGTTAAAGTTGGTACTTTAGTATTTCCAGTAGACTTTGTTATTCTGGACATGGAAGAAGATTCTCGAGTTCCTCTTATATTAGGAAGACCATTCTTAAACACGGCTAAAGCAATAATAGACGTGTTTGGTAAGAAATTGACCCTAAGTATAGAGGACGAGAGTGTTACCTTTTCTGTTGATAGAGCCATGCAACAACCGCAATCTGCAGATGATACATGTTACTATATTCAAACCATAGATTCACATGCAGAATTGTTAGAAGAATTTCCAGAATTACAAGGAACAGGAGAATGTTCTTTAGGAGAAGGAACTGAACCAATTGATGAAGCTGAAATGTTAGCTACACTTATGGCTAATGGATATGAACCAACAACAGAAGAACTTCAAATGTTAAAAGAATAAGACAGATATCGATATAGATCATCGATAGAAGAACCACCGACATTAGAGTTAAAGCCACTTCCAAACCATTTGGAATATGCTTATTTACATGGTGAATCTGAATTACCTGTAATAATATCGTCTTCTCTTACTGAAAATGAAAAATCGCAACTCATTTCTGTGCTAAAAGCTCATAAACCAGCTATTGCATGGAAAATTCATGACATTAAAGGCATAAGTCCTTCGTATTTGTGACGATTCTGACCAAATTTAAACTTTAATCTTTATATTATTCCGACACGATAATCAAAGTTTGTTAAGTTAAATCTCAAGAATTTTAAACTGTGTTCATACATTCATTATAACCTCTGCCAAATTCCGACGATTCACGAACCGTTATATATAAATAGATATGTATATGTATATATATATTATAACTTGAGAATATTAATAAAGTATTAAACGTATAATACTTTACACGAACGTATTTGTTTCAATATGATTTTCGACGAAATTAAAAAAATATATATTAAATGATTGAATTATCAGAAACATTGAATTATGATTACAATTCTCTGTTGAGAGGTCCACTATGATTTGAGAAAATCTATTCCTCTTAACGATATTCAGAATAATTTGTAAAGCTATTTATAAATAAAAACAAAAAAGTGTCATTTACGAAAGTTAGACAAAAGTTAGTAGAGAATTGGTTTCCATAATATTCTATTAATCTATTTTCAAACGTACAAAGATGTTTTCAGTTTAAAAAGAACTTTATTATTAAAACGTATATAACTTTTATAAATATTTAGAATTACTTTTGACAACTCATTACTTAACCAGTATAATAAATATAACGATATTTATATTTTATTTCATTAAATATATATAACGATTTAAATTAATATTATATATATTTATACGTGTATTATACATACATAGTTTTTATACTTTTACTATACTTTAACTTTACCTTTACTTTACTTTTACTTTACTTTAACTTTAATAATTCACTTTAATAATTCATACTTTAATAATTCACTTTAATAATTCGTACTTTAATAATTCACTTTAATAATTCATACTTTAATAATTTACTTTAATAATTCATACTTTAATAATTCACTTTAATATATCAAAAATCTATTATAAATAGAATTCAATAGGTTTCATTATTTCATAGAAACTTAAAAATATATTTCTCTAAATCCAAGGTACATTGGACCATTCAAGATTATAGATCGTGTCGGACCAGTAGCTTACCAACTGGAGCTACCTCAACAACTTGCGGCTGTACATAACACTTTTCACGTCTCAAATTTGAAGAAATGTTTTGCTAAAGAAGATCTCACTATTCCGTTGAACGAAATCCAAATCAATGAAAAACTTCAATTCATTGAAGAACCTGTCGAAATAATGGATCGTGAGGTTAAGAGACTTAAACAAAATAAGATACCGATTGTTAAGGTTCGATGGAATGCTCGTAGAGGACCCGAGTTCACCTGAGAGCGTGAAGATCAGATGAAGAAAAAATACCCGCATTTATTTCCAGAAGATACGTCAACACCTCCAACTGCTTAAAATTTCGGGACGAAATTTATTTAACGGGTAGGTACTGTAGTGACCCGAACTTTTCCATGTTTATATATATATTAAATGAAATTGTTATTTACATGATTAAGTGTTTCCAACATGTTAAGCAATCAAACTTGTTAAGACTTGATTAATTGAAATAGGTTTCATATAGACAATTGACCACCCATGTTGACCGGTGATTCACGAACGTTAAAACTTATAAAAACTATACAATGACATATATATGGTTATATATATAGTTAACATGATTTTATTATAAGTATGTATCTCATTAGGTATTTTAACAATGAGTTATATACATAAAAATGAGACTATT
This sequence comes from Rutidosis leptorrhynchoides, assembly GCF_046630445.1. Classification (NCBI taxonomy): domain Eukaryota; kingdom Viridiplantae; phylum Streptophyta; class Magnoliopsida; order Asterales; family Asteraceae; genus Rutidosis; species Rutidosis leptorrhynchoides. Next base: position 123,195,597 of record NC_092338.1, on the reverse strand, counting down.
AATTTAAGAAACTCGAAAATGATATATATAACGATTATCGTTATAACAACGTCTTACTAGGTACATATGAATCATATTAAGATATTGATACACTTGGTTAATTATGTTAAATTATAAGTAAATATATTATTAATTGTATTAACAATGAAATACATATGTAAAAATAAGACTACTAACTTAATGATTTCGAAACGAGACATATATGTAACGATTATCGTTGTAACGACATTTAACTGTATATATATCATACTAAGATATATTATATATCATAATATCATGATAATATAACAATTTAACATCTCATTTGTTATAATAAATAATGGGTTAACAACATTCAACAAGATCGTTAACCTAAAGGTTTCAAAACAACATTTACATGTAACGACTAACGATGACTTCACGACTCAGTTAAAATGTATATACATGTAGTGTTTTAATATGTATTCATACACTTTTGAAAGACTTCAAGACACTTATCAAAATACTTCTACTTAACAAAAATGATTACAATTACATCCTCGTTCAGTTTCATCAACAATTCTACTCGTATGCACCCGTATTCGTACTCGTACAATACACAGCTTTTAGATGTATGTACTATTGGTATATACACTCCAATGATCAGCTCTTAGCAGCCCATGTGAGTCACCTAACACATGTGGGAACCATCATTTGGCAACTAGCATGAAATATCTCATAAAATTACAAAAATATGAGTAATCATTCATGACTTATTTACATGAAAACAAAATTACATATCCTTTATATCTAATCCATACACCAATGACCAAAAACACCTAAAAACACTTTCATTCTTCAATTTTCTTCATCTAATTGATCTCTCTCAAGTTATATCTTCAAGTTCTAAGTGTTCTTCATAAATTTCAAAAGTTCTAGTTTCATAAAAATCAAGAATACTTCCAAGATTGCAAGTTTACTTCCAAGCTTTCTAATCCATTCCAAGTAATCATCCAAGATCAAGAAACCTTTGTTACTTACAGTAGGTTATCTTTCTAATACAAGGTAATAATCATATTCAAACTTTAATTCAATTTCTATAACTATAACAATCTTATTTCGAGTGGAAATCTTACTTGAAATTGTTTTCGTGTCATGATTCTGCTTCAAGAACTTTCAAGCCATCCAAGGATCCTTTAAAGCTAGATCTATTTTTTTCATTTCCAGTAGGCTTATCCAAGGAACTTGAGGTAGTAATGATATTCATAACATCATTCGATTCATACATATAAAGCTATCTTATTCGAAGATTTAAACTTGTAATCACTAGAACATAGTTTAGTTAATTCTAAACTTGTTCGCAAATAAAAGTTAATCCTTCTAACTTGACTTTTAAAATCAACTAAACACATGTTCTATATCTATATGATATTCTAACTTAATGATTTAAAACCTGAAAACAAGAAAAACACCGTAAAACCGGATTTAAGCCGTCGTAGTAACACCGCGGGCTGTTTTGGGTTAGTTAATTAAAAACTATGATAAACTTTGATTTAAAAGTTGTTATTCTGGAAAAATGATTTTTATTATGAACATGAAACTATATCCAAAAATTATGGTTAAACTCAAAGTGGAAGTATGTTTTCTAAAATGGTCATCTAGACGTCGTTCTTTCGACTGAAATGACTACCTTTACAAAAACGACTTGTAACTTATTTTTCCGACTATAAACCTATACTTTTTCTGTTTAGATTCATAAAATAGAGTTCAATATGAAACCATAGCAATTTGATTCACTCAAAACGGATTTAAAATGAAGAAGTTATGGGTAAAACAAGATTGGATAATTTTCTCAGTTTAGCTACGTGAAAATTGGTAACAAATCTATTCCAACCATAACTTAATCAACTTGTATTGTATATTATGTAATCTTGAGATACCATAGACACGTATACAATGTTTCGACCTATCATGTTGACACATCTATATATATTTCGGAACAACCATAGACACTCTATATGTGAATGTTGGAGTTAGCTATACAGGGTTGAGGTTGATTCCAAAATATATATAGTTTGAGTTGTGATCAATACTGAGATACGTATACACTGGGTCGTGGATTGATTCAAGATAATATTTATCGATTTATTTCTGTACATCTAACTGTGGACAACTAGTTGTACGTTACTAACGAGGACAGCTGGCTTAATAAACTTAAAACATCAAAATATATTAAAAGTGTTGTAAATATATTTTGAACATATTTTGATATATATGTATATATTGTTATAGGTTCGTGAATCAACCAGTGGCCAAGTCTTACTTCCCGACAAAGTAAAAATCTGTGAAAGTGAGTTATAGTCCCACTTTTAAAATCTAATATTTTTGGGATGAGAATACATGCAGGTTTTATAAATGATTTACAAAATAGACACAAGTACGTGAAACTACATTCTATGGTTGAATTATCGAAATCGAATATGCCCCTTTTTATTAAGTCTGGTAATCTAAGAATTAGGGAACAGACACCCTAATTGACGAGAATCCTAAAGATAGATCTATTGGGCCTAACAAATCCCATCCAAAGTACCGGATGCTTTAGTACTTCGAAATTTATATCATATCCGAAGGGTGTCCCGGAATGATGGGGATATTCTTATATATGCATCTTGTTAATGTCGGTTACCAGGTGTTCACCATATGAATGATTTTTATCTCTATGTATGGGATGTGTATTGAAATATGAAATCTTGTGGTCTATTGTTACGATTTGATATATATAGGTTAAACCTATAACTCACCAACATTTTTGTTGACGTTTAAAGCATGTTTATTCTCAGGTGAATACTAAGAGCTTCCGCTGTTGCATACTAAAATAAGGACAAGATTTGGAGTCCATGTTTGTATGATATTGTGTAAAAACTGCATTCAAGAAACTGATTTCGATGTAACATATTTGTATTGTAAACCATTATGTAATGGTCATGTGTAAACAGGATATTTTTTATTATCATTATTTGATAATCTACGTAAAGCTTTTTAAACCTTTATTTATGAAATAAAGGTTATGGTTTGTTTTAAAAATGAATGCAGTCTTTGAAAAACGTCTCATATAGAGGTCAAAACCTCGCAACGAAATCAATTAATATGGAACGTTTTTAATCAATAAGAACGGGACATTTCAGTTGGTATCCGAGCGTTGGTCTTAGAGAACCAGAAATTTGCATTAGTGTGTCTTATCGAGTTTGTTAGGATGCATTAGTGAGTCTGGACTTCGACCGTGTTTTCTTTAAAAATGATTGCTTAACATTTTTGTTGGAAACTATATATTATTAACATGTATATATTATGTGATATATTAATCTCTTAACATGTTTGATATTGTGTGATAGATGTCTACCTCTAGCACAAATCCCATTGACTCACCTAATAATAACGAAGAGTCGAATATATATTGGCCTGATTCACAAGTTCCCGAAGAAGAACCGGAAGAAGAATCAGAACCGGAAGAAGAATCAGAACCAGAAGAGGAGGAACCGGAGGAGGAAATAGAACTGGTGGGGGAAATAATAAAAAGGTTAAGTAAAAGAAAATCCTCAACCAACCGACCAAGGTTAATTATGGTCAATGGTGTTTCCGCCAAGGAAGCAAAATATTGGGAGGATTACCAATTCTCCGATGAATCGGATTCCGACGAGAATTCCGATGATGTTATAGAAATTACCCCAACTGAATTTAAAAAGGCAAAAGAAAATAATAAGGAAAAGGGCATAAAAATAGAGAAATCTAATTCCAACCCTGATGAACTTTATATGTATCGTCAAACCCCGAAGTCCTTAAGTTGTAACAATGACCCGGGAACCTCTAAACCACCAGGTTTTTCTAAACCGTTGTGGAAAACGACAGCTAGTATTAAGGGAACATCATATATCCCTAGAAACTTAGCAAAACGAACCAAAACCGAAGAAGAAGAAATGAGCGAGTCGGAATAAGATAGTTGTATTCGTATGGTGTAATATATGTAATATAGTGTGCTTATGCTTTATGATATATGTAAAAATTGCTTGTATTAATAAGTATTTTTTTTATGAATCTAACTCTTGTCTATTTTACAGTATAAAAATACAAAATGGGTAGACAACCCAATATTTTAAGAGACCTACCCGGAGACATGATTGATGAAATCTTGTCTAGAGTCAGTCAGAATTCTTCGGCACAACTATTTACGGCGAAATCAGTTTGTAAGACATTCGAAGAACGTTCCAAGAATGCCTTGGTTTATAAGAGACTTTCGTTTGATAGATGGAGGATATCACATTGGGAAACCCATAAGTTACGATGTGTTTACTTTGACGCATATATTGCGGGGAACCCAAGTGCTATTTTACGCAACGGGTTAAGAAATTATTTTGACTCAATGTATCCAAACATAGGACTTCATGATTTAGAAAAAGCGGCTAACATGCAACATAAAGAAGCATGTTATGCTTACGGGTTAGTAATGTTCGCTTCTCACTAAAGTGAGAACAAGAACATCGGGCTACAACTATTAAACAAAACGTTCCCACAAGTGACGGAGTCGGTAATTGGGGTAAGAAATAAGGTTTTTAGGTTATTACGAGACTGTTGGTCATTACATAACCCTCGTCCCTTTGACGACGTTACAACACGCTGTCTTATCAACGGCCATAACGGTTATGTTCCACAAGACCAAGGATGGGAAGTAGTCCTAGTAAAACCAGAATGCATGACTTGTTTCTGGACGTATGAATCACGTGTCTTTATTGCCTTTGCTGAACGACTTGTGTACTAGCTAGAATTATCTTCACAACCATCTTGTATCAAATTTATTGTGTGCTATATTTCATGCTATATGTAAAATAAGCGGTATTGTAAGTTTGTAAAATACTGTATAAAAGTTTGAACGCGAAATATTATTATAATCAGTTTTTCATATAGAATTGTAGTAGTTGAATTGTATATTAGCTACTAAGTATGAACTTAACGGGTAGGTACTACCTGAATTTAAACTTATAAAACGCTAATATGAAGAAAAAGCTTTTATAAATGAGTTCATATTATGCTACGAAATACTATTAACTACTCTTAATATTCTGTATGATTAACTTGTTCCATTTGACTATTTTGAAGGAAATGGCACCGACTACTCGACACACCGTGAATATGAATGAAGAGGAATTCCGTACTTTTCTAGCTTCAAACATAGCCGCAGTACAGGCTACGCTACATACCAACAATAACCTTGGATCTAGCAGTACATGAAATCGTGTAGGATGCACCTACAAAGAATTCACTGCCTGCAAACCTTTGGAATTTGATGGAACCGAAGGACCGATCGGATTGAAACGGTGGACCGAGAAGGTCGAATTGGTATTTGCCATAAGTAAGTGTACTGAAGAGGATAAAGTGAAGTACGCTACGCATACCTTCACATGTTCTGCGTTAACATGGTGGAATACCTATCTAGAGCAAGTGGGACAAGATGATGCGTATGCACTACCGTGGTCAGCATTCAAGAACTTGATGAACAAGAAGTACCGTCCCAGAACCGAGGTCAATAAGCTCAAGACAGAACTTAGAGGGTTACGAACCCAAGGATTTGATATTACCACGTACGAAAGACGATTCACAGAATTATGCCTATTGTGTCCGGGAGTGTTCGAAGATGAGGAAGAGAAGATCGACGCGTTTGTGAAAGGATTACCGGAAAGAATCCAAGAAGATATAAGTTCACACGAGCCCGCCTTCATACAACAGGCATGTAGAATGGCTCACAAACTAGTGAACCAGATTGACGAAAGAATTAAAGAACAGACGGCTAAAGAGGCCAATGTGAAGCAAGTCAAAAGAAAGTGGGAGGAAAACAGTGATAAGAATCACCAATACAACAACAACAGCAATTACAATAATAATCGCAACAATTATCCCAACAATCGCAACATCAATCGCAACTACAACAAACGGCCCAACAACAACAACAACAACAACAACAACATCAACTACAACAATCATCCCAATAACAATAACAACCGCAACAACAACAACAATCAGAAGCAGCTATGCCAAAGGTGTGAAAAGTATCACTCGGGGTTCTGCACCAAATTTTGCAACAAGTGTAAAAGAAATGGTCATAGCGCGGCAAAGTGTGAGGTCTACGGACCAGGGGTTAACAGAACGAAAGGAACAAATGGTGTCGGAACGAGTAATGGCGGAGCAAGTAGTGTCGGAGCAAGTTATGCCAATGTAGTTTGTTATAAATGTGGAAAACCGGGTCACATTATTAGAAATTGCCCGAACCAGGAGAACACGAATGGACAAGGCTGCGGAAGAGTTTTCAATATTAATGCGGCAGAGGCACAGGAAGACCCGGAGCTTGTTACGGGTACGTTTCTTATTGACAATAAATCTGCTTACGTTTTATTTGATTCGGGTGCGGATAGAAGCTATATGAGTAGAGATTTTTGTGCTAAATTAAGTTGTCCATTGACGCCATTGGATAGTAAATTTTTACTCGAATTAGCAAACGGTAAATTAATTTCAGCAGATAATATATGCCGGAATCGAGAAATTAAACTGGGTAGCGAAATATTTAAGATTGATTTGATACCAGTAGAGTTAGGGAGTTTTGATGTAATAGTTGGCATGGACTGGCTGAAGAAAGTGAAAGCAGAGATCATATGTTATAAAAATGCAATTCGCATTGTACGAGAAGAAGGAGAACCCTTAATGGTGTACGGAGAAAAGGGCAACACGAAGCTACATCTTATTAGTAATTTGAAGGCACAAAATTTAATAAGAAAAGGTTGCTATGCTGTTCTAGCACACGTCGAGAAAGTACAAACTGAAGAAAAGAGCATCAATGATGTTCCCGTCGCAAAAGAATTTCCCGATGTATTTCCGAAAGAATTACCGGGATTACCCCCACATCGATCCGTTGAATTTCAAATAGATCTTATACCAGGAGCTGCACCAATAGCTCGTGCTCGTTACAGACTCGCACCCAGCGAGATGAAAGAACTGCAAAGCCAATTACAAGAACTTTTAGAGCGTGGTTTCATTCGACCAAGCACATCACCGTGGGGAGCTCCTGTTTTGTTTGTCAAGAAGAAAGATGGTACATTCAGGTTGTGTATCGACTACCGAGAGTTGAACAAACTTACCATCAAGAACCGCTACCGGCTACCGAGAATCGACGACTTATTTGATCAACTACAAGGCTCGTCGGTTTATTCGAAGATCGATTTACGTTCTGGATATCATCAAATGCGAGTAAAGGAGGATGATATTCCAAAAACTGCTTTTAGGATGCGTTATGGTCATTACGAGTTTATGGTTATGCCGTTTGGATTGACTAACGCACCAGCTGTGTTCATGGACCTTATGAACCGAGTGTGTGGGCCATATCTTGACAAGTTTGTCATTGTTTTCATCGATGACATACTTATTTACTCAAAGAATGATCAAGAGCACGAAGAACATTTGAGAAAAGTGCTAGAAGTATTGAGGAAAGAAAAACTGTACGCTAAGTTTTCAAAGTGTGCATTTTGGTTGGAAGAAGTTCAATTCCTCGGTCACATAGTGAACAAAGAAGGTATCCAGGTGGACCCGGCAAAGATCGAAACCGTTGAAAAGTGGGAAACCCCAAAAACTCCAAAGCATATACGTCAATTTTTAGGATTGGCTGGTTACTACAGAAGATTCATCCAAGATTTCTCCAAAATAGCAAAACCCTTGACTGCATTAACGCATAAAGGGAAGAAATTTGAATGGAAGGATGAACAAGAGAAGGCGTTTCAATTATTGAAGAAAAAGCAAATTACGGCACCTATATTGTCATTGCCTGAAGGGAATGATGATTTTTTGATTTATTGTGACGCATCAAAGCAAGGTCTCGGTTGTGTATTAATGCAACGGACGAAGGTGATTGCTTATGCGTCTAGACAATTGAAGATTCACGAGCAAAATTATACGACGCATGATTTGGAATTAGGCGCGGTTGTTTTTGCATTAAAGACTTGGAGGCACTACTTATATGGGGTCAAAAGTATTATATATACCGACCACAAAAGTCTTCAACACATATTTAATCAGAAACAACTGAATATGAGGCAGCGTAGGTGGATTGAATTGTTGAATGATTACGACTTTGAGATTCGTTACCACCCGAGGAAGGCAAATGTGGTAGCCGACGCCTTGAGCAGAAAGGACAGAGAACCCATTCGAGTAAAATCTATGAATATAATGATTCACACTAACCTTACTACTCAAATAAAGGAGGCGCAACAAGGAGTTTTAAAAGAGGGAAATTTAAAGGATGAAATACCCAAAGGATCGGAGAAGCATCTTAATATTCGGGAAGACGGAACCCGGTATAGGGCTGAAAGAATTTGGGTACCAAAATTTGGAGATATGAGAGAAATGGTACTTAGAGAAGCTCATAAAACCAGATACTCAATACATCCTGGAACGGGGAAGATGTACAAGGATCTTAAGAAACATTTTTGGTGGCCAGGTATGAAAGCTGATATTGCTAAATATGTAGGAGAATGTTTGACGTGTCCTAAGGTCAAAGTTGAACATTAGAAACCATCAGGTCTACTACAACAACCCGAAATCCCGGAATGAAAATGGGAAAACATTACCATGGATTTCATCACTAAATTGCCAAGGACTGCAAGTGGTTTTGATACAATTTGGGTAATAGTTGATCGTCTCACCAAATCAGCACATTTCCTGCCAATAAGAGAAGATGACAAGATGGAGAAGTTAGCACGACTGTATTTTAAGGAAGTCGTCTCCAGACATGGAATACCAATCTCTATTATCTCTGATAGGGATGGCAGATTTATTTCAAGATTCTAGCAGACATTACAGCAAGCATTAGGAACTCGTATAGACATGAGTACTGCCTATCATCCACAAACTGATGGGCAGAGTGAAAGGACGATATAAACGCTTGAAGACATGCTACGAGCATGTGCTATTGATTTCGGAAACAGTTGGGATCGACATCTACCGTTAGCAGAATTTTCCTACAACAACAGCTACCATTCAAGCATTGAGATGGCGCCGTTTGAAGCACTTTATGGTAGAAACTGCAGGTCTCCGATTTGTTGGAGTGAAGTGGGGGATAGACAGATTACGGGTCCGGAGATAATACAAGAAACTACCGAGAAAATCATCCAAATTCAACAAAGATTGAAAACCGCCCAGAGTCAACAAAAGAGCTACGCGGATAGTAAAAGAAAAGATATAGAGTTTGAAATTGGAGAAATGGTCATGCTTAAGGTTTCACCTTGGAAAGGCGTTGTTCTATTTGGTAAACGGGGGAACTAAATCCAAGGTACATTGGACCATTCAAGATTATAGATCGTGTCGGACCAGTAGCTTACCAACTGGAGCTACCTCAACAACTCGCGGCTGTACATAACACTTTCCACGTCTCAAATTTGAAGAAATGTTTTGCTAAAGAAGATCTCACTATTCCGTTGGACGAAATCCAAATCAATGAAAAACTTCAATTCATTGAAGAACCTGTCGAAATAATGGATCGTGAGGTTAAGAGACTTAAACAAAATAAGATACCGATTGTGAAGGTTTGATGGAATGCTCGTAGAGGACCCGAGTTCACCTGGGAGCATGAAGATCAGACGAAGAAGAAATACCCGCATTTATTTCCAGAAGATACGTCAACACCTCCAACTGCTTAAAATTTCGTGACAAAATTTATTTAACGGGTAGGTACTGTAGTGACCCGAACTTTTCCATGTTTATATATATATTAAATGAAATTGTTATTTACATGATTAAGTGTTTCCAACATGTTAAGCAATCAAACTTGTTAAGACTTGATTAATTGAAATAGGTTTCATATAGACAATTGACCACCCATGTTGACCGGTGATTCACGAACGTTAAAACTTGTAAAAACTATACGATGACATATATATGGTTATATATATAGTTAACATGATTTTATTATAAGTATGTATCTCATTAGGTATTTTAACAATGAGTTATATACATAAAAATGAGACTATTAATTTAAGAAACTCGAAAACGATATATATAACGATTATCGTTATAACAACGTCTTACTAGGTACATATGAATCATATTAAGATATTGATACACTTGGTTAATTATGTTAAATGATAAGTAAATATATTATTAAGTGTGTTAACAATGAAATACATATGTAAAAATAAAACTACTAACTTAATGATTTCGAAACGAGACATATATGTAACGATTATCGTTGTAACGACATTTAACTGTATATATATCATACTAAGATATATTATATATCATAATATCCTGATAATATAACAATTTAACATCTCATTTGTTATAATAAACAATGGGTTAACAACATTCAACAAGATCGTTAACCTAAAGGTTTCAAAACAACATTTACATGTAACGACTAACGATGACTTAACGACTCAGTTAAAATGTATATACATGTAGTGTTTTAATATGTATTCATACACTTTTGAAAGACTTCAAGACACTTATCACAATACTTCTACTTAACAAAAATGATTACAATTACATCCTCGTTCAGTTTCATCAACAATTCTATTCGTATGCACCCGTATTCGTACTCGTACAATACACAGCTTTTAGATGTATGTACTATTAGTATATACACTCCAATGATCAGCTTTTAGCAGCCCATGTGAGTCACCTAACACATATGGGAACCATCATTTGGTAACTAGCATGAAATATCTCATAAAATTACAAAAATATGAGTAATCATTCATGACTTATTTACATGAAAACAAAATTACATATCCTTTATATCTAATCCATACACCAACGACAAAAAACACCTACAAACACTTTCATTCTTCAATTTTCTTCATCTAATTGATCTCTCTCAAGTTCTATCTTCAAGTTCTAAGTGTTCTTCATAAATTCCAAAAGTTCTAGTTTCATAAAATCAAGAATACTTCCAAGATTGCAAGTTTACTTCCAAGTTTTCTAAATCCATTCCAAGTAATCATCCAAGATCAAGAAACCTTTGTTACTTACAGTAGGTTATCTTTCTAATACAAGGTAATAATCATATTCAAACTTTAATTCAATTTCTATAACTATAACAATCTTATTTCGAGTGGAAATCTTACTTGAAATTGTTTTCGTGTCATGATTCTGCTTCAAGAACTTTCAAGCCATCCAAGGATCCTTTGAAGCTAGATCTATTTTTCTCATTTCCAGTAGGTTTATCCAAGGAACTTGAGGTAGTAATGATGTTCATAACATCATTCGATTCATACATATAAAGCTATCTTATTCGAAGGTTTAAACTTGTAATCACTAGAACATAGTTTAGTTAATTCTAAACTTGTTCGCAAATAAAAGTTAATCCTTCTAACTTGACTTTTAAAATCAACTAAACACATGTTCTATATCTTTATGATATGCTAACTTAATGATTTAAAACCTGGAAACACGAAAAACACCGTAAAACCGGATTTACGCCGTCGTAGTAACACCGCGGGCTGTTTTGGGTTAGTTAATTAAAAACTATGATAAACTTTGATTTAAAAGTTGTTATTCTGGGAAAATGATTTTTATTATGAACATGAAACTATTTCCAAAAATTATGGTTAAACTCAAAGTCAAAGTATGTTTTCTAAAATGGTCATCTAGACGTCGTTCTTTCGACTGAAATGACTACCTTTACAAAAACGACTTGTAACTTATTTTTCCAACTATAAACCTATACTTTTTCTGTTTAGATTCATAAAATAGAGTTCAATATGAAACCATAGCAATTTAATTCACTCAAAACGGATTTTAAATGAAGAAGTTATGGGTAAAACAAGATTGGATAATTTTTCTCATTTTAGCTACGTGAAAATTGGTAACAAATCTATTCCAACCATAACTTAATCAACTTGTATTGTATATTATGTAATCTTGAGATACCATAGACACGTATACAATATTTCGACCTATCATGTCGACACATCTATATATATTTCGGAACAACCATAGACACTCTATATGTGAATGTTGGAGTCAGCTATACAGGGTTGAGGTTGATTCCAAAATATATATAGTTTGAGTTGTGATCAATCCTGAGATACGTATACACTGGGTCGTGGATTGATTCAAGATAATATTTATCGATTTATTTCTGTACATCTAACTTTGGACAACTAGTTGTACGTTACTAACGAGGACAGCTGACTTAATAAACTTAAAACATCAAAATATATTAAAAGTGTTGTAAATATATTTTGAACATACTTTGATATATATGTATATATTGTTATAGGTTCGTGAATCAACCAGTGGCCAAGTCTTACTTCCCGACGAAGTAAAAATATGTGAAAGTGAGTTATAGTCCCACTTTTAAAATCTAATATTTTTGGGATGAGAATACATGCATGTTTTATAAATGATTTACAAAATAGACACAAGTACGTGAAACTACATTCTATGGTTGAATTATCGAAATCGAATATGCCCCTTTTTATTAAGTCTGGTAATCTAAGAATTAGGGAACAGACACCCTAATTGACGCGAATCCTAAAGATAGATCTATTGGGCCTAACAAACCCCATCCAAAGTACCGGATGCTTTAGTACTTCGAAATTTATATCATATCCGAAGGGTGTCCCGGAATGATGGGGATATTCTTATATATGCATCTTGTTAATGTCGGTTACCAGGTGTTCACCATATGAATGATTTTTATCTCTATGTATGGGATGTGTATTGAAATATGAAATCTTGTGGTCTATTGTTACGATTTGATATATATAGGTTAAACCTATAACTCACCAACATTTTTGTTGACGTTTAAAGCATGTTTATTCTCAGGTGAATACTAAGAGCTTCCGCTGTTGCATACTAAAATAAGGACAAGATTTGGAGTCCATGTTTGTATGATATTGTGTAAAAACTGCATTCAAGAAACTGATTTCGATGTAACATATTTGTATTGTAAACCATTATGTAATGGTCGTGTGTAAACAGGATATTTTAGATTATCATTATTTGATAATCTACGTAAAGCTTTTTAAACCTTTATTTATGAAATAAAGGTTATGGTTTGTTTTAAAAATGAATGCAGTCTTTGAAAAACGTCTCATATAGAGGTCAAAACCTCGCAACGAAATCAATTAATATGGAACGTTTTTAATCAATAAGAACGGGACATTTCAACAAACCCCATCCTGACTATGGGATGCTTTAGTACTTCGAGGTTATTTTAAACACACATGATCTGGTGTACTTCAGAGGGTAAAACATGAACGTTAAGGCTTGTTAGCGGGTGCCTACAACTTATAGAATACTTTTATACACTTGCGAGTGTACATATATTTATAAACGGAAATCTTGTGGTCTATTAATATATTGAAATGATTGTTATGATAAACCTATGAACTCACCAACCTTTTGGTTGACACTTTAAAGCATGTTTATTCTCAGGTATTAAAGAAATCTTTCGCTGTGCATTAGCTCATTTTAAGGATATTACTTGGAGTCATTCATGGCATATTTTGAAAGACGTTGCATTCGAGTCATTGAGTTCATCAAGATTATTATTAAGCCAATTATAGTTGGATGTATTATGAAATGGTGTGCATGCCGTTAACTTTCGTTATAAAGAAAGTTTGTCTTTTAAAAACGAATGCAATGTTTGTAAAATGTATCATATAGAGGTCAAATACCTCGCGATGTAATCAACAATTGTGAATCGTTTATAATGTATATGAACGGGTCCTTTCAGTATTGCACACATAAAATCCTTATGGAAGAAGGTCATAAAACATATTTGCAATGCCAACGAAGACTAAATCCCAATATGCAAGATGTTGTTAAGACAGAAATTATTAAACTGCTAGATGCTGGTTTAATTTATCCAATCTATGATAGTCCATGTGTAAGCCCAGTTCAATGCGTACCTAAGAAGGGTGGCATGACTGTCATCACAAATGAAAAAAATGAGCTTATTCCTACTAGGACTGTAACAGGATGGTGTGTTTGTATTAAATATAGAAAATTAAATGACGCCACCAGAAAAGATCACTTTCCCTTACCTTTCATTGATCAAATGTTGGAAAGATTAGCCGGAAATAGTTACTATTGTTTTCTTGACAGTTTTTTCGGATATTTTCAAATTCCAATAGCACCCGAGGACCAAGAGAAAACCACATTCACGTGCCCTTATGGTACTTTTGCTTATAAACGCATGCCATTTGGACTTTGCAACGCCCCTGCAACCTTTCAAAGGTGCATGATGACAATTTTTCACGACATGATAGAAGAATGCATGGAAGTTTTCATAGATGACTTTTCAGTCTTCGGTGATACTTTTGAAACATGTCTAGTTAATCTTGAACGAATGCTTATTAGATGTGAACAATCAAATCTAGTTCTTAATTGGGAGAAATGCCATTTCATGGTAAGAGAAGGCATCGTTCTTGGTCATAAAATTTCAAAGGAAGGAATTGAAGTGGATAGAGCTAAAGTAGATGTAATTGCTAAACTTCCACATTCCACCAATGTTAGAGGAGTTAGGAGTTTTCTAGGGCATGCTGGTTTTTACCGACGTTTCATAAAAGATTTTTCTAAAATTGCCACTCCTATGAATAAACTCCTAGAAAAGGATGCTCCATTCATCTTTTCAGATGAATGCATCAAATCTTTTAATATTCTTAAAGAAAAACTCACTAATGCGCCGATCATGATAACTTCAAATTGGAATTTACCATTTGAACTTATGTACGATGCAAGTGATTTTACAATGGGAGCCGTTTTAGGACAAAGGATTGAAAAATGATTTACACAACTACTGAAAAAGAACTCCTTGCTATTGTCTTTGCTTTTGACAAATTTCGTTCATATCTCGTTTTAGCTAAAACGGTGGTCTATATCGACCATTCTGCTCTTAGATACTTATTTTCAAAACAAGATGCCAAACCATGATTAATCCGTTGGATTTTACTCTTACAAGAGTTCGATATTGAAATTCGAGACAAAAAGGGATCAGAGAATCTCGCCGCTGATCATCTTTCTCGTCTTGAGAATCCTGAATTAGAAGTTCTAAATAAATCGGCCATACAAGATAACTTTCCTGATGAATATCTATTGAAGATGGATTATAATGAAATTCCATGGTTTGCAGACTATGCAAACCACTTAGTATGTGGATTCATTGAAAAAGGGTTGTCGTACCAAAAAACGAAAGAAATTCTTTAGTGATATAAAACACTATTTTTGGGAAGATCCACATTTGTTTAAAAGTTGTCCCGATGGAATAATACGTTGATGTGTATTTGGGGATGAAGCCAGTCAAATCTTAAACCATTGTCACACAGGACCAACAGGAGGGCATTATGGGCCTCAACTTACAGCAAGAAAAGTCTACGATGCTGGATTCTATTGGCCTACAATTTTCAAAGATGCACCACTTCTTTGTAAATCCTGTGATGCTTGTCAAAGGGCCAGAAAAATAAGTCAACGTGATGAAATGCCACAAAATGTCATTCAAGTATGTGAAGTATTTGACATTTGGGGTATTGACTTTATGGGTCCATTTCCAAAATCTCATAATAAACTCTACATTCTCGTTGCCATTGATTATGTATCTAAATGGGCGGAAGCACAAGCTCTCCCAACTAATGATGCACGAGTTGTAGTCAACTTTTTAAAACGTCTTTTTGCAAGGCTCGGAACACCGAAAGCTTTAATAAGTGATCGGGGTACTCATTTTTGTAATAATCAACTTGAAAAAGTTCTCAAAAGATATGGCGTAACTCATAAAATCTCAACCGCTTATCATCCACAAACAAGTGGACAAGTTGAAAATACCAACCGAGCTTTAAAACATATTCTAGAGAAAATCGTAGGATCAAATCCGAAGGAATGGTCCATGAAATTGGAGGATGCACTCTGGGCTTTTAGAACAGCCTACAAAACTCCAATTGGAACCACACCTTTTAAACTCATTTACGGAAAAGAATGTCACCTACCAGTAGAAATTCACAAAGCATTTTGGGCTTTAAAGACATGTAATCTTGATTTACATGAAGCCGAAGGTCTACGGTTAAGTCAATTAAACGAATTAGAAGAATTGAGACATGAAGCATATGAAAATTCGTTACTCTATAAGGAAAGAACGAATAAATGGCATGATAAAAGAATCAGAAGTTTAAAAGAATTTAAAGAAGGAGACAGAGTTCTTCTTTTCAATTCACGATTCAAGCTATTTTCTGGAAAATTGAAATCAAGATGGTCTGGACCATTCATAGTCAAAAGAGTTTTCCCATATGGAATAGTAGAATTAATAAATTCAAATGGGATTGAATTTAAGATTAATGGTCACAGAGTTAAACATTACATAGATAATCCAATGGAAGTTGAAGATGAAGTTAATCACAATTTCGACACCACAACTAACTAAGTGTGGGAAGATTCGAATCTTTTAATGGTAATATGTATTTCTGTTAGAGTCAGATATTCTGTTTTCGTGTAGTTCTCGAGAATGGAATCCGAATGGTCTTTCTCTAGGAGACCCTAAAGAACTAGTCTTCTCCCTCCATTCTGAATTTTTATTTTTTTTAGGTTTTACGAGATGAAGAATTCCTTTGATCTGAACCATGGTCTACTACTACACGCTATGATTACTAAACGTAATAATAACATCTTCCCGAGTGAACTGGTATCATTCATAAGAGGAAAAATGGACGAAGTAAGGAAAGAACTCAGGAAAGATCATCATAAGACACATTTTGGTAAAGAAAAATCAAAATCAGCAACAAAAAGAAGAGCACGACATCTTGAAAGATGTCATAAATGCGAAAAATGGTCACACGAAGGTAAATGTTCAAACAATCAAACATATTCAAATACCGAATTTGTTACTCTATGCAGAGAAGGACCATTCATATGTTTAGAAGAAAAGTTATTGAAGAATCGAGGTTACGCTTATGTAGCTATGGAAAACCAAATCACACGACTCTCCTATGAGTCGGCTAAAGCAGGTCTCTGAGAATTCTATCTCACAGGTAAGTATGTACAGTTTTTATTTGTTTTTATTTATTGCTTTTAACCTTTTGATAATAAACGCTGAATCGTTCGCTATAAAGTATTAAATTGGTATTCAATGAAATTAGGTATGCGAAACCGAAATTATTAATATCATACAAAAATTTATTACATCACTGCGAAATTTACCTTTTATTCTTAAGGTATAAATATCTTTAATCAATCAACCCAAAATATTTCAAAAATTCGTCAGGAGTAAAACTAGGTTATGGAACCGAAATTACTTTACCGAAAAGAGGAGCGTATATTTTTGATAATATTTGATTGATTAAAGTGTGATAAAAGACCAAAAAGATTTTTAATTTTATTTTTACCATGTTTTTAAAATTAATATTGTAAATTTTTAGAACCAATATATTTAAGTTTTTAAATATTTTAAAAATTAATATTTTTAATATAAGTTTGTAAAATTAATGTATAAAAATATTAATGATATTTATATGAATTTTTAAATTTTATGCATTTTAAATTTAAGTTTGGTGTGAATTTAAAAACAAAAATGTACTTTATTTCATTAAGTTAAAAATTTGATATTTAAAATTCGTCGTGAGTTGAAGACTAGGTCGTTGAACCGAAATTGCTTTACCCAAGAGAGGGACGAGAAATTTTATTATCATTATTTTTAATCTTATTGATCTAAAGTATGCCAAAAAAAAAAAAAAACTCAAAAAACCATTGCTTTTAAAACAACGCTTTAAAGTGAAAAATTTTAAAATTTTGTCGAGAGACGAACTAGGACAACGATCCGAAACGCCCTCATCCTAAAAAGAAACAAAATTTTTAAAAAATTTAATTAATTATTTGTTTCATTAGTAAAAGGTTTTATATAAAAAAAAAAGGTCAGGGCCCCATGCGATCGCATGGGGTTTCCTCTACTATATCATGCGGTCGCATGACCCTAAAATTCTAGTCAGGAACATAAGTTCTGGCGAGTGTTCTGTCTTCACAATAACACACACAAACATACGCAAATCCTTCCAAAAACACCCCTAAATTCGCCATTTTTCAACCAAAATCAACCAAATTTCTTGCTACAATCATGTCTTTTCTCAGATGGGGAAGCAGAAAGGTAAAGATTACTTGACAGTTAAAGCTAAGGGGTATAAAATACTATTAAATTTTACAAGGAAATACTATTAAATACGTTACAATTTTATACAAGATATTTATTATTTATTTACAGATGCGATATACCTAAACCTTGCTACAACACTATAGGCAGTGTACCTAATCATAGAGTAGTATAGTTTTTAGTAAGTCCGGTTCGTTCCACAGGGAATCTTTTTCACAAAGCTTAACGCTATATTAGTTTAAATTTATAAAAATACAAATATATATATAAGTAATATTATTATTATAAAGGGGGGTTTTTACCGTTTAATGACCGGTTTGTCGATTTTAAAACTTTAGTCGCAGTTAAAACCAAATGTAAAATATTAAATAAATAACAGACTTAATTTAAAGCGTAAAGTAAATAACGATAATGAAATTGCGAATAATAAAAGTGCGATAAAATAAACTTGCGATAATTAAAAAGTACGATAATTAAAAGTGCAATTAAATACAATAACAATAAATAAAAATGCGATAATTAGAAGTGCAATTAAATATAAAATAAAGGAAATTAAATATGAAATAAAAGAATTATGCTTATTTAAACTTCCGTAATTATGATGTTTGACGTGTTGATTTTAGTTTTATGCCCATGGATTAATTGTCCTTTGTCCTGGATTATTTAATATGTCCGTCTGGTTTTTGTCCATAACAGTCCATCAGTCATAAATATAAAGTGCGAGTGTCCTCGTCAAATTATCCTTATACCCGAAGTCAAATATTCCAACTAATTGGGGACTTAAACTGTAACAAGATTTTAATACTTTGTTTAATAATTACACCAGGATGTCGACTGAGTGTAATCCAAGGTTTTAATACTTTGTTAACAATTATGCCAAGTGTCCTTGTACATAATTTCACCCCTGTTTTAATAATTCTAGTGGCTATTAATCCATTCCCGTATCCGGTTAAATGAACGATTATTCGTACATATAAATATCCCGCCCATCGTGTCCGATTGAGTGTATATGGTTATTTATAGGGACGTCCAATTGTAAATCTTTATATTAAAATTAACAAACTATCATTTAGTTAAACAAATATAAAGCCCATTAATAGCCCATAGTCTAATTTCCACAAGTGTCGTTCTTTTGTCCAAACCCCAATTATGGTACAAAGCCCAATTACCCAATTTTAGTAATTAGCCCAACATCATGATTACTTCGTTTTAAATAAGCATAATAATAACTTAGCTACGAGACATTAAATTAAAAAGGTTGAACATAACTTACAATGATTAAAAATAGCGTAGCGTTACACGGACAGAATTTCGACTTACACCCTTACAACATTCGCTAACACACCCTTATTATTAGAAATTAAAATTAAAATTAAAATATATATATATATATATATATATATATATATATATATATATATATATATACTTTACGTATGATGAAGAGAAGAAAGGATGGATAAATGGTGCACCAAAGCTCGATTTTTATAGGCCTGTGAACTGGAAAAGTTGGCCACGCGATCGCATAGGATTTCTTCCTCCAGGCCATGCGATCGCATGGCCGTCGGTAACAGATAAAAATCCTTGTTTTCTTGTTTGTCGACGTTTTAATAAATAAATATAATATATTAAATAATTATAAGAATTATTTAAATATTATATTATATTTATGTGCATAGTTGACTTATAATTTTTAGTCCGTTGCGTCGAGCGTAGAGAGTTGACTCTGGTCCCGGTTCCGGATTTTCGAACGTCCTTGCGTACAATTTAATATCTTGTACTTTTCGTTTTGAATCTTGTACTCTTGTAATTTTGAGACGTTTCTTATCAATAATTGGAACCTCATTGATTGTATTTTGTACTTTTGAGCTTTTTGGTCGTTTGCGTCTTCAATTCGTCGAATCTGTCTTTTGTCTTCACCTTTTATTATTTAAACGAATATCACTTGTAAATAGAACAATTGCAACTAAAAGCTTGTCTTTCTTGAGGGATAATGCTATGAAATATATGTTCATTTTTAGCATTATCAAATATTCCCACACTTGAGCGTTGCTTGTCCTCAAGCAATATAGTCTTGAAATACTAGAATCACTTCTTTATTCTTCACACTTTGTACATCAGTAATTTCTTTACGGCGGTATAAACAATGGTAGTAACGATGTGGTTTATAGTCCCACATGACTATAAAATTTAGATCCATTAAGGAAATTGGATCTTTATGAAAACATTTGATCTTTTGAAAATTAAATCTAGTTTTTACCCTAGATAAGTTTTCTGGAATAACCCTTCATCGGTGTTTGCAAAATATTTTTGTGGGCTTGGTGGGTTTCAGATTTGAAAATTTTAGCTCAAAACTTGTGGTTTTGTGTCACCCACTTGCTAACCTTGTATTAGGAAAGCAACACATCCATTATACTTGCTCCGTATATTACCTTTCGGTAAACTACCGTCCGGTTGTAAAGGAAAGCGTTGAACAAGCAACTGTTAAGGCAATGTCCCCTGACATGCTTTTAATTATGGTATATAACGTGTCGGACGCAATTACTATCCTTTTTAGGAGCAATATTAAAGCTCACCCTTATAATTTGTCGGTCTGGCACAAGGTCCTATATTTAACCATGCTATGCAACCACCGTTCTTACGGTTGACACCCAATTTGGTTCAGATGACCTAATGAATTCCAGGTGAATTCCTAGGATTTTACGTTCAATGGTAATGAACGCATTGAAAATGGGTTTTCAGAAAACAAATCGGTTTATAATTTGATCAAAATATTTTCTCGTTCAAGCTCGAGTTTAGATATCATTGAATTCCATGAGTTTGAATTCTCAATCTTTAAGGTCAATCTCTAGGATTGAGTAATATCAGGCTTAAAAGCTGATTTTTGATCTTTTAAGGAGATTATCCTTTCTGGGGATCTGATTTATTAGTCTTATCAAGCTAATTTGCACGGTGCCCCCCATTGTACGAGATAAATCCTTCTCATGGTTAGGATAAATCTGACCACTTGGCGACCCTGTTTGATGCTGAGGTCCGTGGATTTCCTGCTGATATTAGAGATGACTTTCTAGATTTTTCATCAACCTACAGCTGGTCTGGACGACAACTTCATGACCTAAATCAAGAAGCGCGTTTCTTTTTCGAAAGACTTTACTTCCTTTTAACGATGGAATTGATTCATCGTGTAGATCCATCTCTTATTTTCTTTCATCGGGTAAAATAGTTTAGTTTAGTCCAAAGCAAAAGTATCTTCAATTATTTGTTACAGAAATATGTGACATATGTTTAAGATAACTTGATAATTTTTCCCACACTTGGCTTTTATTTTCCTTTTTATTGTCCTCTATTCCATTTTAAATGAATTTTAACATTTTGGTTTGTTTCTCAATTTATGTCCTTTCTGAGGTAACAATAATTTCGGTGTTAACACCTAGTTTTATCGTTCATAAGTATGTATAAACATGATTTTGAGTTCATTTAATTGAAAATTTTGAAAAATTTTACTAGAATTAGGTAGTCAGTATATAAGACTATGGCTGTTCTTTATCATCAGAGAGCACTAGATTCTAATACAACTACTACGTTACTAATATTTTTAATGGTAACCAAGTGTTTAAGATAAAAATTTTAAAAATCCGAAAGAATTTAACCCCTTCCCACACTTAAGATCTTGCAATGCCCTCATTTGCAGGAAATCAGTAACAATTTAAATTATTGAGGGTGATTAGCGTAAAAATGATTAAATTTTACCAAAGTTTCCAAACATATTGGCGTTTGGTTGATGAATGATAAATGGTGCATATCATTTGTTCATTTCGTCTGTTGTTACATCACATTTATTTGTCATTTTGTCGTCAAAATTAGTAGCTTTTGCTGAACTTAATACCAGTCTTTGAAAATGCGCTGTTTTACCCTGTTTTGTACAATTTACCATATACATACATACAAATATAAACATGCATGGCAATTTGAAATGGGACTTAATATCCCACTTTCAAATCCTAAATGTGAAATATTAGTACACAATAATAATAAAAATGATAAAGATTACATAAGTATATTCAATAACATAAGTTTAAACATGAATAAGTAAAAAGATAAAAATATAAAAATCATATAAATAACCAAATGGAACTAAATCAGTCTGGATATGGGTTCCAGTTCATCTCGTCAGGTAGGTTCCATTGTTGGTTATAGGTGTTTTAATAGGCTTGGTTATAGTCATACCGATTAAAGGGTGGTCGGATATCGGGGCTGTGTGGCGGAAAATGAGCAGGTCGAGTAGGTACGTAATTATTTGGTACCTGATATGATAGCTGGCTCATGATTTGGTGCTGATGAACTAACCAGCTATCGTGTTGGCATCGCCTATAATCCTCGTATACTCGCTCGGAGTTCCACTGCTCATACATACTATGTCTGGCCGCGTTCGTCATTGCTTCCTCATCTATACGAACGTGGACGTCAAGAATAGCATCTCGAAAGACATCCCTAATGTCTTCCGCCTCCTCCATTTCCTCGTCTGAGCCTCTCTCTACCTGAGGATGAGATCCCTCATAGGGTACTGCCTGGTTACGTCTACTTTTCAATACCTTAGCACCCACATAAACTTTCAATCCTAAGGGCTCAACCTGTTCTCTACAAAGCTGTAATGGACCCCCTTGGTTCCTATCAACACCTAAATACTCTCCAATGAGAGTAACAAAAATACCTCCTCCTATTATACTCCCGTCCTGCATTCCCTCTACCATTTTAGATAAATAAAAAGTAACACAGTAAGGGATATTGACAAAGCTTCTAGGATCCCGAATACACTTTAGGTAGAATAAATCATGTAAGGTAATTTTTTCTTTATTATGACCTCTCTGTGTAATCGAGTTAGCTAAAAATCTATGAATAATACGAAGCTCGGCTCTGTCAATATGTGTATAGGAGTGTCCTCCTGCTCGTGTAAAAACATCAAAATGTGACATACGCCTCCAAATGGCGTCAGCGTCAAAGTTACTATCTACCCATTCACCATAATGAATCAAATTTGTACAATCGGGTAATAGCAACTCTCCAGGAGTATATATCTGTAAGGCCCTGGCCATGTCCAGCATGGACATTCTGTACATCCTACCGCCAAGGATAAACCTAAGAAATCTTCTATCATCTATTCTAACTATATTTGTATCAAGTGATACAGTACTCATCAACACAACACACCATTCCTTATATACAGGTCTACGAATGGTGAAAAGACGTTCCCAATCTGTAAAAGAAGAACAGCCATACCTTTGAACTAAAAGCTGTCTAACACGGTCAGCTAGATGGACCGTTTCCAAAGGGGCCCAATCGATTACCCTTGGCACCTCTACATTTTTTGTTACCAATTTGAATTTGTTCCTTTGATATGTCTCGTAATCTCTCTATCTTCTATCAAATCTCAGATTAGGATGCAGAGTGTGCTCAGGAATCGTTGGGAATTCTACTGGCGGCCTCATTGGGAATACTATGAATTCATCAACAAACTGTACCGGATCATAATAAGGTACGTGCTGATCAGGCTGTTGTTGTTGTTCCTGTTGTGGTTCTTGTTCGTGTTGCATTTCTGGTTCTGGTTCCGGTGCTGGTCGTCTAGATGATGATGCTCCTGAACCCCCAGTATCGGCTTTCTGCAAAACACATTAAACACAAAATTTGTGCATCCAAATATGCATTAGTGTTAGCAAAATAACAACTTAAAACAATCACTATAACATGTTAAATCAAAATTAAACTTATACACATTTTCACAATTTTTCACAATTCTACACTTTTCAAATAAGCACATATGAAAATGTATACAAAATTCATAAGCATTTAACTCAAATAACATGTCAAAATAGTCATTACTAATAATTAAACAAGTCTCAAATGGCAAATATATCAAATTAATCAAGTTCATGAATTTTGGACTTAAAAAGTCCACTTTAATCTCTAAAAATCATGTTTAGGATCAATGTTTGGATCATTTAACTATCTAAACATGTTACACTACTCAATTTAGCAATAATTCATGAAAAAAATCGGCCATAACCTGTTTATATCAAAAAGCCCCAAATTGCTCAAGAACACAAACCCTAGATTTCTAAAAATTTTGAAGTTTTTTGCTTCAAATCATGTTAAATAGCATCAATCTAGATTATACATGCATAAAATACTAACAATTTAACACTAATTACACTAGAAATTAACAAAATTTCATTAGGTAAAAAATTGGTAATTATCACAAAAACTAGGAATTTATAGAGTTTAGGGGTGTAATTTTTACCATTTTGCTGAAGAATGAGAATCTAGGCATGATTAGAGCAAGAAAAATGACGAATTACGGTGGAAAAATGATGAAATTTGGTGAAGATTTGAGGTATTTTTCGTGTATGTGTGTGTGAAGTGGTAAAGAACACAGCTCGCTGTCTGTTTTGAGTCTGGCCAGATTTTTGCCTCCATGCGATCGCATGGAGGTATAGGGAGAATCCCATGCGATCGCATGGGTGCCCGGCTACAGTGATTTCAGGTTTTTTTTTTTTTAAACAACCTTATACTTTATAAAACATATAATTAATTAAATTCTAAAAATTTTGTTTTCCTTTAGGAGCGAGGGTGTTTCGGATCGATGTCCTAGTCTGTCCCTCGACAAAATTTTAAAATTTGTCAATTCAAAGCGCGGTTTTAAAAGTAAAGATTTTTGGGTTTTTTTTTATGTTTTTGGCATACTTTAATTCAATAAGATTAAAAATAATGATAATAAAAGTTCTCGTCCCTCCCTCGGGTAAAGCAATTTCGGTTCAAAGACCTAGTCTTCAACTCACGACGAATTTTTAAAAATCATATTTTTAACTTAGCGAAATAAAGTAAATTTTTGTTTTTAAATTCACACCAAACTTAAATTTAAAATATGCATAAAATTAAAAATTCACACCAAACTTAAATAAAAATTCATATTATAAATTTACACCAAACTTATATTATATTTTTGTTTTTATACATACAAAATTATATTAAAAAGATTAATTTTTCAAATATTTACAATTTTAAATATATTAATTTAAAAAGTTTACAATATTAATTTAAGATTTATATATTAATTTTAAAAACATGGTAAAAATAAAATTAAAAATCTTTTTAGTCTTTTATCCCACTTTAATCAATCAAATATTATCAAAAATATGCGCCCCTCTTTTCGGTAAAGTAATTTCGGTTCCATGACCTAATTTAACTCATGACGAATTTTTGAAATATTTTGGGTTGATTGATTAAAGATATTTATACCTTAAGAATAAACGTTAAATTTCGCAGTGATGTAATAAATTTTTGTATGATATCAATAATTTCAGTCGCCAAACCTAATTTTATTCAATACCAATTTAATACTTTATAGCGAACAAATTAGCGTTTATTATCAAAAGGTTAAAAAAAATAAAAAAAAAAATAAAAACTGTACAGACTTACCTGTGAGATAGTATTCTTAGTTATATGATCTATCCCATTCATAAGATAGTCGGTTTAATTGGTTTTCCATAGCTACATAGGCGTAACCTCGAGCATTCAGTGTTTTTTCTTCTAAACATATGAACGGTCCGTCTCTGCATAAAGTAACAAATTCGGTATTTGAATAGGTTTGATTATTTGAACATTTACCTCCATGTGACCATTTTCCGCATTTGTGACATCTTTCAAGATGTCGTGCTCTTCTTTTCGCTGCGGATTTTGATTTTCCTTTACCAAATTGTAACTTATTATCTTCGCATCTGGATTCTTTTCTTACTCCGTCCAATCTTTCTCTGATTACTGATACTATTTCACTCGGAAGTGTGTCATTATTACGTTTAGTGATCAAAGCGTGTAGCATTAGACCATGGTTTAGTTCACAGGCAGTCTTCATTTCCTAAAAAAAATAAAAATTCAGAATGGGGGGAGAAGACTAGTTCTTTAGGGTCTGTTAGGGAAAGACCATTCGGGTTCCATTTTCGAGAACTACATGAAAACAGAAAATCTAACTCTAACACAAATATATATTATCCTTTAAAGACTTGATTCTCCCCACACTTAGTTAGCTGTGGTATCGAAATTGTGATTAACTTCGTTGTCGATTTCCATTGGACTATCTATGTAATGTTTAACTCTGTGACTATTAACTTTAAATTCAATTCCATTTGAATTTATTAATTCTACTGTTCCGTATGGGAAAAATATTTTGACTATGAATGGTCCAGACCATCTTGATTTCAATTTTCCAGGAAATAGCTTGAATCGTGAATTGAAAAGAAGAACTCTGTCTCCTTCTTTAAATTCTTTTGAACTTCTGATTCTTTTATCATGCCACTTCTTCGTTCTTTCTTTATAGATTAACGAATTTTCGTATGCTTCATGTCTTAATTCTTCTAATTCGTTTAGTTGACTTAATCGTAGACGTCCAGCTTCATGTAAATCAAGATTACATGTCTTCAAAGCCCAAAATGCTTTGTGTTCAATTTCTACTGGAAGATGACATGCTTTTCCGTAGATGAGTTTAAAAGGTGTGGTTCCAATTGGAGTTTTGTAGGCTGTTCTAAAAGCCCAGAGTGCATCCTCCAATTTAATGGACCATTCCTTCGGATTTGATCCTACGGTTTTCTCTAGAATACGTTTTAAAGCTCGGTTGATATTTTCAACTTGTCCACTTGTTTGTGGATGATATGCGGTGGAGATTTTATGAGTTACTCCATATCTTTTGAGAACTTTCTCAAGTTGATTATTACAGAAATGAGTACCCCGATCACTTATTAAAGCTTTCGGTGTTCCAAACCTTGCAAAAAGACGTTTTAAAAAGTTGACTACAACTCGTGCATTGTTAATTGGGAGAGCTTGTGCTTCCGCCCATTTAGATACATAATTAATGGCTACGAGAATATAGAGATTATTATGAGATTTTGGAAATGGACCCATAAAGTCAATACCCCAAATGTCAAATACTTCACATACTTGGATGACATTTTGTGGCATTTCATCACGTTGACTTATTTTTCCGGCCCTTTAACAAGCATCACAGGATTTGCAAAGAAGGTGTGCGTCTTTGTAAATTGTAGGCCAATAGAATCCAGCATCATAAACTTTTCTTGCTGTTAGTTGAGGCCCATAATACCCTCCTGTTGGTCCTGTGTGACAATGGTTTAAAATTTTAATAGCTTCATCTCCAAATACACATCGGCGTATTATTCCATCGGGACAACTTTTAAACAGATGTGGATCTTCCCAGAAATAGTTTTTTATATCACTGAAGAATTTCTTTCGTTTTTGGTACGATAATCCTTTTTCAAGGAATCCACATACTAAATAGTTTGCATAGTCTGCAAACTATGGAATTTCATTATAATCTATCTTCAATAGATATTCATCAGAAAAGTTGTCTTGTATGGCCGATTCATTTAGAACTTCTAATTCAGGATTTTCAAGACGAGAAAGATGATCAGCGGCGAGATTTTCTACTCCTCTTTTATCTCGGATTTCAATATCGAACTCTTGTAAGAGTAAGATCCAATGGATTAATCTTGGTTTGGCATCTTATTTTGAAAATAGGTATCTAAGAGCAGAATGGTCGGTATAGACCACCGTTTTTGCTAGAACGAGATATGAACGAAATTTGTCAAAAGCAAAGACAATAGCAAGGAGTTCTTTTTCGGTAGTTGTGTAATTCATTTGTGCTCCTTGTAACGTCTTACTAGCATAATATATAGGTTGAAATCGTTTTTCAATCCTTTGTCCTAAAACGGCTCCCATTGCAAAATCACTTGCATCGCACATTAATTCAAACGGTAGATTCCAATTTGGTGTTATCATGATCGGCGCATTAGTAAGTTTCTCTTTAAGAATATTAAAAGATTTAATACATTCATCTGAAAAGATGAATGGAGCATCCTTTTCTAGGAGTTTATTCATAGGAGTGGCAATTTTAGAAAAATCTTTTATGAAACGTCGGTAAAAACCGGCATGCCCTAGAAAACTCCTAACTCCTCTAACATTGGTGGGATGTGAAAGTTTAGCAATTACATCTACTTTAGCTCTATCCACTTCAATTTCTTCCTTTGAAATTTTATGTCCAAGAACGATGCCTTCTTTAACCATGAAATGGCATTTCTCCCAATTAAGTACTAGATTTGATTGTTCGCATCTAATCAGCATTCGTTCAAGATTAGCTTGACATGATTCAAATGTATCACCGAAGACTGAAAAGTCATCCATGAAAACTTCCATGCATTCTTCTATCATGTCGTGAATAATCGCCATCATACACCTTTGAAAGGTTGCAGGGGCGTTGCAAAGTCCAAATGGCATGCGTTTGTAAGCAAAAGTACCATAAGGGCACGTGAATGTGGTTTTCTCTTGATCTTCGGGTGCTATTGGAATTTGAAAATATCCGGAAAAACCATCAAGAAAACAATAATAACTATTTCCGGCTAATCTTTCCAACATTTGATCAATGAAAGGTAAGGGAAAGTGATCTTTTCTGGTGGCGTCATTTAATTTTCTATAATCAATACATACACGCCATCCTGTTACAGTCCTAGTAGGAATAAGCTCATTTTTTTCATTTGTAATGACAGTCATGCCACCCTTCTTAGGCACGCATTGAACTGGGCTTACTCATGGACTATCAGAAATTGGATAAATTAGACCTGCGTCTAGCAGTTTAATAATTTCTTTTTTAATTACATCTTGCATATTCGGATTTAGTCTTCGTTGGCGTTGCACATACGTTTTATGACCTTCTTCCATAAGGATTTTATGTGTGCAATACAAAGGACTTATTCCTTTAATATCATGAATCTTCCATGCAATGGCTGGTTTATGAGCTTTCAACACAGAAATGAGTTGTGATTTCTCATTTTTAGTAAGAGAAGACGATATTATTACAGGTAATTCAGATTCACCATGTAAATAAGCGTATTCCAAATGGTTTGGAAGTGGCTTTAACTCTAATTTCGGTGGTTCTTCTATTGATGATTTATATCGATATCTGTCTTCTTCTTTTAGCATTTGAATTTCTTCTGTTGTTGGTTCATATCCATTAGCTATAAGTGTAGCTAACATTTCAACTTCATCAATTGGTTCAGTTCCTTCTCCTAAAGAACATTCTCCTGTTCCTTGTAATTCTGGAAATTCTTCTAACAATTATGCATGTGAATCTATAGTTTGAATATAATAACATGTATCATCTGCAGATTGCGGTTGTTGCATTGCTCTATCAACTGAAAAGGTAACACTTTCGTCCTCTATACTTAGGGTCAATTTCTTACCGAACACGTCTATCATTGCTTTAGCCGTGTTTAAGAATGGTCTTCCTAATAGGAGAGGAACTTGAGAATCTTCTTCCATGTCCAGAACAACAAAATCTACTGGAAATACTAAAGTACCAACTTTAACTAGCATATTCTCCATTATCCCTCTAGGATATTTTATTGATCTATCGGCTAGTTGTATGCTTATTCTTGTTGGTTTCAATTCTCCAAGGTCTAGTTTAGCGTATAGTGAATACGGCATTAAATTTATACTAGCACCTAAGTCTGCCAATGCTTCTATTGAACTAGAACTACCCAGAAAACATGGAATTATGAAACTTCCTGGATCAGATAGTTTTTCTGGTATCTTATTCAACAGCACTGCTGAACAATTAGCATTCATAGTAACAGCCGAGAGTTCTTCCATTTTCTTTCTATTCGTGATCAGATCTTTCAAGAATTTAGCATATCTAGGCATTCCTGAAATCAAATCAATGAAAGGAAGATTTACATTTATCTGTTTAAACATATCCAAGAATTTGGATTGCTCGGCTTCAAGTTTCTCTTTCTTCATTTTACCCGGGTAAGGAAGTGGTGGTTGGTATGGTTTAACATAAGGTTTACCCTTAACTGTGTTATCTTCATTAACCTTTTCAACTACCGGTTCTTTTTCCTTATCTTGTTCAGGTTGTGGTTCTTGTGGAGTAGGAATAGCTTCATCAGAAGTTAGAGGTATTTCAGGTGGTTTAAGTGTTGTACCACTTCTTGTGGTAATGGCTTTAGCTGTTTCATTCCGGGGGTTTGCATTTGTATCACTAGGTAAACTTTCCGATTTTCTTTCACCTATTAACCTTGCTAGGTTACTTACTTCTTGTTCCAAATTTTGAATAGAAGCTTGTTGATTTCTAAATGCTTGAGCATTTTGTTCATTAGTTTGTTTTTGAGATGTGAAAAACTGCGTTTGAGTTTCAACTAGCTTCGTCATCATATCTTCTAAATTCGGCTTTTTATCATCGGGTTGTGGTGGTTTGTTTTGAAAATTAGGTCTTTGCTGGTTGTAAGTATTGTTAGATATTTGTTGATTGCTAGGACCTTGTTGGTTGTTGTATGGAATATTTCGATTATAATTCTGGTTTTGATTGTAGATCGGTCTTGGCGGTTGATAATTATTCTGATAATTATTTCCAGGCCTTTGGTTTATGTATGAAATATTCTCTCTTTGTTCCATTGTTAATTCAATACTGAGACAATCTTTTGTCAAATATGGTCCTCCACACTGCTCACAACTAATTCGTATTGAGTGAATATCCTTAGTCATCTTTTCCATTCGTCTCTCGACAGCATCTATCTTTGCGGAAATGGAATCTAAGTCATGGCTAGAATCGGCTCTAGCTGCTTTAGATGATCTAACGATATCTTTTTCTTGGTGCCACTCATGTGAGTGGGAAGCAGTGTTATCAATAATTTTATAAGCATCAGTTTCGGTTTTCTTCATAATGGAACCACCAGCTGCTATATCGATGTCTTTTCTTGTAGTGATGTCGCATCCTTGGTAGAATATTTGTACTATTTGACAGGTGTCTAAACCATGTTGCGGACATCCTCTTAATAACTTTCCAAATCTTGTACATGCCTCATATAGAGTTTCATTCGGTTTCTGTGTGAACGTAACAATTTCTCCTTGAAGTCTTACGGCTTTAGATGCCGGAAAGAATTGTTTAAGAAATTTTTCAACTAAAACGTCCCATGTATCAATTGCCCCTTCAGGTAACGATTCCAACCAATCTTTGGCTTCTACCTTTAAAGTCCAGGGAAATAACATGAGATATATTTGTTCATCTTCTACTTCTCGGATTTTAAATAGTGTGCAGATCCTATTAAAGGTACGAAGATGTTCATTTGGATCTTCCTTCGGCGCACCACTAAATTGGCATTGATTAGTCACCATGTGTAGAATTTGTCCTTTGATTTCATAATCTGGCGCATTAATGTCTGGATGAGTAATTGCGTGACCTTGGCCAGTACGTTTAGCTCTCATTCGGTCTTCCATACTTAAAGGTTCTAGATTCTCCATAATTGAATTTGTTGAATCGGAATCACTAGAGGATTCTGATTTAATGGTTCGTTTCTCAACAATCTCTGTTTGAATGATTGGTGGTTCCGGAGAAAAATTTAATGGTTCGGGATCTATGAATCGTCCCTGAATATTCTCCGGATTCTCAATTGTGAGGTCGGGTTCAAAAAATGGATTATCGGAAATTTGAATTGGAGTTCTTGGTCGACTGGATGACGATTCTAAAGAAAAATCAACGGCGGTAATATTTGCTAAATGTCTTGATCTAGTTACAGGTGGTGAACGTACAAAAGGTGGTGAACGTCTTGCTCGGTGCATTCACTGAATATCCTATTAGTTTTTAAAAAGGAAAGAAAAATTATATAAGTTATCCAATTAATAGACTTTTCTGATTTTGCCCACGTTTCGAATAGCCAAAAGATGTAGAAGAGGGGCAGGATTCATTTGGTCTCAATATAATTGAGGACTGTTTGGCTCCAATAACCCGGTCCACGTACAAATCCAACTATTACTACGAACCAGAAAATTTTGATGTCTATCAATTTAACCACTTAAAATAAATTTTCGTAATTTTAAGAAATTTAGATAAGAAGTAGAATAAAAATCTATGTCCTAAAAACTAGAATAGCGAGAAATAAGAAAGAAAAAAAAAGCGGGTCGAAAAAGAAAAATAAAAGGGTTGAAAAATAAAAGGCGTCGGAAAATAAGAAATAAAAAGAAATGACTTATAGAACTTAAAAACACTCGACTAACCCAACCTTATTACTATCACTAACTTAAAATTATAATCGCAAATTGAGATTACTAATTAGAGTGATAATTGATACATAGGTAAAAGGCGTCGAAAAATAAAAATAAGAAAGTAGCGTGTTGAAACTTAAAAAGGCACTAAAAACTAAAAATTAAAAGTTGCTTCTAAAAATATTAAAGCTTACAAGTAAAACTATATCCCAAATGGCAATAACTTAAAAAGAAACTAAGACTTAAAAAGGCGTCGCAAAATTCTAAAGCACCTAAATCTTAGTCTAAAGAAAAAGCACTTAAGGGATTTTACGGCAAGGCCTAAAAATCTAGAAATAAAAATAACTATGGCAAAAACTATGAATTAAAACTAAATACGAGCGAAAAATACAAAAGTTACGCTAAAACTATTAAAAAGAGACAAAATATAAAAATATATAAAAAGTTGTAAAAATTACAATTTTTATAAAAATATTATTTTTATATTATTTATTTTATAAAATTATTAATTTTATAAATTATTAAAACTAATTTAGACTTAAAATACAAATTATAAATAAACTAAACTAAATAATAAAATAATTATAACCTAATTAGGGTTATTAATTAATAATTAATAATAATTATTATTATAAACCCTAATTTCGTACAGCTTATGTTTCAGACGAGTCAAATCACTCCATGCGATCGCATGGAGTGTATGCTATATATTCATGCGATCGCATGACGTAGAAAATCGGGCCAGATGGGTTGGGCTGCTACAGTGTAGCCCGTAAACTTTTATATTTTTTTTTGTTGCTGTTTTGATGTTTTATAAAAAAAAACACAATATTTAAATAAAATTTATATTTTTAAATACTAAAAATAAAAATAAAGAAACTTTATAAAACTTATATATTTAACAAACTCTTAAAAATATATAAATTTTTATTTTTCTTTTTATATTTTTGAATTTTTAAAACGTATTTTTACAAAAACGTATTTTTATAAAAGTAAACTAAAAATAAAATTTTTTTTTTATATATTTATTAGCGTTGCGCTTCCGGCTTTTAAACTAAATTTTTAAGTTCCCCGGCAGCGGCGCTAAAAATACTTGATAGTTAAAGTTAAGGGGTATAAAATACTATTAAATTTTACAAGGAAATACTATTAAATACGTTACAATTTTATACAAGATATTTATTATTTATTTACAGATGGGATATACTTAAACCTTGCTACAACACTATAGGCAGTGTACCTAATCGTAGAGTAGTATAGTTTTTAGTAAGTCCGGTTCATTCCACAGGGAATCTTTTTCACAGAGCTTAACGCTATATTAGTTTAAATTTATAAAAATACAAATATATATATATATAAGTAATATTATTATTATAAAGGGGGGTTTTTACCGTTTAATGACCGGTTTGTCGATTTTAAAACTTTAGTCGCAGTTAAAATCAAATGTAAAATATTAAATAAATAACAGACTTAATTTAAAGCGTAAAGTAAATAACGATAATGAAATTGCGAATAATAAAAGTGCGATAAAATAAACTTGCGATAATTAAAAAGTACGATAATTAAAAGTGCAATTAAATACAATAACAATAAATAAAAATGCGATAATTAGAAGTGCAATTAAATATAAAATAAAGGAAATTAAATATGAAATAAAAGAATTATGCTTATTTAAACTTCCGTAATTATGATGTTTGACGTGTTGATTTTAGTTTTATGCCCATGGGTTAATTGTCCTTTGTCCTGGATTATTTAATATGTCCGTCTGGTTTTTGTCCATAATAGTCCATCAGTCATAAATATAAAGTGCGAGTGTCCTCGTCAAATTATCCTTATACCCGAAGTCAAATATTCCAACTAATTAGGGACTTAAACTGTAACAAGATTTTAATACTTTGTTTAATAATTACACCAGGATGTCGACTGAGTGTAACCCAAGGTTTTAATACTTTGTTAACAATTATGCCAAG
The DNA here is from genome assembly GCF_046630445.1 of Rutidosis leptorrhynchoides. Classification (NCBI taxonomy): domain Eukaryota; kingdom Viridiplantae; phylum Streptophyta; class Magnoliopsida; order Asterales; family Asteraceae; genus Rutidosis; species Rutidosis leptorrhynchoides. The sequence goes on along the minus strand of NC_092338.1, from coordinate 123,161,409 downwards.
TGTCCTTGTACATAATTTCACCCCTGTTTTAATAATTCTAGTGGCTATTAATCCATTCCCGTGTCCGGTTAAATGAACGATTATTCGTACATATAAATATCCCGCCCATCGTGTCTGATTGAGTGTATATGGTTATTTATAGGGACGTCCAATTGTAAATCTTTATATTAAAATTAACAAACTATCATTTAGTTAAACAAATATAAAGCCCATTAATAGCCCATAGTCTAATTTTCACAAGTGTCGTTCTTTTGTCCAAACCCCAATTATGGTACAAAGCCCAATTACCCAATTTTAGTAATTAGCCCAACATCATGATTACTTTGTTTTAAATAAGCATAATAATAACTTAGCTACGAGACATTAAATTAAAAAGGTTGAACATAACTTACAATGATTAAAAATAGTGTAGCGTTACACGGACAGAATTTCGACTTACACCCTTACAACATTTGCTAACACACCCTTATTATTAGAAATTAAATATATATATATATATATATATATATATATATATATATATATATATATATATATATATATATATATATATATATATATATACACTTTACGTATGATGAAGAGAAGAAAGGATGGATAAATGGTGCACCAAAGCTCGATTTTTATAGGCATGTAAACTGGAAAAGTTGGCCATGCGATCGCATGGGATTTCTTCCTCCAGGCCATGCGATCGCATGGCCGTCGGTGACAGCTAAAAATCCTTGTTTTCTTGTTTGTCGACGTTTTAATAAATAAATGTAATATATTAAATAATTATAAGAATTATTTAAATATTATATTATATTTATGTGCATAGTTGACTTGTAATTTTTAGTCCGTTGCGTCGAGCGGAGAGAGTTGACTCTGGTCCCGGTTCCGTATTTTCGAACGTCCTTGCGTACAATTTAATATCTTGTACTTTTCGTTTTGAATCTTGTACTCTTGTAATTTTGAGACGTTTCTTATCAATAATTGGAACCTCATTGATTGTATTTTGTACTTTTGAGCTTTTTGGTCGTTTGCGTCTTCAATTCGTCGAATCTGTCTTTTGTCTTCACCTTTTATTATTTAAACGAATATCACTTGTAAATAGAACAATTGCAACTAAAAGCTTGTCTTTCTTGAGGGATAATGCTATGAAATATATGTTCGTTTTTAGCATTATCAATTTCACCCCTAAAACTCTTTAAATTTGAATTTTAGTGTTCTTGAGCTAAATTTTACCTAATTTGATTTTGTTAATTTCTAGTGTAATTAGAGTTAAATTGTTAGTATATTATGCATGTATAACCTAGATTGATGATATTTAACATGATTTGAAGCCAAAAACTTCAAAAATTTTAGAAATATAGGGTTTGTGTTCTTGAGCAATTTGGGGCTTTTTGATATAAACAGGTTATGGCCGATTTTTGTCATGAATTATTGCTAAATTAAGTAGTGTAACATGTTTAGGTAGCTAAATGATCCAAACTTTGATCCTAAACATGATTTTTGAGAATTAAAGTGGACTTTTTTAGTCTAAAATTCATGAACTTGATTAATTTGATATAAATTCCATTTGAAACTTGTTCAATTGCTAGTAATGATTATTTTAACATGTTATTTGAGTTGAATGCTTGTGAACTTTGTAAACATTTTCATATATGCTTATTTGAAAAAGTGTAGAATTGATAAAAATATGAAAGTGAGTATAAGTTTAATATGGACTAAACATGTTATTGTAATTGTTTTAATTTGTTATTTTGCTAACACTAATGCATATTTGGATGCATAAATTTTTTGTTTAATGTGTTTTGCAGAAATATACCGAATCTGGCGGTGCATCATCATCCAGACAACCTGAAAATGAACCACAGCCAGAAATGCAATATGAGCCACAATATGAACCAGAACCTGAACAGGAACAACAATAAAAACAATAATATCATAATGGTCAACACATACCATATTATGATCTACAACAAGAATATGTTAATGCCTACGTACAATTTTCGATTCATCCAATAATATAACACCCAACGATTGATGAAGAGCTTTTGCATCCTAATTTGAGATTTGATCGAAGTTGGAGAGATTACCCGACGTACCAAAGTAACAAACTTAAACTGGTACCAAAAAATGTAGAAGTACCGAGGGTAATCGATTGGGAGCCTTTGGAAAGGGTCCAACTAGCTAACTCAGTTAGACAACATCTGATCCAAAGGTATGGGAACTCTTCTTTTCCTGTTTGGGAACGTTTATTTACCATTCGTAGGCCTGTATATAAAGAGTGGTGTGTTGAGCTTATGAGTACTATATCACTTGATACAGATGTAGTTAGGTTAGACGATAGGAATTTTCTTAGATTTTTACTTGGCCGTAGGATGTATAGGATGTCCATGCTGGACATGGCCAGGGCTTTACAGATTTACACTCCTGGTGAATTACTACTACCTGATTGTACAAATTTGATTTATCATGGTGAAAGGGTAGATAGGAATTTTGACGCTGACGCCGTCTGGAGGGGTATGTCAAATTATAATATTTTTACGCGGGGAGGAAGACACTCCTATTTAGATATTAACAAAGCAGAGCTTCGTATTATACATAGATTTTTAGCTTATTCGATTACACAAAGTGGTAACAACAAGGAGAAAATGACCTTACACGATTTATTTTACCTTAAGTGTATTCGAAACACTAGAAGCTTTGTTAATATTCCCTACTGTGTTGGTTTTTATCTGTCTAAAATGGTGGAAGGAATACAGGACAGGGGAATAATAGGAGGAGGTATTTTTGTTACTCTCAGTGGAGAGTATTGGGGTGTAGATAGGGATAAAGGGGGTCCACTGATGGTGTGTAGGGAACAGGTTGAGACTTTAGGATTGCGAATCTATCAGGGTGAAAGGGTATTAAAGAGCAGACGCAATCAGGCAGTACCATATGAGGGTTGTCATCCACAGGTAGAGAGAGGTTCAGATGAGGAAATGGAGGAAGCGGATAACATTAGGGATGTCATTAGGGAGGCTGTTACTGACGTTTACCAGCGTATAGATGAGGAAGAAATGACAAACGAGGCTAGACATAGTCAGTACGAGCAGTGGCACGCTGAGAATGTGTATGATCATTCCAAGCAACGATAGCATGATAGATGGCACAATCATCAGCATCAGATCATGAGCCAGCTATCACCTCATGTACCAAATAACTACGTACCGACCCGACCTACTTACTATCCGCCACACCAGCCCGATATGCGACCACCATTTACTCTCTACGACCCCAACCAAGCCTATCAATACACCTATAACTAATCGTGGAACCCGACCGACGACATGAACTGGAACCCCTATCCAGATTGATATAGTTTCGTTGGTGATTTCTATGATTTTTATCTTTTTACTTATGTTTAAAACATATAATATTGTGATACTTTTATGTAATTTTTAACATTTTTTTTATTCTGTTACTAATATTTCGTATTTATAATTTGAAAGTGGGATGTTAAGTCCCATTTCAAATTACCATGCATGTTATTATTTGTATGTATGTATATTGTCAATTGTACACAACAGGGTAAAACAGCGAACTTTCAAAGACTGGCATTAAGTTCAGCAAAAGCTACTAATTTTGACGACAAAACGAAAAACAAATATGATGTAACAACAAGACGGAATGAACAAATGATATGCACCATTTATCATTCAACAAACAAACACCAATATGTTTGGAAACTTTGGTAAAATTTAATCATTTTTCTACGCTAATCACCCTCAATAATTTAAATTGTACTGATTTCTTGCAAATGAGGGCATTACAAGATCTTAAGTGTGGGAAGGGGTTAAATTCTTTCAGATTTTTAAAAATTTTAAATTTAAACACTTGGTTACCATTAAAAATACTAGTAACGCAGTAGTTGTATTAGAATCTAGTGCTCTCTGATAATAAAGAACAGCTTTAGTCTTATATACTGACTACCCAATTCTAGTAAAATTTTTCAAAATTTTCAACTAAATGAACTCAAAATAATGTTTATACATATTTATGAACGATAAAACTATGTGTTAACACCGAAATTATTGTTACCTCGTAAAGGACATAAATTGAGAAACAACCCAAAATGTTAGAATTCATTTAAAATGGAATAGAGAAAAATAAAAAGGCAAAGAAAGTAAAATAAAAGCCAAGTGTGGGAAAAATTTACCAAGTTATTTAGAATATATGTCACATATTTTTGTACAAATAATTGAAGATACTTTTGTTTTGGACGATATTAATCAGTTTTACCCAGTTTATTGTAATATAAATGAAATTTAAAAGGAAGTAAAGTCTTCCGAGAGAAAAATACACGCGCTTCTTGATTTAGGTCAGGAAGTTGTCGTCCAGACCAGTTGTAGAGTCTATGAAAAACCTTGAAATTTTTTTTCGAAAATCAGCTGGAAATCCACGGACCTCAGCATCAAACAGGGTCGCCAAGTGGTCAGACTTATCCTAACCATGAGAGGATCTGTCTCGTACAATGGGGGGCACCATACAAATTAGCTTATAAGACTAATGAATCAGATCCCTAGAAAGGATAATCTCCTTAAAGATCAAAAATCAGCTTTTAAGACTGATATTACTCAATCCTTGAGATTGACTTTAAAGATTGAGAATTCAAACTCATGAAATTCAATGATATCTAAACTCGAGCTTGAACGAGAAAATATTTTGATCAAATTACAAACCGATTTATTTTCTGAAAACCCATTTTCAATGCGTTCATTACCATTGAACGTAAAAGCCTAGGAATTCACCTGGAATTCATTAGGTCACTTGAACCAAATTGGGTGTCAACCATAAGAACGGTGGTTGCATAGCATGGTCGAAGACAGAACCGTGTGCCAGACCGAAAAATTACAGGGTGATCTTTACTATTGCTCCTACAAAGGATAGTAATTGCATCCGACACGATATAGACCATAATCAAAAGTATGTCACGGGACATTGCCTTAACAGTTGCTTGTTCAACGCTTTCCTTTACAACCGGACTGTAGTTTACCGAAAGGTAATATACGGAGCAAGTAAACTGGACGTGTTGCTTTCCCAATACAAGCTTAGCAAGTGGGTGACACAAAACCATAAGTTTTGAGCTAAAATTTTCAAATCTGAAACCCACAAAACCCACAAAAACATTTTGCAAACAACGGTGAAGGGTTATTCCGGAAAACTTATCTAAGGTAAAAGCTAGATTGAATTTTCAAAAAGATCAAATGTTTTCATAAAGATCCAATTTCCTTAAAGGATCTAAAAGCTAGATTGAATTTTCATAGCATTATCCCTCAAGAAAGACAAGCTTTTAGTTGCAATTGTTCTATTTACAAGTGATATTCGTTTAAATAATAAAAGGTGAAGACAAAAGACAGATTCGACGAATTGAAGACGCAAACGACCAAAAAGCTAAAAAGTACAAAGTACAATCAAAGTGGTTCAAATTATTGATGAGAAACGTCTAAAAGTTACAAGAGTACGAGCCGTGAAACACAAAGTACAAGATATTAAATTGTACGCACGGACGTTCAAAAATCCGGAACCGGGACCAGAGTCAACTCTCAACACGCGACGCAACGGACTAAAAATTACAAGTCAACTATGCACATGAATATAATATAATATATAATTAATTCTTAAAATTATATATATATTATATTATATATTAAAACCGTCGGCAAACTAAAAAACAAAGGATTGTGAGCTGGACAGAGGGGCCATGCGATCGCATGGCTTCTGTGCTATATCCCCATGCGATCGCATGGTGAACAGTAATTCGAATTTAGCCTATAAAAAGTCGGGTTCTGATCGAGCAAAAAGACATCTTTTTCTAATCTCTCTCTCACGATATATATATATATATATATATATATATATATATATATATATATTTATATATATTATAATTTTAATTTTAATTTAAGATTAATAATAATAAGGTTATGTTAGCGAATGTTGTAAGTGTGTAAGTCGAAATTCTGTCAGTGTAACGCTACGCTATTATTAATCATTGCAAGTTATGTTCAACCTTTTTTAAATTAATGTCTCGTAGATAAGTTATTATTATGCTTATTTAAATCGAAATAATCATGATGTTGGGCTAAATATTAAAGACGGGGTAATTGGGCTTTGGACCATAATTGGGGTTTGGACAAAAGAACGACACTTGTGGAAATTGGACTATGGGCTATTAATGGACTTTATATTTGTTTAACTGAATGATAGTTCGTTAATTTAATATAGAGATTTATAATTTGACGTATCCATAAATAACCATATACACTCGATCGGACACGATGGGCGGGATATTTATAAGTACTAATAATCGTTCATTTGACTGGACACATGAATGGATTAATAGTCAATGGACTCATTAAAACAGGAGTGGATTAAATGCAAGGACACTTGGTGTAATTGATAATAAAGTATTAAAACCTTATTACAGTTTAAGTCCCCAATTAGTTGGAATATTTGACTTCGGATATAAGAATAATTTGACGAGGACACTCGCACTTTATATTTATGACTGATGGACTGTTATGGACAAAAACCAGATGGACATATCAAATAATCCAGGACAAAGGACAATTAACCCATGGTAATAAATTAAAATCAACACGTCAAACATCATGATTACGGAAGTTTAAATAAGCATAATTCCTTTATTTCATATTTCATCGCACTTTAATTTACTGTCATTTTATTTATTGCATTTTTATTTATCGCACTTTTCAATTATCGTACTTTTTAATTATCGCAATTTTATTTACCGTCATTTTATTTATCGCACTTTAATTTATCGCATTTTAATTATCGTCATTTACTTTACGCTTTAAAATTAAGTTATATTTATTTTTAATATTTTACATTAGGTTTTAATTGTGACTAAAGACATAAAATCGACAAACCGGTCATTAAACGGTAAAAACCCCCCCTTTTATAATAATACTACTACTTATATATATATATATATATATATATATATATATATATATATATATATATATATATATATATATATATATATATATATATATATATATATATATATATATATATTTATTTATTTATACAAATATAGTTTTAAAAATATAGCGTTAAACTTGGCTAGCTCCCTGTGGAACGAACCGAACTTACTAAAAACTACACTACTGTACAATTAGGTACACTGCCTATAAGTGTTGTAGCAAGGTTTAGGTATATTCCATTCAATAAATAAATAAATAACTTGTGTAAAATTGTATCGTATTTAATAGTATTTCGTAGTAAAAATAAAACTATTTCGTACCCCTCTCCTTTAACATCACCTTGTGTCCGATACATGGACGCAAGACGCAAAATACACCTTGTGTCTGAGAAATGTGAGAGCAAGGACGCAAATACACCTTGCTTCTGATCAGAAACATGGCTCAAGGATGCAAGAAAAACCTTGCGCCTTATCAGATACACGGGCGCAAGGACGCAAGGAAAACCTTGCGCCAGGTTTAGACCACGAGCGCAAGACGCAAGTAAAACCTTGCGCCTGCACAATTTCAGTCTGTTCACCTGCTCAGTTTCAGTCTTCACCAGCTTTTCACAAACACAATTATTCAAAACAGAAGATTAAAACTTATATATTATACTGACCTTATCACAGTGTAATGAAGAAACTACGACTAAAACAAGATTGGGTATCCGAAGCTAGTTTAGCTACGAAAATATTTGGAGAAAAAGTAAATTAATCATATCTTTCCTAATTAATATGATATTTTATATATAATTACTTATGATTTAATTTTATATATTTCAGGACCACCCGTAAACAACACGAGAAGATTAATCATAAGACCTCATGATTGTACGCAACACGTTATTTGACAACACGGTACTTTATGTACGCAACACGTCATTTGACAACATGGTACCATGGGTCGAGATTAATTCTGATCAATACGAATACGATGGGGTCTTTATTTATTTTATTTAAGCAACTAATTGTGGACCACTAACATCGGACTGCTAACTACGGACTAAGAAAATATTAAAAGTATTAAAAGTATATATATATGTAACGATTACTTAAAAAGAAAATATGTTGATATATTATATATATGGTTAGGTTCGTGATATCTATCGGAGACCAAGTCGAATTAAATACCTTCAAGGCAAAAGTGAGTTTCATTTGCTCCCTTTTTAATTGCTTTTGCAATATATATTTTTGGGCTGAGAATACATGCGCTGCTTTTATAAATGATTACAAAATAGACACAAGTACTTAAAAATATATTCTACATTGAGTTGTACCACTGGCATATTTCCCTGTAGCTTGGTAACTACTATTTACATGGGTATTGTAAACGCGAATCCTGTTGATAGATCTATCGGGCATGACAACCCCAACCGGACTGGACGACCAGTATTCAACGGTTGCACAGTACTTCGTTTTGGTGACTACACTTGGTACGGTGTAGTGAGATTTTATAATAAAGGGAATATGCGACGTTGATTAAATGTTAAGTATGGTTACCAAGTGCTCAACCACTTAGAATGCTTTACATACACTTGCGAGTGTATTATGTTTATGATTATGAAATCTTGTAGTCTATTAACATATTGAAATGATTGTTATGATAAACCTATGAACTCGCCAACCTTTTGGTTGACACTTTAAAGCATGTTTATTCTCAGGTACGAATTAAGTCTTCCGCTGTGCATTTGCTCAATATAAGGACATTACTTGGAGCCGATCATCGCAATGGGACCAAATGTTGATGACTTCGTCAACTCCGTTGTTGTTGGTTCAACTTGCCACTTCCTTGGATCGAGTCAAATTTTAAGAATATGAACTGAAAATACCTTAGTTTGTATTCGAAATCATAGGTTATAGGTCAAACTTTGGTGAAACTTATGAAAGTGATCATTTTCCATCATAAAAACAACATTTAATGATCATTTTTCTAAAAATACTTACACTTTGAGTTAAACCATGAAATTTTTATGTGTTAACATATTCATAAGAAATATCATTTTTCAGAACATGAACTTCCAATTCAAAGTTCAAGATGGTTTTTAATTATCCAACCCAAAACAGCCCCCAGTTGCACTCCGACGACGTAGATTCAGTTTTTAAGATGTTTTTTGTAAAACCAAGTTATATCTTGTTAGGTTAGCATATCATTATGATATATTACAGGTCTTGAAGTGTTTTAAAAGTCAAGTTAGAAGGATCTATTTAGTTTGCGAACAAGTTTGAAATCATTCAAACTATGTTCTTGTTGTTAAAATTTTATACCACAAAATAAGATAGCTATATGAATATGAATTGAATAAGATTATGAACAAGGTTACTATCTCAAGTTACTTGGACAAAGTTACTGCAAAAGATAAGAAATAATCTTGGAATCAAAGAGTGGTGGAGTTAGATCAAAAGGTTGGAAGTAAACTTCTTCAAATGGGTGGTTATTTTGATATGTTCTTGAAAGAGTTTTCTTATGGTGTTTAAGGCTTGTAATTGAAGCTAAATGATGAGGAAAATGCTTGGAGATGATCAAGTATGAAGTTAGGAGTATTTTGAGAGAGAAATGCGGGTGTAGGTATGAGAAAATGGAGTGAAGAAATGGTGTTCATTTATAAAAACGTTTTTAGTTTATAAAGAAAGAAAAGGATTCCTAATTTTGTTTTCTTACTAATAATTCATACTACTTGACAAATTCTAGTTACCTCATATCTAGGGCAGTAATAATTTTAATTAGGATGTTGATTTGATGTGTATATACCAATAGTAAATACGTATAGAAGCTGGGTATGATACGGGTACATATACCCTAGATATACGTATAGAAATCTTGAGGAAACGGAACGAGAATTCAAATATAGCTATCTTTTGTGAATATACTTATATTGTTTTATGTATTTAAGTCCTTAAAAAGTGATTAAATACATTATATATACGATACATGTATAAGCATTATAGATTATAAGTATATATATCAAAGAATGTTACGTATAGTTATCGTTTTGAAAACTTAAGTTAGTAGTTTCAAAATATACTTATAACTCATTGTCATTAGTACACAATGAGATGTTAAACCATCCTTAGATCATGTTAAATATATATAAATACATATATATACACAAACGTATAATTATCGTATGTTATATAGTTCGTGATATCATCGATCATATTGGACGGTCAAACGTTGTGTAAAACTCTTTTCAAAAACACAAGTCTCAACAATTTAGATTGCTTATCATGTTGGTATGGTTTAATTTGAAATGTCCTGTTCTTATTGATTAAAAACGTTCCATATTAATTGATTTCGTTGCGAGGTTTTGACCTCTATATGAGACGTTTTTCAAAGACTGCATTCATTTTAAAACAAACCATAACCTTTATTTCATCAATAAAGGTTTAAAAAGCTTTACGTAGATTATCAAATAATGATAATCTAAAATATCCTGTTTACACACGACCGTTACATAATGGTTTACAATACAAATATGTTACAACAAATTAAGTTTCTTGAATGCAGTTTTTACAAAATATCATACAAGCATGGACTCCAAATCTCGTCCTTATTTAAGTATGCGACGGCGGAAGCTCTTAATAATCACCTGAGAAAAAACATGCTTAAAACGTCAACAAAAATGTTGGTGAGTTATAGGTTTAACCTATATATATTAAATCATAATAATAGACCACAAGATTTCATATTTCAATAGACATCCCATACATAGAGATAAAAATCATTCATATGGTGAACACCTGGTAACCGACATTAACAAGATGCATATATAAGAATATCCCCATCATTCCGGGACACCCTTCGGATATGATATAAATTTCGAAGTACTAAAGCATCCGGTACTTTGGATGGGGTTTGTTAGGCCCAATAGATCTATCTTTAGGATTCGCGTCAATTAGGGTGTCTGTTCCCTAATTCTTAGATTACCAGACTTAATAAAAAGGGGCATATTCGATTTCGATAATTCAACCATAGAATGTAGTTTCACGTACTTGTGTCTATTTTGTAAATCATTTATAAAACCTGCATGTATTCTCATCCCAAAAATATTAGATTTTAAAAGTGGGACTATAACTCACTTTCACAGATTTTTACTTCGTCGGAAAGTAAGACTTGGCCACTGATTGATTCACGAACCTATAACAATATATACATATATATCAAAGTATGTTCAAAATATATTTACAACACTTTTAATATATTTTGATGTTTTAAGTTTATTAAGTCAGCTGTCCTTGTTAGTAACCTACAACTAGTTGTCCACAGTTAGATGTACAGAAATAAATCCATAAATATTATCTTGAATCAATCCACGACCCAGTGTATACGTATCTCAGTATTGATCACAACTCAAACAATATATATTTTGGAATCAACCTCAACCCTGTATAGCTAACTCCAACATTCACATATAGAGTGTCTATGGTTGTTCCGAAATATATATAGATGTGTCGACATGATAGGTCAAAACATTGTATACGTGTCTATGGTATCTCAAGATTACATAATATACAATACAAGTTGATTAAGTTATGGTTGGAATAGATTTATTACCAATTTTTACGTAGCTAAAATGAGAAAAATTATCCAATCTTGTTTTACCCATAACTTCTTCATTTTAAATCCGTTTTGAGTGAATCAAATTGATATGGTTTCATATTGAACTCTATTTTATGAATCTAAACAGAAAAAGTATAGGTTTATAGTCGGAAAAATAAGTTACAAGTCATTTTTGTAAAGGTAGTCATTTCAGTCGAAAGAACGACGTCTAGATGACCATTTTAGAAAACATACTTTCACTTTGAGTTTAACCATAATTTTTGGATATAGTTTCATGTTCATAATAAAAATCATTTTCTCAGAATAACAACTTTTAAATCAAAGTTTATCATAGTTTTTAATTAACTAACCCAAAACAGCCCGCGGTGTTACTATGACGGCGTAAATCCGGTTTTACGGTGTTTTTCGTGTTTCCAGGTTTTAAATCATTAAGTTAGCATATCATATAGATATAGAACATGTGTTTAGTTGATTTTAAAAGTCAAGTTAGAAGGATTAACTTTTGTTTGCGAACAAGTTTAGAATTAACTAAACTATGTTCTAGTGATTACAAGTTTAAAACTTCGAATAAGATAGCTTTATATGTATGAATCGAATGATGTTATGAACATCATTACTACCTTAAGTTCCTTGGATAAACCTACTGGAAAAGAGAAAAATGGATCTAGCTTCAACGGATCCTTGGATGGCTCGAAGTTCTTGAAGCAGAATCATGACACGAAAACAAGTTCAAGTAAGATCATCACTTGAAATAAGATTGTTATAGTTATAGAAATTGAACCAAAGTTTGAATATGATTATTACCTTGTATTAGAATGATAACCTACTGTAAGAAACAAATATTTCTTGAGGTTGGATGATCACCTTACAAGATTGGAAGTGAGCTAGCAAACTTGAAAGTATTCTTGATTTTATGAAACTAGAACTTTTGGAATTTATGAAGAACACTTAGAACTTGAAGATAGAACTTGAGAGAGATCAATTAGATGAAGAAAATTGAAGAATGAAAGTGTTTGTAGGTGTTTTTGGTCGTTGGTGTATGGATTAGATATAAAGGATATGTAATTTTGTTTTCATCTAAATAAGTCATGAATGATTACTCATATTTTTGTAATTTTATGAGACATTTCATGCTAGTTGCCAAATGATGGTTCCCACATGTGTTAGGTGACTCACATGGGCTGCTAAGAGCTGATCATTGGAGTGTATATACCAATAGTACATACATCTAAAAGCTGTGTATTGTACAAGTACGAATACGGGTGCATACGAGTAGAATTGTTGATGAAACTGAACGAGGATGTAATTGTAAGCATTTTTGTTAAGTAGAAGTATTTTGATAAGTGTATTGAAGTCTTTCAAAAGTGTATAAATACATATTAAAACACTACACGTATATACATTTTAACTGAGTCGTTAAGTCATCGTTAGTCGTTACATGTAAGTGTTGTTTTGAAACCTTTAGGTTAACGATCTTGTTAAATGTTGTTAACCCAATGTTTATAATATCAAATGAGATTTTAAATTATTATATTATCATGATATTATCATGTATGAATATCTCTTAATATGATATATATACATTAAATGTCTTTACAACGATAATCGTTACATATATGTCTCGTTTAAAAATCATTAAGTTAGTAGTCTTGTTTTTACATATGTAGTTCATTGTTAATATACTTAATGATATGTTTACTTATCATAGTATCATGTTAACTATATATATATCCATATATATGTCATCATATAGTTTTTACAAGTTTTAACGTTCGTGAATCACCGGTCAACTTGGGTGGTCAATTGTCTATATGAAACATATTTCAATTAATCAAGTCTTAACAAGTTTGATTGCTTAACATGTTGGAAACATTTAATCATGTAAATATCAATCTCAATTAATGTGACGCCCCGTACTAAATCATCATGTACGGACCATCATCAACAGGATCATTACAAGGTTAAGTACTATATGCGTTTTCAAAACAGAGTTTGCATTCATTAATAAAGGTGACGTCATAACATACGTCGAATGTTTTACAATCCAAAAGTAAGCTTCACTAAGTAGAAGCATTAAATAAGTGTACGTGACCACAAAGGTCGTTACATAACATAGTTTCAAAAGTAAATAAGTTTGAATGCAAGATGAGTAGTCATGCGATAACAACTCTAAGCAGCGGGTTCTACAGCACGACTAGTATGATAGCGGAAGCGACTTCAAGCACCTGAGAAATACACGCTTAAAAAGGTCAACACAAAGGTTGGTGAGCTATAGTTTAAGTATAACAGTAATGTAAGTAGGCCACGAGATTTCGGTGCTACAACGAGCGTTTCAAAAGTATGTAAAAGTATATGCTTAACCGCGGGCACCCGGTAACTAACTTAACGTTTATGTACCCCCTGAAAGTGCACTTGGCAAGTGCGTATAACCTCGAAGTATTAAACACTCGTTAAATGCTAGCGCGACTAGCCCGAGTGGGGATGTCAAACCCTATGGATCCATATCTAAGATTCGCGTTCACGATTCAAAAACCAATGATTAAACGTTACCGAGCTAAAGGGAATGTTTCTGCCGTTATATAACCCACACATATAAAGTTTAAGTACTCGTGCCTATTATGTAAAACATAAAATGCGCATGTATTCTCAGTTCCCAAAATAAGTTAAAGTAAAAAGGGAAAGCTATAACTCACAATGATAAGTAGCGGTAAAATAGTAGTAATGTAGAGTCGGGAAAGTGTGCAAGTAATCGGTCCAAAAGTCCTCAACCTAAGTCAAATAGTACTAAGTCAGTAGCTTGTCTTAAAAGGTTTATAAGTATGTAAATAAGGTCATAAGGGTCATCATCAATCATCATCAAACGAAAGGTATATGTGTGTTTTGTTCATAAAAGGAGTTTTAAAACAAAGGCTGACTTCGGTCAGTCACCACGGTCTCTATACCTACTGAAATAAGGTGAGACCAGTGTCCATGGCTCCGTATTTGAGTCGTTTAAGTGTGGTTAAAATTACAGAAGTTAACTCGTCTTCGTTTGACCGTGACAACGGTATAAGTGCGAGTAGGTCTGAAATTTCTGCACAACGTTAAATGGACATAGTGACGAACGGAGGGCCATAGTTCCTAAACCGTAACTCGTATTAAGACGAGTCCTAAACGAAAAATTATCTACTCGAACAGAGATAACTGAATATCACAGTTACAGTAGCCCAGGTGTTCGGGTCTGACTCAGAAAACAGTAAACAGAAAACAGGAACTGGAAACAGAAAAGTAAATAGACCTAGTGACAATCGGAGGGCCATAGACTCTAAACCGTGACTCGTATGAAGGCGAGTCTTATATGAAAAGTTATCTAATCGAAAAGTTCTATCCAAAAATCAAGGTTAGATCAGCCCAGACCTACTGGTCTGTTACGGATTCAGCTGATCAGAAAGTTTGGACAGAACAGTAAGTTCAAGGGAGTTCCGGTGGTTTTGGTGCTTGATGTTCATCATGGTTCTCATCCTTGATGCATATGGCTTCAAGTGTACAACTCATGGATGTGTTTACATCATTTTAACCAAATCTTGACCATCATAACCCACATGCAAGTTTATGTAAAGTCATTAAGTTAAATCATAAGTACTAACACTTGAATCCTTACTTTAGTGAAACCATAAGTTACAAAACTTTGATTATCAACTAGTAAAGTGTAATTAGAGTGCAAGAATGAAAGTGATAAACTAAATAAACAAGTACCAAGTTCATGAGTTCCATACCTTTAAAGATTCAAGCCTAGGTCTTGATCTTTAGAAAGTAAACTTTAAGTTTACTAACATGAATGCATGCATGATTTTTAGAACTTATGAACTTGAAATCCTTGAAACACTAGTTGTAGAACCATAAACTAGAGAGTTTAGATCCTTACATGTTCTTGAATAACAAGATAAATGAAGAATCAAACTAAAGAGTTTGATTCTTTGATACTAGTAAGAAATAACTAAGGTAACAAGTGAGTAAACAACAACTAACAACAACAATGAATTAAGTAACAATGAAGAACAAAAGATGATGATGATTTAGGGGGGTTTGGTTCGGTTTTTAGAGAGAAAGAGGAAGAGAAGAAGAGCCTTGTAACTTACAATGTTTAGAGAGAAAGAAGAGAAAAATGGAATGCAAGATTGAAGTGTGAGTTTGAATGAGGCATGCAAGAGATTATGTAGTCAAACTTGGAAACCAAAAACCCCCCTCCCCATGCTCTCTTTGGCCGTGAACCTCCCACCAATGGGGGAGGGAGTTGCTCATTCAATGTGCATGCTTCTTTGACTAAGGGTGAATGGTTAAAGGGTAACTTTGTGGGGTAAGTGTGCAAGTAAGTGGTAAATAAGTTTCTTACCATGTTTTTCATCTAGGTAACTCCTAAAGTGATACTTACATAAGTGTTGGGCTAATTAAGTCCATTAAAGTGTAGGGTGGGCTTATAAGTCCACAATCAAGAGTCCATAACGTTTAACAAGCCCAAGTTCAAGTAATTCACAAATTAATCCATCTAAAGCCCAAGTAATTAACTAATAACTATAGTTAATCAAAATAATTAATAAAATTAATTATGAATGTAAATAATACTTGAAAATATTATTCGTGCAAGTTCCGGGTGTCGCAATGGCGTTTCGGGCAATTAAAGTCAAGTTCGGGCAATCATGGCAACAAGTAAATGTAATAACATACATTCGTTTAATCACACGTATTAATAATAATTATTATTAATAAATAAAAGTTGGAAAAATCCAGGGTCGTTACATTACCCACCTGTTAAAGAAAATTTCGTCCCGAAATTTTAAGCTGAATCTGAAGGTGATGGAGGAGGTGGAAAAAGGTGAGGATACTTCTGTCTCATTTGATCCTCTCGTTCCCAAGTAAACTCAGGTCCTCGTTTGGCATTCCATCGAACTCGGACGATCGGAATCCTATTGTGTTTCAACTCCTTAACTTCACGTTCCATAATTTCAACAGGCTCTTCCACAAAGTGAAGTTTGTCGTCAATAGTAAGTTCCTCCAATGGTATGATCAGTTCAGGTGGAGCAAGACACTTCTTCAAGTTTGATACGTGGAAGGTAGGATGAACTAAGCTTAATTGTGCTGGAAGATCAAGGCGATAAGCAACGGGTCCAACGCGCTCCAAAATTTCAAATGGACCAATGTACCGCGGGTTTAACTTTCCGCGCTTTCCAAAACGAATCACACCCTTCCAAGGTGCAACCTTCAACATAACGCGGTCACCAACGTTGAATTCAAAGTCTTTACGTTTACTATCAGCATAACTCTTTTGGCGATCACGAGCTACCTTGAGTCTGTTTTGAATTTGGGCAATCTTCTCTGATGTTTCGTGGACTATCTCGGGCCCGGTGAGTTGCACTTCACCTAGCTCGGCCCAACAAAGAGGAGAACGGCACTTGCGGCCATACAATGCTTCAAAAGGTGCAGCTTTAATGCTCGAGTGGTAACTGTTGTTGTAAGAGAATTCGGCGAGTGGCAAATGCCTTTCCCAGGCCTTTCCAAAATCAATAACACATGCGCGTAGCATGTCCTCCAAGGTTTGAATTGTTCGTTCACTTTGCCCGTCAGTCTGAGGGTGATATGCAGTGCTCATGTCGAGACGAGTTCCCATGGCTTATTGTAAAGAACGCCAAAATCTAGAAGCAAAACGGGGATCGCGATCTGAGATGATCGATAAAGGTACACCGTGTCGTGATACAACCTCTTTAATATAAAGTTGAGCAAGTCTCTCCATTGTATCGGTTTCTTTCATTGCTAAGAAATGTGCAGTCTTGGTAAGACGGTCAACAATAACCCAAATGGTATCGTATCCGCCCACTGTCTTTGGCAGTTTGGTGATAAAGTCCATAGTTATCATCTCCCACTTCCATTGTGGGATTTCTGGCTGTTGAAGTAACCCAGAAGGTTTTTGATGCTCGGCTTTAACCTTTGAGCAAGTCAAACACTTACTAACATAAGCTGCAACGTCCTTCTTGAGATTCGGCCACCAATATTGTTCTTTAATATCAAGGTACATCTTGCCCGCTCCGGGATGAATCGAATATCTTGACTTGTGAGCTTCATCCAATATGAGGCTCCGTAAGTCTCCATAGCGTGGTACCCAAATTCTTCCGGCATAACATCGAAGTCCGGATTCTCTAACCTCGAATTTAGAGACGAGAATGTTCAAATATTCATATCGTAAGTGCTTCTCTATGAGAGCCTGTTCTTGGGCTGCTCGGATTTGGTTCCGGAGATTGGAATGAATCATGATGTTCAATGCTCGAACGCGAAGAGGTGCCGACCTCTCCTTTTGGCTTAAGGCGTCAGCAACAACGTTGGCCTTACCCGGATGATAGCGAAGTTCACACTTGTAATCATTTAGCGTCTCAATCCACCTTCGTTGTCTCATATTCAAATGTTTCTGATCGAATATATGCTGGAGACTCTTGTGATCGGTGAAGATAGTGCATTTAGTTTCATAAAGGTAGTGCCTCCACAATTTGAGCGCGAAGACAACGGCTCCAAGTTCAAGATCGTGTGTAGTATAGTTTCGTTCGTGGATCTTAAGTTGACGAGAAGCATAGGCGATGACCTTCGTGCGTTGCATAAGCACACAACCATAACCAGTTTTCGAGGCGTCGCAGTAAACAACAAAATCGTCATTACCCTCAGGAAGTGATAGGATAGGCGCGGTGGTTAACTTCTGTTTCAAGAATTGAAACGCTTTCTCTTGCTCGTCTCCCCAAACAAATTTCTTTCCTTTGTGAGTGAGTGCGGTTAGCGGACGTGAAATCAGAGAGAAACCTTCGATAAACCTTCGGTAATAACCGGCAAGGCCCAAAAATTGGCGGATGTGGGTCGGAGTAGTGGGGGTCTCCCACTTGCTGATAGCTTCGATCTTGGCGGGATCAACTTTGATGCCCTGGTCACTCACAACATGACCCAAAAACTGAACTTCCTTCAACCAGAATTCACACTTGGAAAACTTTGCGTAAAGTTGCTCACGTCTCAAAAGTTCAAGTACTAATCGGAGATGATGCTCGTGTTCTTCTTCGCTCTTAGAGTAGATGAGGATATCATCTATGAAGACTATAACAAATTTGTCCAAGTACGGCTTGCAAACACGATTCATAAGGTCCATAAATACAGCAGGTGCATTGGTCAGACCGAATGGCATTACAAGAAACTCATAATGTCCGTAGCGGGTTCTAAATGCAGTTTTCATCACGTCACTTTCCTTCACCCTCAACTGGTGATAGCCGGATCGTAAATCTATCTTTGAGTAAACACACGATCCTTGCAGTTGGTCAAAAAGATCGTCAATTCGTGGGAGAGGATATCGATTCTTGATTGTTAATTTGTTGAGCTCACGGTAGTCGATACACATTCGGAAAGATCCATCCTTCTTCTTTACAAACAACACAGGCGCTCCCCACGGCGAAGAACTCGGTTGAATAAACCCTCGATCAAGTAACTCTTGTAGCTGGCTTTGCAATTCTTGCATCTCGGAAGGTGCAAGTCTATAGGGTGCGCGAGCTACAGGTGCAGCTCCTGGCACTAAGTCGATTTGAAATTCTACTGCCCTCGGTGGCGGTAATCCAGGAAATTCTTCGGGAAAGACATCGGAGAACTCGTTCACAATACGCACATCTTCTACTTTCTTCTCCTCGGTTCCTACGGTTTTCACATGAGCTAGGACAGCAAATCGTCCCTTCTTCATGATCTTTTGCGCCTTCACGCAACTAATGAGGTTCAGTTGAGAGCTACATCTCTCCCCATAAATGATCAATGGCTCGTCATCTCCTTGCGGTATGCGGAGTGCTTTGTCTCCACAAATAATCTCGGCCCTTATCTTAGTTAGCCAGTCCATGCCAACAATAACATCAAAACTCCCCAACTTAATGGGTATCAAGTCTATCTCAAAGTCTACCCCGGCTATATTGATAATAGCCCCTCGGCCAATTTGGTCCACTTTTTCAAGTTTTCCGTTGGCTACCTCGACAAGCATACTTTCCTTTAAAGGAACTAACGACCAATCTAACTTATCACAAAAATGTCTACACACATAGCTCCTATCGGCACCAGTGTCAAATAGGACAGAAGCTAAAAGGTTGTTGATTTTGAATATACCTGTCACCAAGTCGGGGTTGTCGCGTGCGTCCCTTGCATTAACATTGAAGGCTCTAGCACGTGGTGGTCCGCCATCCTTACGCTTTTCTGGGCACTCGTTCCTGAAATGGCCCGTCTTTCCACACTCATAACATTTCCTAGGCCCACTGTTGTTGTGGTTTGGCTTCACGTTCAAAGTAGTAACCTTACAATCCTTACCAATATGCCCAGTCCGTTGGCATTTCTCACAGACAACATTGCAATACCCGGTGTGGTGCTTATAACACCTCTTGCATTGTGGTAAAGTTCCTTTGTAGTTCGGGTTGGAGCTGTTGTTGTTGTTGGGGTTGGTGTTGTTGTTGTTTTGCCTGAAACCTTCATGTCGCTTTGCCGGGTTTTGATCATAGTTTCTACCTCGATTGTTGTTGTTGTGGTTGTTGTCCCATTTCCTCTTCTCGCCACTACCAGTTTCAAACTTAGCCTTCTCCGGCTCGTCAAGGATGATTTGATTCAAGAGAGTATGCGCCATGCGCATTGCTTCGGGAACACTTGGTGGCTTGGATGAGGTAACATTGCCCTTGATGGACTTAGGAAGTCCCGAGAAGTATTTTTCCAAGCGCTTAAATTCGGGGGTGACCATGGTCGGGCACATAAGAGCCAACTCCAAAAACCTACGATTGTAACTGTTAAGGTCGTTCCCTACGGTCTTCAATTGCATAAATTCAATTTCCATCTTTTGGATTTCGGTCCTCGGACAGTATTCCTCGATCATAGCAGATTTAAATTCTTCCCAAGGCGTAGCATACGCCTCATCAATTCCCTGCGCTTGGGCCATGGTATTCCACCATGTAAGCGCGCCATCGGAAAGCGTGCAAGATGCAAATTTCGTTTTGTTAGCCTCAGAGCAATTGCTAACCCTGAATACCGATTCTAACTTTTCGAACCATCTTGTGAGACCGACTGGTCCCTCAGTGCCACTGAAGTAGTGCGGCTTACAGCTTTGGAATTCCTTATATGTACACCCAATTTGGACGGGTGGAACGATCGGTGGTGGTGGTGGTGGAGCTTGGGGTTGCCTTTCAGCTAGAGCAGCAGCAACACGCTCGTTAATCATTTCTTCAATTTGTGCTGCGGTAGGGGTTGATCTCCCGTTGGCCATGATGTTCTAAACAAACATTTTGACTCAAGTCAAAATCCAGTATGCAAATAATAATAATATAGTGTATATCAATCAACATGAAAACGGCACAACACATGTTGATTAAGTAACGCAAGCAGATATAAGTACCACAAAACTATGATAATGTAAATAGAACACTTGTGCAAAAAGTAAACAACACAAATTTCCATTCATTAAAGATAATAAGTTCCATACATTACAATAAGTTCGTACGATACATAAGTGAAATATGAAATTTCAAAAGAGATTACAATACAGAATCTAATACAAAGTCCTACGGTGATGGTGGGTGCAAGATGTCCAAAACATGAGCCAACTGCTCCTCGAGCTCAGTAACTCGAGTCTGGAGAATCTCAATCTCCCGCCTCATTTCCTCATTAGAGGAAGATGGTGGGGCAGGTGGTGCTGGCGGTGCAGGTGGTGCCGGTGGTGCTGAAGTAGATGGTCCGGCTCTGGGTGGAGATGGTAATATCAGTGGGTCAGCAGGGTACGGCACCAGCCGTTTACGAGCAGTAATCCTCCGACGCCGACCAAAAGCATCAGTGATAGTACGACCCGGAATAATGCCAGCGAAGCGATACCGCTTCTTCGGCGGGGTAGAGGGTGCCTGAATCGGTCTGTCAGCGGGATCCTCCTCATCACTGGAGTCATCAGATGTGGTGTCATCTGAAGGAGCATCGGTGGAAGACCCGTCGTCTGAATCATGTGGTGGTGACACGGGTGGCTCAACTGGATATCCGAAGGCGGCCAACATCTGTCGGTGTCGGCCTGGCGTAATCACTGCTAGGTATCCGTCGGGAGTGCGTCGGCAGGGAGTGCGCCAGTGATTACGAAAAGGACCCTCCCCGAACTCCGCGGGGATCTCCATACCACCAATGCGAGCCAGTTGCCTCGGGGGTCTGGAAGAAGACGCTGGGGCAGGTGCACTAGAGCTAGCTCCAGAAGTGGAAGCGCCGGGATCGCCAGTGGGTGTCGGGGCCGAAATATCGGCAGCAGCAGCAGCAGGTATAGCAGTAGGTGGGACAACGGGGTCTGAGCCTGTACTGCCCGGAATGCCAGCAGGTGGAACGTCCGACATCTGAACAAGGAAAAATAAATTTTTCCATGTCAGTAAGTCATAAAGCACGCAAATAATTGGCCAATAGTTTAAATCATGTATAACAGTAACTAGCATGGCAATAACAGCAAATCGTATGAAAGTAGCATGCAATCGAAAGCAAATAATAGCATGCAGTAGTGAAAACATGTAGTAACATACGGCATATAGCAGTAAAGGTAAGCAGCAACATGTAGTAAACACAGCGGAAACAAGTAAACTAGCAAGTTGTAGATTAGTCCTATTAGTGAATCCTACTCGGGTCGGTCTAAGACTCACTAATGCATCCTAATTCCCTACAACCAAGGCTCTGATACCAAATGTGACGCCCCGTACTAAATCATCATGTACGGACCATCATCAACAGGATCATTACAAGGTTAAGTACTATATGCGTTTTCAAAACAGAGTTTGCATTCATTAATAAAGGTGACGTCATAACATACGTCGAATGTTTTACAATCCAAAAGTAAGCTTCACTAAGTAGAAGCATTAAATAAGTGTACGTGACCACAAAGGTCGTTACATAACATAGTTTCAAAAGTAAATAAGTTTGAATGCAAGATGAGTAGTCATGCGATAACAACTCTAAGCAGCGGGTTCTACAGCACGACTAGTATGATAGCGGAAGCGACTTCAAGCACCTGAGAAATACACGCTTAAAAAGGTCAACACAAAGGTTGGTGAGCTATAGTTTAAGTATAACAGTAATGTAAGTAGGCCACGAGATTTCGGTGCTACAACGAGCGTTTCAAAAGTATGTAAAAGTATATGCTTAACCGCGGGCACCCGGTAACTAACTTAACGTTTATGTACCCCCTGAAAGTGCACTTGGCAAGTGCGTATAACCTCGAAGTATTAAACACTCGTTAAATGCTAGCGCGACTAGCCCGAGTGGGGATGTCAAACCCTATGGATCCATATCTAAGATTCGCGTTCACGATTCAAAAACCAATGATTAAACGTTACCGAGCTAAAGGGAATGTTTCTGCCGTTATATAACCCACACATATAAAGTTTAAGTACTCGTGCCTATTATGTAAAACATAAAATGCGCATGTATTCTCAGTTCCCAAAATAAGTTAAAATAAAAAGGGAAAGCTATAACTCACAATGATAAGTAGCGGTAAAATAGTAGTAATGTAGAGTCGGGAAAGTGTGCAAGTAATCGGTCCAAAAGTCCTCAACCTAAGTCAAATAGTACTAAGTCAGTAGCTTGTCTTAAAAGGTTTATAAGTATGTAAATAAGGTCATAAGGGTCATCATCAATCATCATCAAACGAAAGGTATATGTGTGTTTTGTTCATAAAAGGAGTTTTAAAACAAAGGCTGACTTCGGTCAGTCACCACGGTCTCTATACCTACTGAAATAAGGTGAGACCAGTGTCCATGGCTCCGTATTTGAGTCGTTTAAGTGTGGTTAAAATTACAGAAGTTAACTCGTCTTCGTTTGACCGTGACAACGGTATAAGTGCGAGTAGGTCTGAAATTTCTGCACAACGTTAAATGGACATAGTGACGAACGGAGGGCCATAGTTCCTAAACCGTAACTCGTATTAAGACGAGTCCTAAACGAAAAATTATCTAATCGAACAGAGATAACTGAATATCACAGTTACAGTAGCCCAGGTGTTCGGGTCTGACTCAGAAAACAGTAAACAAAAAACAGGAACTGGAAACAGAAAAGTAAATAGACCTAGTGACAATCGGAGGGCCATAGACTCTAAACCGTGACTCGTATGAAGGCGAGTCTTATATGAAAAGTTATCTAATCGAAAAGTTCTATCCAAAAATCAAGGTTAGATCAGCCCAGACCTACTGGTATGTTACGGGTTCAGCTGATCAGAAAGTTTGGACAGAACAGTAAGTTCAAGGGAGTTCCGGTGGTTTTGGTGCTTGATGTTCATCATGGTTCTCATCCTTGATGCATATGGCTTCAAGTGTACAACTCATGGATGTGTTTACATCATTTTAACCAAATCTTGACCATCATAACCCACATGCAAGTTTATGTAAAGTCATTAAGTTAAATCATAAGTACTAACACTTGAATCCTTACTTTAGTGAAACCATAAGTTACAAAACTTTGATTATCAACTAGTAAAGTGTAATTAGAGTGCAAGAATGAAAGTGATAAACTAAATAAACAAGTACCAAGTTCATGAGTTCCATACCTTTAAAGATTCAAGCCTAGGTCTTGATCTTTAGAAAGTAAACTTTAAGTTTACTAACATGAATGCATGCATGATTTTTAGAACTTATGAACTTGAAATCCTTGAAACACTAGTTGTAGAACCATAAACTAGAGAGTTTAGATCCTTACATGTTCTTGAATAACAAGATAAATGAAGAATTAAACTAAAGAGTTTGATTCTTTGATACTAGTAAGAAATAACTAAGGTAACAAGTGAGTAAACAACAACTAACAACAACAATGAATTAAGTAACAATGAAGAACAAAAGATGATGATGATTTAGGGGGGTTTGGTTCGGTTTTTAGAGAGAAAGAGGAAGAGAAGAAGAGCCTTGTAACTTACAATGTTTAGAGAGAAAGAAGAGAAAAATGGAATGCAAGATTGAAGTGTGAGTTTGAATGAGGCATGCAAGAGATTATGTAGTCAAACTTGGAAACCAAAAACCCCCCTCCCCATGCTCTCTTTGGCCGTGAACCTCCCACCAATGGGGGAGGGAGTTGCTCATTCAATGTGCATGCTTCTTTGACTAAGGGTGAATGGTTAAAGGGTAACTTTGTGGGGTAAGTGTGCAAGTAAGTGGTAAATAAGTTTCTTACCATGTTTTTCATCTAGGTAACTCCTAAAGTGATACTTACATAAGTGTTGGGCTAATTAAGTCCATTAAAGTGTAGGGTGGGCTTATAAGTCCACAATCAAGAGTCCATAACGTTTAACAAGCCCAAGTTCAAGTAATTCACAAATTAATCCATCTAAAGCCCAAGTAATTAACTAATAACTATAGTTAATCAAAATAATTAATAAAATTAATTATGAATGTAAATAATACTTGAAAATATTATTCGTGCAAGTTCCGGGTATCGCAAGGGCGTTTCGGGCAATTAAAGTCAAGTTCGGGCAATCATGGCAACAAGTAAATGTAATAACATACATTCGTTTAATCACACGTATTAATAATAATTATTATTAATAAATAAAAGTTGGAAAAATCCAGGGTCGTTACAATTAATATATATAAACATGGAAAAGTTCGGGTCACTACAGTACCTACCCGTTAAATAAATTTCGTCCAGAAATTTTAAGCTGTTGAAGGTGTTGACGAACCTTCTGGAAATAGATGCGGGTATTTCTTCTTCATCTGATCTTCATGCTCCCAGGTGAACTCGGGTCCTCTACGAGCATTCCATCGAACCTTAACAATTGGTATCTTGTTTTGCTTAAGTCTTTTAACCTCACGATCCATTATTTCGACGGGTTCTTCGATGAATTGAAGTTTTTCGTTGATTTGGATTTCATCTAACGGAATAGTGAGATCTTCTTTAGCAAAACATTTCTTCAAATTCGAGACATGGAAAGTGTTATGTACAGCCGCGAGTTGTTGAGGTAACTCAAGTCGGTAAGCTACTAGTCCGACACTATCAATAATCTTGAATGGTCCAATATACCTTGGATTTAATTTCCCTCGTTTACCAAATCGAACAACGCCTTTCCAAGGTGCAACTTTAAGCATGACCATCTCTCCAATTTCAAATTATATATCTTTTCTTTTAATGTCAGCGTAGCTCTTTTGTCGACTTTGGGCGGTTTTCAACCGTTGTTGAATTTGGATGATCTTCTCGGTGGTTTCTTGTATAATCTCCGGACCCGTAATCTGTCTATCCCCCACTTCACTCCAACAAATCGGAGACCTGCACTTTCTACCATAAAGTGCTTCAAACGGCGCCATCTCAATGCTTGAATGGTAGCTGTTGTTGTAGGAAAATTCTGCTAATGGTAGATGTCGATCCCAACTGTTTCCGAAATCAATAACACATGCTCGTAGCATGTCTTCAAGCGTTTGTATCGTCCTTTCGCTCTGCCCATCAGTTTGTGGATGATAGGTAGTACTCATGTCTAGACGAGTTCCTAATGCTTGCTGTAATGTCTGCCAGAATCTTGAAATAAATCTGCCATCCCTATCAGAGATAATAGAGATTGGTATTCCATGTCTGGAGATGACTTCCTTCAAATACAGTCGTGCTAACTTCTCCATCTTGTCATCTTCTTTTATTGGCAGGAAGTGTGCTGATTTGGTGAGACGATCAACTATTACCCAAATAGTATCAAAACCACTTGCAGTCCTTGGCAATTTAGTGATGAAATCCATGGTAATGTTTTCCCATTTCCATTCCGGGATTTTGGGTTGTTGAAGTAGACCTGATGGTTTCTGATGCTCAGCTTTGACCTTAGAACACGTCAAACATTCTCCTACGTATTTAGCAACATCGGCTTTCATACCCGGCCACCAAAAATGTTTCTTGAGATCCTTGTACATCTTCCCCGTTCCAGGATGTATTGAGTATCTGGTTTTATGAGCTTCTCTAAGTATCATTTCTCTTATATCTCCAAATTTTGGTACCCAAATCCTTTCAGCCCTATACCGGGTTCCGTCTTCCCGAATATTAAGATGCTTCTCCGATCCTTTGGGTATTTCATCCTTTAAATTTCCCTCTTTTAAAACTCCTTGTTACGCCTCCTTTATTTGAGTAGTAAGGTTATTATGAATCATTATATTCATAGATTTTACTCGAATGGGTTCTCTGTCCTTCCTGCTCAAGGCATCGGCTACCACATTTGCCTTCCCCGGGTGGTAACGAATCTCAAAGTCATAATCATTCAACAATTCAATCCACCTACGCTGCCTCATATTCAGTTGTTTCTGATTAAATATGTGTTGAAGACTTTTGTGGTCGGTATATATAATACTTTTGACCCCATATAAGTAGTGCCTCCAACTCTTTAATGCAAAAACAACCGCGCCTAATTCCAAATCATGCGTCGTATAATTTTGTTCGTGAATCTTCAATTGTCTAGACGCATAAGCAATCACCTTCGTTCGTTGCATTAATACACAACCGAGACCTTGCTTTGATGCGTCACAATAAATCACAAAATCATCATTCCCTTCAGGCAATGACAATATAGGTGCCGTAGTTAGCTTTTTCTTCAATAACTGAAACGCTTTCTCTTGTTCATCATTCCATTCAAATTTCTTCCCTTTATGCGTTAATGCAGTCAAGGGTTTTGCTATTCTGGAAAAGTCTTGGATGAACCTTCTGTAGTAACCAGCTAGTCCTAAAAACTGGCGTATGTGTTTCGGAGTTTTTGGGGTTTCCCACTTTTCAACAGTTTCTATCTTTGCCGGATCCACCTTAATACCTTCTTTGTTCACTATGTGACCGAGGAATTGAACTTCTTCCAACCAAAATGCACACTTTGAAAACTTAGCGTATAATTCTTCCTTCCTCAATACTTCTAACACCTTTCTCAAAAGTTCACCATGTTCTTGGTCATTCTTTGAGTAAATAAGTATGTCATCAATGAAAACAATGACAAACTTGTCAAGGTATGGTCCACATACTCGGTTCATAAGGTCCATGAACACAGCTGGTGCATTAGTTAAACCAAACGGCATGACCATAAACTCGTAATGACCGTAACGTGTTCTGAAAGCAGTCTTTGGAATATCATCTTCTTTCACCCGAATTTGATGATACCCGGAACGTAAGTCAATCTTTGAATAAACAGACGAGCCTTGTAGTTGATCAAATAAGTCGTCGATTCTCGGTAGTGGGTAGCGATTCTTGATGGTAAGTTTGTTCAACTCTCGGTAGTCGATACACAACCTGAATGTACCATCTTTCTTCTTGACAAACAAAACAGGAGCTCCTCACGGTGATGTGCTTGGTCGAATGAAACCACGCTCTAAAAGTTCTTGTAATTGGCTTTGCAGTTCTTTCATCTCGCTGGGTGCGAGTCTGTAAGGAGCACGAGCTATTGGTGCAGCTCCTGGTACAAGATCTATTTGAAATTCAACGGATCGATGTGGGGGTAATCCCGGTAATTCTTTCAGAAATACATCGGGAAATTCTTTTGCAATGGGAACATCATTGATGCTCTTTTCTTCAGTTTGTACTTTCTCGACGTGTGCTAGAACAGCATAGCAACCTTTTCTTATTAGTTTTTGTGCCTTCAAATTACTAATAAGATGTAGCTTCGTGTTGCCCTTTTCTCCGTACACCATTAAGGGTTTTCCTTTTTCTCGTATAATGCGAATTGCATTTTTATAACAAACGATCTCTGCTTTCACTTCTTTCAACCAGTCCATACCGATTATCACATCAAAACTCCCTAACTCTACTGGTATCAAATCAATCTTAAATGTTTCGCTAACCAGTTTAATTTCTCGATTCCGACATATATTATCTGCTGAAATTAATTTACCATTTGCTAATTCGAGTAAAAATTTTCTATCCAAAGGAGTCAATGGACAACTTAATTTAGCACAAAAATCTCTACTCATATAGCTTCTATCCGCACCCGAATCAAATAAAACGTAAGAAGATTTATTGTCAATAAGAAACGTACCCGTAACAAGCTCCGGGTCTTCCTGTGCCTCTGCCGCATTAATATTGAAAACTCTTCCGCGGCCTTGTCCATTCGTGTTCTCCTGGTTCGGGCAATTTCTAATAATGTGGCACGGTTTTCCACATTTATAACAAACTACATTGGCATAACTTGCTCCGACACTACTTGCTCCACCATTACTCGTTTCGACACCATTTGTTCCTTTCGTTCTATTAACCCCTGGTCCGTAGACCTCACACTTCACCGCGCTATGACCATTTCTTTTACACTTGTTGCAAAATTTGGTGCAGAACCCCGAGTGATACTTTTCACACCTTTGGCATAGCTGCTTCTGATTGTTGTTGTTGTTGCGGTTATTATTGTTGTTGGGATGATTGTTGTAGTTGCTGTTGTTGTTGTTGTTGGGCCGTTTGTTGTAGTTGCGATTGATGTTGCGATTGTTGGGATAATTGTTGCGATTATTATTGCTGTTGTTGTTGTATTGGTGATTCTTATCACCGTTTTCCTCCCACTTTCTTTTGACTTGCTTCACATTGGCCTCTTCAGCAGTCTGTTCTTTAATTCTTTCTTCAATCTGGTTCACTAGTTTGTGAGCCATTCTACATGCCTGTTGTATGGAGGCGGGCTCATGTGAACTTATATCTTCTTGGATTCTTTTCGGTAATCCTTTCACAAACGCGTCGATCTTTTCTTCCTCATCTTCGAATGCTCCCGGACACAATAGGCACAATTCTGTGAATCGTCTTTCGTACGTGGTAATATCAAATCCTTGGGTTCGTAACCCTCTAAGTTCTGTCTTGAGCTTATTGACCTCGGTTCTGGGACGGTACTTCTCGTTCATCAAGTGCTTGAATGCTGACCACGGTAGTGCGTACGCATCATCTTGTCCCACTTGCTCTAGATAGGTATTCCACCATGTTAACGCAGAACCTGTGAAGGTATGCGTAGCGTACTTCACTTTGTCCTCTTCAGTACACTAACTTATGGCAAACACCGATTCGACCTTCTCGGTCCACCGTTTCAATCCGATCGGTCCTTCGGTTCCATCAAATTCCAAAGGTTTGCAGGTAGTGAATTCTTTGTAGGTGCATCCTACACGATTTCCTGTACTGCTAGATCCAATGTTATTGTTGGTATGTAGCGCAGCCTGTACTGCGGCTATGTTTGAAGCTAGAAAAGTACGGAATTCCTCTTCATTCATATTCACGGTGTGTCGAGTAGTCGGTGCCATTTCCTTCAAAATAGTCAAATGGAACAAGTTAATCATACAGAATATTAAAAGTAGTTAATAGTATTTCGTAGCATAATATGAACTCATTTATAAAAGCTTTTTCTTCATATTAGCGTTTTATAAGTTTAAATTCGGGTAGTACCTACCCGTTAAGTTCATACTTAGTAGCTAATATACAATTCAACTACTACAATTCTATATGAAAAACTGATTATAATAATATTTCGCGTTCAAACTTTTACACAATATTTTACAAACTTACAATACCGCTTATTTTACATAATGCATGAAATATAGCACACAATAACTTTGATACAAGATAGTTGTGAAGATAATTCTAGCTAGTACACAAGTCGTTCAGCAAAGGCAATAAAGACACGTAATTCATACGTCCAGAAATAAGTCATGCATTCTGGTTTTACTAGGACTACTTCCCATCCTTGGTCTTGTGGAACATAACCGTTATGGCCGTTGATAAGACAGCGTGTTGTAACGTCGTCAAAGGGACGAGGGTTACGTAATGTCCAACAGTCCCGTAACAATCTAAAAACCTCATTTCTTACCCCAATTACCGACTCCGTCACTTGTGGGAACGTTTTGTTTAATAGTTGTAGCCCGATGTTCTTGTTCTCACTTTGGTGAGAAGCGAACATTACTAATCCGTAAGCATAACATGCTTCTTTATGTTGCATGTTAGCCGCTTTTCCTAAATCACGAAGTCCAATATTCGGATATATTGAGTCAAAATAATTTCTTAACCCATTGCGTAAAATAGCATTTGGGTTCCCCGCAATATATGCGTCAAAGTAAACACATCGTAACTTATGGATTTCCCAATGTGATATCCCCCATCTTTCAAACGAAAGTCTCTTATAAACTAAGACATTCTTGGAACGTTCTTCGAATGTCTTACAAACTGATCTCGCCTTAAATAGTTGTGCCGAAGAATTCTGACCGACTCTAGACAAGATTTCATCAATCATGTCTCCGGGTAGGTCTCTTAAAATATTGGGTTGTCTATCCATTTTGTGTTTTTAAACTGTAAAATAGACAAGAGTTAGATTCATAAAAAAATACTTATTAATACAAGCAATTTTTACATATATCATAAAGCATAAGCACACTATATTACATATATTACACCACACGAATACAACTATCTTATTCCGACTCGCTCGTTTCTTCTTCTTCGGTTTTGGTTCGTTTTGCCAAGTTTCTAGGGATATATGATGTTCCCCTAATACTAGCTGTCGTTTTCCACAACGGTTTAGAAAAACCTGGTGGTTTAGAGGTTCCCGGGTCATTGTTACAACTTAAGGACTTCGGGGGTTGACGATACATATAAAGTTCATCGGGGTTGGAATTAGATTTCTCTATTTTTATGCCCTTTCCCTTATTATTTTCTTTTGCCTTTTTTAAATTCAGTTGGGGTAATTTCTATAACATCATCGGAATTCTCGTCGGAATCCGATTCATCGGAGAATTGGTAATCCTCCCAATATTTTGCTTCCTTGGCGGAAACACCATTGACCATAATTAACCTTGGTCAGTTGGTTGAGGATTTTCTTTTACTTAATCGTTTTATTATTTCCCCCACCGGTTCTATTTCTTCATCCGGTTCCGATTCTTCTTCCGGTTCCGATTCTTCTTCCGGTTCTGACTCTTCTTCCGGTTCCTCTTCGGGAACTTGTGAATCAGTCCACGAATCATTCCAATTTACATTTGACTCTTCATTATTATTAGGTGAGTCAATGGGACTTGTTCTAGAGGTAGACATCTATCACATAATATCAAACGCGTTAAGAGATTAATATATCACATAATATTCACATGTTAAAAATATATAGTTTCCAACAAAATTTGTTAAGCAATCATTTTTCAAGTAAACACGGTCGAAGTCCAGACTCACTAATGTATCCTAACAAACTCGATAAGACACACTAATGCAAAATTCTGGTTCTCTAAGACCAACGCTCGGATACCAACTGAAATGTCCCGTTCTTATTGATTAAAAACATTCCATATTAATTGATTTCGTTGCGAGGTTTTGACCTCTATATGAGACGTTTTTCAAAGACTGCATTCATTTTAAAACAAACCATAACCTTTATTTCATCAATAAAAGTTTAAAAAGCTTTACGTAGATTATCAAATAATGATAATCTAAAATATCCTGTTTACACACGACCATTACATAATGGTTTACAATACAAATATGTTACAACAAATTAAGTTTCATGAATGCAGTTTTTACAAAATATCATACAAGCATGGACTCCAAATCTCGTCCTTATTTAAGTATGCGACAGCAGAAGCTCTTAATAATCACCTGAGAATAAACATGCTTAAAACGTCAACAAAAATGTTGGTGAGTTATAGGTTTAACCTATATATATTAAATCATAATAATAGACCACAAGATTTCATATTTCAATAGACATCCCATACATAGAGATAAAAATCATTCATATGGTGAACACCTGGTAACCGACATTAACAAGATGCATATATAAGAATATCCCCATCATTCCGGGACACCCTTCGGATATGATATAAATTTCGAAGTACTAAAGCATCCGGTACTTTGGATGGGGTTTGTTAGGCCCAATAGATCTATCTTTAGGATTCGCGTCAATTAGGGTGTCTGTTCCCTAATTCTTAGATTACCAGACTTAATAAAAAGGGGCATATTCGATTTTGATAATTCAACCATAGAATGTAGTTTCACGTACTTGTGTCTATTTTGTAAATCATTTATAAAACCTGCATGTATTCTCATCCCAAAAATATTAGATTTTAAAAGTGGGACTATAACTCACTTTCACAGATTTTTACTTCGTCGGGAAGTAAGACTTGGCCACTGGTTGATTCACGAACCTATAACAATATATACATATATATCAAAGTATGTTCAAAATATATTTACAACACTTTTAATATATTTTGATATTTTAAGTTTATTAAGTCAGCTGTCCTTGTTAGTAACCTACAACTAGTTGTCCACAGTTAGATGTACAGAAATAAATCCATAAATATTATCTTGAATCAATCCACAACCCAGTGTATACGTATCTCAGTATTGATCACAACTCAAACTATATATATTTTGGAATCAATCTTAACCCTGTATAGCTAACTCCAACATTCACATATAGAGTGTCTATGGTTGTTCCGAAATATATATAGATGTGTCGACATGATAGGTCGAAACATTGTATACGTGTCTATGGTATCTCAAGATTACATAATATACAATACAAGTTGATTAAGTTATGGTTGGAATAGATTTGTTACCAATTTTCACGTAGCTAAAATGAGAAAAATTATCCAATCTTGTTTTACCCATAACTTCTTCATTTTAAATCCGTTTTGAGTGAATCAAATTGATATGGTTTCATATTGAACTCTATTTTATGAATCTAAACAGAAAAAGTATAGGTTTATAGTCGGAAAAATAAGTTACAAGTCGTTTTTGTAAAGGTAGTCATTTCAGTCGAAAGAACGACGTCTAGATGACCATTTTAGAAAACATACTTTCACTTTGAGTTTAACCATAATTTTTGGATATAGTTTCATGTTCATAATAAAAATCATTTTTTCAGAATAACAACTTTTAAATCAAAGTTTATCATAGTTTTTAATTAACTAACCCAAAACAGCCCGCGGTGTTACTATGACGGCGTAAATCCGGTTTTACGGTGTTTTTCATGTTTCCAGGTTTTAAATCATTAAGTTAGCATATCATATAGATATAGAACATGTGTTTAGTTGATTTTAAAAGTCAAGTTAGAAGGATTAACTTTTGTTTGCGAACAAGTTTAGAATTAACTAAACTATGTTCTAGTGATTACAAGTTTAAAACTTCGAATAAGATAGCTTTATATGTATGAATCGAATGATGTTATGAACATCATTACTACCTTAAGTTCCTTGGATAAACCTACTGGAAAAGAGAAAAATGGATCTAGCTTCAACGGATCCTTGGATGGCTCGAAGTTCTTGAAGCAGAATCATGACACGAAAACAAGTTCAAGTAAGATCATCACTTGAAATAAGATTGTTATAGTTATAGAAATTGAACCAAAGTTTGAATATGATTATTACCTTGTATTAGAATGATAACCTACTGTAAGAAACAAAGATTTCTTGAGTTTGGATGATCACCTTACAAGATTGGAAGTGAGCTAGCAAACTTGAAAGTATTCTTGATTTTATGAAACTAGAACTTTTGGAATTTATGAAGAACACTTAGAACTTGAAGATAGAACTTGAGAGAGATCAATTAGATGAAGAAAATTGAAGAATGAAAGTGTTTGTAGGTGTTTTTGGTCGTTGGTGTATGGATTAGATATAAAGGATATGTAATTTTGTTTTCATGTAAATAAGTCATGAATGATTACTCATATTTTTGTAATTTTATGAGATACTTCATGCTAGTTGCCAAATGATGGTTCCCACATGTGTTAGGTGACTCACATGGGCTGCTAAGAGCTGATCATTGGAGTGTATATACCAATAGTACATACATCTAAAAGCTGTGTATTGTACAAGTACGAATACGGGTGCATACGAGTAGAATTGTTGATGAAACTGAACGAGGATGAAATTGTAAGCATTTTTGTTAAGTAGAAGTATTTTGATAAGTGTATTGAAGTCTTTCAAAAGTGTATAAATACATATTAAAACACTACATGTATATACATTTTAACTGAGTCGTTAAGTCATCGTTAGTCGTTACATGTAAGTGTTGTTTTGAAACCTTTAGGTTAACGATCTTGTTAAATGTTGTTAACCCAATGTTTATAATATCAAATGAGATTTTAAATTATTATATTATCATGATATTATCATGTATGAATATCTCTTAATATGATATATATACATTAAATGTCTTTACAACGATAATCGTTACATATATGTCTCGTTTAAAAATCATTAAGTTAGTAGTCTTGTTTTTACATATGTAGTTCATTGTTAATATACTTAATGATATGTTTACTTATCATAGTATCATGTTAACTATATATATATCCATATATATGTCATCATATAGTTTTTACAAGTTTTAACGTTCGTGAATCACCGGTCAACTTGGGTGGTCAATTGTCTATATGAAACATATTTCAATTAATCAAGTCTTAACAAGTTTGATTGCTTAACATGTTGGAAACATTTAATCATGTAAATATCAATCTCAATTAATATATATAAACATGGAAAAGTTCGGGTCACTACATAATTTATGTAAATATTAATCTCATAAGTATAATTTGGTCGAAAAATTCCGGGTCATTACAGTACCTACCCGTTAAAGAAATTTCGTCCCCGAAATTTGATAGAGGTTGTTATGGATAACAATAAGAAGGTTTTCATGACAAATATAAGGTGATAATGGAGTTTTATCATCATTGAGTAATGTAGATAAAACGATTCGATTATGCGAAGAATATAAATGAGACTATCGTAAAAGAGTGAGATGAGTAAAATATATTCGTCTTAACCGATGACGTAGTTATGATTGATTTCCGGGATTTAAGGGATTTAAAGAGAATCTTACGTAATAAGATTTGGTTCTTTGGTGATTAAGGAAATCAGGATCTTCTTTGATTATATGCAATAATCTGTTTTGATTGCTCTATCGGATATTTCACTATAAATTCACCCCTTCGTTTCCTTATTTTCCACGACTCACACCTTCTATTCTTTATCCCTTGATTCTTACTTTAAAGCATTCATCAATATGCTCCATTCAGTCCTAATTCTTGATATACTCCTAACTTTTATATCTGTCATTCTTCTTTTTTCATCTACCACCAGAAGAATCTATTTACTTCTAATATACTCTTGTGTTTATAGTGTTTCTAATTCTCCCGTGTCTCTATATTGCTATCTGCATCGATATACACGGTTTGTAATTTCGAGGTTATTATCGAAGTTTATATTCTTCATTATTTTTCGGAGCTTCATGCTTTCGTTTTCTCTTCCCGACTTCGAGTCAAGCGAGTAATGGTTCGGAATTCGTAGATATGAAATTCAGAATGAACATAGCTAATGCTCTAAGAAGAAAATGGTAATAGAACGACTTTGATTTGTTAAATTACCAGAATACCCTGGAGAAGACTGAGTCATCCAGAAAAATAATCTCTTGATATGTTTAGAGATTAGATAGAATGTAAGAGTCATGTAAATGACACATGATGACGGTACTGTGAATCATCATGCTTCATTAGAAACTCAGCATGACTTACTGTAATATAATGACGTTGATCAAGTGTCATTATATTATACTAATTCATGCTTCAGTTCCCAACACTACTTCAAAACATTCATATTTTAAACTCGAAAGTTTCAGAATTTAGAAAATAACACAGTTTCTTTTATGTTGCAGATATTACGGAGAGATAAATGATCTCAGATAAGAATAGTTGTGAAAATATCGCCATAAATATGGAGGATATTTATAATAGAACATACGAGAATATCTTAGAATTTCTAATATCAATGGATGATGAAGAAGATTTGTCTGTGAAGGTTTAGAATGAGAAATAAGATGTTTGCTAACGATTTCAGTAGGCACAGAATCATTTGGATTCTTTGAAGGCAAACTTATTCTTTGTGATTTGTCCACGGCTTTCTTCATAGTTTCGCATAATCTGCTTTTCGGTACAAAATTTTCTATCGAGCGTTCCTAACACTCCTTTCTTTATCATCAAACTTTTGGCCATTAAGATCATCTACAACATGCTGCTTCGTCAGCATTTTCAAAGTTAACTGATCTGGGTCATCGGTTATCAAACCGAGGTAGTTTCAGGAGAATTGTGTTTTTAGAATGATTAATCGCTGATGATAATATTGTGGAATATAAAAGGTTCCCCAGTAACAATAAAGAGTACGCATATATATCGCGGTTATAATAAAGTTGTTTCGGATGAAAAGTCGGAGTTGACTTGCTGGAGCTGTGACAAAATTAGCTACTTTGGAAAGGGATTGCAAAACGATCTTCGGTAATAACAATGTCAAAGGAACTAGAACAGATACGTGTCAAACGTTTACTCAGTTTCCGAGGGTTTTTCAGGTGCATAACTATATGCATCAATCTTTTCTTCCGTAGATGAAGTGCGGTTGGTTTATCCTCTCGATTGAGGTGTTTTTAAGAATCATGATAGATTTGAACGCTGATTGTAATTGTCGAGATACAATGAGGTTTAAGATGAAATCAAGTGGCAATCTTGAAGAAATGTTTAGTTTCATATGTTATAATCAATATTTTAATTCATTTTAATTGTCCAATGTCATTAGTCCACAGTCGATAGTCCACAGTAACAGTCCAATAGTTCATATATAGTTTAATATATAATATACGAATTAATTAATACGTGTCGTGACCCGTATACCTCTCAGACTCGATCACAACTCAAACTATATATATTATTGTAGAATCAACCTCAACCCTGTATAGAGAACTCGATCATTACTGCATATAGAGTGTCTATGGTGATTCCAAATAATATATATAGATGCGTCGATATGATATGTCAAAACATTGTATACGTGTCCCGATATTTAAAGTGCGTAAAATAATTACAGAAATTAAATGACGATAAATAAAAGTGCGATAATTAAATTGCGATAAATAAACTGCGATAAATAAAATGTAATCAGTTAGCTAGGAACAGTTAGCTGGAACAGTTAGCGTGGATTCTTAACAAAATTTTTCATAGTTAATTTGTTTGTTTCTAACAGATTTTATTTTGTCATATGTTTTCTTCATATGCCACTTGTTGGATTCTGGGAAGTCAAAATCCAAATATGAAATTGAATGAAAATGGTTATTCTGCGGTGAACGGATACGTATATCGGTAGTTGTAAGTAGGATAGTAAATGACTATTGAATCAGCTTCGACGAATGTACAATGTAACTTATTAAGATGAAATCTAATTATTCCTCGGGTATTACCTACCCGTTAAAAAAAAATTCACCATTAATATTTTGTACAAAAGAACTTTTAATTACAATCTTTATGAAAACATATATACATATATATTTTCTTCAGATGAAATCATGAATTTAATGAGTTAATATGATATTAATCTCATTTGCTTTTCGGTTTGAGCTAGAATAAGAAATCTCTAAAACTTTTTGAAACCACATATTCTTCGCAGAATATCAATGAAGTTATGGATCAATTCTTCATCGTTCATTATTGTTGGTACTCCTTGGTATCTATGGTGCGTATGATGTTGATGTTTGTGGGACAGATTATGATGTCGAGACGTGTGATGCGGATGTTGTTTGTTAGTGGTGATGATGGTATTGTTGATGTTATTGATGGTGGTGCTGATTATGCTGCTGGTGCTGCTGCTGGTGTTTGCAACCTTCGCACCATGTTCTCCAAAGCCATCACGCGAGCGCGAAGTTCGTTAACTTCTGCTAGTACACCGGGATGATTGGCGGTTGGAGCGAGCGAATGAACAAGATTTGTAATATGGGATAGTATATAATCGTGACGAGATACTCTAGAAATGAGAGAGAAAATGGTGTTTCGAATAGGTTCGCCGGTAAGTGCTTCAGGTTCATCGCCAAGAGGGCAATTTGGTAGATGGAATGGATCACCTTCTTCTTGTCTCCAGTGATTTAGTATATTACGAACCCATCCCCAATTTATCCAGAATAGATGATGGGAAATTGGTTGATCCATTCCGGTGACGCTGCTTTCGGAGCCCGAACGGAAATCCATATCGGCATAACTGTCGGAATCTGAAGAATTCGAACTAGATGCGGAATCCATCTTGTATAATGGGGAAAATAAATTTTTGGTATGGAATAGATTATAGGAGTTAGATTTGGTACTCTTCAATACATAATTTACATATGTATATATAATACCAAAATCCCGTAAATTACGGAGAATCTTTGAAAAGATATCAGTCAAAGTTCGCAATAACATATATGCTAAGATAAGAATTCGTCTATACACTATCAATGCAGTAAAACGTGTCTAGACTTATGAATGATAAGCAGGTAATTTCCTAAGGATGATAAGCAGATGATTTCCGACTAGAAATGATAAGCAAAACTTTTGACATGTAGACACGGTCGAAGTCCAGACTCATTAATGCATCCTAACAACTACTAGTTAGACACACTAATGCAAGACCTGGTTCGCTACAACCACCGCTCTGATACCAACTGAAAGGACCCGTCCTAATCCACCTGGACGAAGTCATCAACATTTGGTCCCATTGCGATGATCGGTTCCAAGTAATGTCCTTATATTGAGCAAATGCACAGCGGAAGACTTAATTCGTACCTGAGAATAAACATGATTTAAAGTGTCAACCAAAAGGTTGGTGAGTTCATAGGTTTATCATAACAATCATTTCAATATGTTAATAGACCACAAGATTTCATAATCATAAACATAATACACTCGCAAGTGTATGTAAAGCATTCTAAGTGGTTGAGCACTTGGTAACCATACTTAACATTTAATCAACGTCGCATATTCCCTTTATTATGAAATCTCACTACACCGTACCAAGTGTAGTCACCAAAACGAAGTACTGTGCAACCGTTGAATACTGGTCGTCCAGTCCGGTTGGGGTTGTCAGGCCCGATAGATCTATCAACAGGATTCGCGTTTACAATACCCATGTAAATAGTAGTTACCAAGCTACAGGGAAATATGCTAGTGGTACAACTCAACGTAGAATATATTTTTAAGTACTTGTGTCTATTTTGTAAACATTTATAAAAGCAGCGCATGTATTCTCAGCCCAAAAATATATATTGCAAAAACAATTAAAAAGGGAGCAAATGAAACTCACTTTTGCCTTGAAGGTATTTAATTCGACTTGGTCTCCGATAGATATCACGAACCTAACCATATATATAATATATCAACATATTTTCTTTTTAAGTAATCGTTACATATATATATACTTTTAATACTTTTAATATTTTCTTAGTCCGTAGTTAGCAGTCCGATGTTAGTGGTCCACAATTAGTTGCTTAAATAAAATAAATAAAGACCCCATCGTATTCATATTGATCAGAATTAATCTCGACCCATGGTACCATGTTGTCAAATGACGTGTTGCGTACATAAAGTACCGTGTTGTCAAATGACGTGTTGCGTACAATCATGAGGTCTTATGATTAATCTTCTCGTGTTGTTTACGGGTGGTCCTGAAATATATAAAATCAAATCATAAGTAATTATATATAAAATATCATATTAATTAGGAAAGATATGATTAATTTACTTTTTCTCCAAATATTTTCGTAGCTAAACTAGCTTCGGATACCCAATCTTGTTTTAGTCGTAGTTTCTTCATTACAACTCCGTTTTTGTTGGTTCAACTTGCCACTTCCTTGGATTGAGTCAAATTTTAAGAATATGAACTGAAAATACCTTAGTTTGTATGCAAAATCATAGGTTATAGGTCAAACTTTGGTGAAACTTATGAAAGTGATCATTTTCCATCATAAAAACAACATTTAATGATCATTTTTCTAAAAATACTTACACTTTGAGTTAAACCATGAAATTTTTATGTGTTAACATATTCATAATAAATATCATTTTTCCAGAACATGAACTTCCAATTCAAATTTTAAGATGGTTTTTAATTATCCAACCCAAAACAGCCCCCGGTTGCACTCCGACGACGTAGATTCAGTATTTAAGTTGTTCTTTGTAAAACCAAGTTATATCTTGTTAGGTTAGCATATCATTATGATATATTACAGGTCTTGAAGTGTTTTAAAAGTCAAGTTAGAAGGATCTATTTAGTTTGCGAACAAGTTTGAAATCATTCAAACTATGTTCTTGTTGTTAAAATTTTATACCACAAAATAAGATAGCTATATGAATATGAATTGAATAAGATTATGAACAAGGTTACTACCTCAAGTTACTTGGACAAAGTTACTGCAAAAAATAAGAAATAATTTTGGAATCAAAGAGTGGTGGAGTTAGATCAAAAGGTTGGAAGTAAACTTCTTCAAATGGGTGGTTATTTTGATATGTTCTTGAAAGAGTTTTCTTATGGTGTTTAAGGCTTGTAATTGAAGCTAAATGATGGGGAAAATGCTTGGATATGATCAAGTATGAAGTTAGGAGTATTTTGAGAGAGAAATGCGGGTGTAGGTATGAGAAAATGGAGTGAAGAAATGGTGTTCATTTATAAAAACATTTTTAGTTTATAAAGAAAGAAAAGGATTCCTAATTTTGTTTTCTTACTAATAATTCATACTACTTGACAAATTCTAGTTACCTCATATCTAGGGCAGTAATAATTTTAATTAGGATGTTGATTTGATGTGTATATACCAATAGTAAATACGTATAGAAGCTGGGTATGATACGGGTACATATACCCTAGATATACGTATAGAAATCTTGAGGAAACGGAACGAGAATTCAAATATAGCTATCTTTTGTGAATATACTTATATTGTTTTATGTATTTAAGTCCTTAAAAAGTGATTAAATACATTATATATATGATACATGTATAAGCATTATAGATTATAAGTATATATATCAAAGAATGTTACGTATAGTTATCGTTTTGAAAACTTAAGTTAGTAGTTTCAAAATATACTTATAACTCATTGTCATTAGTACACAATGAGATGTTAAACCATCCTTAGATCATGTTAAATATATATAAATACATATATATACACAAACGTATAATTATCGTATGTTATATAGTTCGTGATATCATCGGTCATATTGGACGGTCAAACGTTGTGTAAAACTCTTTTCAAAAACACAAGTCTCAACAATTTGGATTGCTTATCATGTTGGTATGGTTTAATTTATGTAAATATTAATCTCATAAGTATAATTTGGTCGAAAAATTCCGGGTCATTACACACAGTCAGCCCAAGATGGATATAGCTCCTGACTTCCATCCCCCAGTCTAATCAGATACATATAATCAGGAGGATTTGCCCTACGATCCCCTCTTTATCCTTATCCAGTTCGGCCTGTTTCTGTATTTCATTTTGAATATCCCCATAGAACCCCTGAAACTTCGCAAGCTCGTCAAGAAAACCCAATGGCATAATCGTCCATCGAGAAATAAACGTAGCAGAGTCCATCGATAGAATAGGGTAATCAGGACTCGGATACATCTGGCTGGCTCGGGGGAGAAATCTCTGATGATATCGTAACAAAAATGTAGTCCATCCATCAATATGCTAATAGGTTGATGAAATTGATCAAGTTATAATAGCATTTTAAAGCAATTATTAAGATTTTAAAAAGTAATTAAGCAAATAACGAAGAAACTTACTATGTTCTCCAGGTAACCGGAATATCCAAGTCCAAGTAGCCTGATCCAAAACTCGGATATGAGGTAAATAAAGTTTTCATTCTGAAAAATGAACATGCACCGCGTCTCTTGATTATTCTCGGCCAAACTCTTCGGATCTTTTGATGGGCCGACGTGCTTTCTACTATCTTTCCAAGCATTGGGTGGTGGTGGTTGTAAAGTTCCTTGTTCATTCACCAGCTTGTCAACCATCGACCATATTTCCTCATCACTAACCGACTCCTTTTGCAATCTCATACGCTTTTTCACAATCGGTTTATCACCCACAGCTTCTTCAACAGTTTTCACAGGTTCTTTAACAGGTTGATCATCTGCTTGATCTTGAGTATCTAAAGAAAAAACATTAAAATCTTCTTCTCTTTACTGTTGCTCAACTTTCTGACCAACATCATCAGACAACTGTAAACACATAAAAAAAATTTAGTTCTAGGCAAAAGCCGCAAGGAGGCAAGATACTCCTTGCGTGAAGACGCAAGAGCGCAAACTTCACCTTGCGCCGAGACATACGCAAGGCTGCAAAATACATTAAAGATACACAAGGATGCAAGACATTCCTTGCGCCACATCATCTATGAAGATGCAAGGGTGCAAGATATGCCTTGCGCCTTAAATTTGTATTTTTTTTTCCCTGAGCAGGAATGCAGTTGAGTAAATAAATTTTATAGCAAAAGGGGTACCTTCTCAATGGGTTTTCTGTACCCAGGTGTTGTGAACGGGGAGATTAATACACGCGTTGGCCGTCTTTCTCTTATTCCTCGTCGAATCACCCTTGTAAATGATTTGTCAATCTCCCCATCAGAAAACGATCGATCTTGATTCTCCGTAGGTTGTTCTAGTTCGGATAATCATTTTTCTTGTTCAAAAAGTTGTTGTTTACACTCGAACAACTCTTTTTCTTGTTTGTCCATGCGTGTCACCAACAACGTCATCCGACAATTTAATTCTAAAACATCAGCATTCTGTGTTGCTGGAGTGACTGGAGTGCCTGGAGTGACTGGGGTCTGGTCAAAATGCCCACTGGAGTGACTGTCAACATACTCATTTTGCTTGAGCTCATCATCATCATCATGATCCACATCTCGTCCTTCAAAGTAATTGCAACTCTGAATCCACCACTGAGATGCTACCTCAATTTCAGTAGGACGCAGTGTGCGAAAAGGTCATTTGTTTTTGGGACAATCATCCTGTAAAAAAAGGAACTATTAGTTACACAAAAGACGCAAGGACGCAAGGCACATTTTGCGCCAGATCAACTGCAGACGCAAAGACGCAAACAACTCCTTGCGCCAAACAATTGGGAGGACGCAAAGTCACAAGAGTATCCTTGTGCCCATGTTTTACTGAACGCAAGGGCGCAAGGTTAACCTTGCGCCACTACAAAAATTTTCTGTTCAGATGCAGTTTTGCAGAAATTAAACTACAATTTAGTACAATAAAATTAAGGTTAAACTAACCTTCACGTGCAAGATATTAAGGTACTCAGTAACTGAAAAACTCTCAGCCGATGAACGTTGCCCAAATAAAGCCCTCGGCATGTAACATCCCGCGTTTTTCCGTTAAATTTATTTTTAACACCATCTTTTTTTTTAGATAATACCTTTTGTTATCTAAATTCGCGTCTTTCGTTAACTAACGTTCATAATATTCCCGTTATTTAATTATAACATCACTCGTTTACTCGAACGTTTTTAAAATATTCGTTTGGTTAATTCCCGCACCCGCTTTGAAACTCGAGGGACCAAAGTTGCAAAGGGGCCTAACTAGTTGACTAGGTCAACTAGTCAAACCCCACCATCACCACTCATTCACTTCACCTCTCTTCTCCCTTTTTCTCTCTAGCTCAAGAACACTCTTTTTCTCTCAATCCATTCAATCATCATTCGAAACAAATTACATATTTGGAATCCCCTCTTCATCCTCTACATTTTGGTACCAATTTCATCACATTTG
This sequence comes from Rutidosis leptorrhynchoides, assembly GCF_046630445.1. NCBI lineage: Eukaryota > Viridiplantae > Streptophyta > Magnoliopsida > Asterales > Asteraceae > Rutidosis > Rutidosis leptorrhynchoides. The sequence goes on along the minus strand of NC_092338.1, from coordinate 123,117,308 downwards.
GGTAACATTTCTAAAATACTAGATTTCTCTAAATTCGTTTTATATACTTGAAATGGTGTTAGTTAGTGTCTATGGCTCGTGTCTAGCATGAATATATGATTTACTTGCTCGATTTGTTGTTTTGAGTAACTAGTTTGAACATTTGAAATGGGTTTGCTTAATCTTGAATTTTGGGTGATTAAATGTTGTTTAAATGTTAAAGTTCATGTATTAAATGTGTTACTAGCATCATTAGCTTCATTTTGATGTGTAGGTTGATTTAGAAAAGCTCCATTTACAAAATGGTTGAATTCATGATTTTGATTAGGGTTTGATGAACTCTAAAACGAACTTTTGATGCTTTGAATGCCATGAAATGTTATTAGTTAGTGATTAGTTGTAATGTATGTTTCAATACCTTCAAAACGGCATATCATATGTGTGAATTGGATTCCCGAGTCAAGAAATGCGTTTTATGAACTTGAAACGTTGATTTTGAACGTTTAATGATCATTTATTGAGGTTTACTTTGTTGTTAATGATGGAATTGATTGATGAAATGTGTTTAGTTGTATTCCTCTTTAAATTACCTTTCCAACGATATAAGATACGTGTTTTGAATGTTAACGAGTCAAAAGTTATGATCGTTTGAAGTTGAAATCGTCTAAGTGTAAACTGCCCCAGAATTGCTGCACCAGATGCAGATGCGGCGCATCTGCCTCAGATGCAGCGCATCTGAGGCAGACTGCCCAAAAATGTCAAATTTCGCTTATTTCTAAGTATGCTACGCACCCTCGATCAATATGAAACTTGGCCAACATGCTTATACATGACTTCTAAGCTCAGGAAAATAGTTCGGGACCCGACCCGACCCCGTTGACTTTTTCATTGACTTTGACCAAGTTTGACTTTTAGTTAAACTTAACAAAACACTTATGCAATCGTCCTAATCTTATTTTATACTTGATTCTTGCATGAAACTTGACAACGTGATTCACATGCTATATATTTGAGTCGTAACGAGCCATAGGACTAATTGAACACATTTCGCCCGACCTTGTGTCGTAACCGGTTAATTTATACAACTTTCTTGTTTAGGTCGAGGTTAAGCAACTATCATGCACACGTTTACTTTGTGAAGTACTTTTATACTCGTGCACTCGAGGTGAGATCATAGTCCCATCTTTCAAACAACTTTTATGCTTTAAACTATGGGATGAGAAACATATACGTATCATACTTTACACTTTGAACACAAGTACGAAAACGTACATTCCACGTACGGGTTTGAACACAAATCCTCAATTCAATTATCATTAGTTACACTTGTAGGGTGTAAACGAGAACTTATATTATGTGATCACATGGGCTTGACGAGCCTCATTCGGACGGTTTGCTACCGTTAGCGGATGAAATATATTTTCGAGTATAGTGTATGTTCTAACACTACGTAACAGGGTACAAAACAGTTAAGTTTGATAATTGGGTGCCCGCGAAGCAAACAACAACTTTGGAATGCAAATGATTTTGATAATCATCTTATATTAAATCTTGTGGTTCAAATACAACGTTTACTAATACACCTATGATTTCACCAACGTTTTTCGTTGACAGTTTTCTATATGTTTCTCAAGTTCATACTTGCCTATTTGATACATGTTTCCGCGTACACTCATACTTGCTTGGGGTTAAGCATACATGCATACACTTTGATTACTTGTTGGAGTCAAGCATACATGCATACGCTAGTGATAGCACCTTTGGATTCAAACAAATGTTTACATACTTACGCTATTTATAGCAACTGTGATTTTCAATTTATATTATGTCACAAGTTACTTCATTTATGCTTTATAACTTTGTAAACTTAAACGTGTTGTCAAACCGTTGGTAAACTGAACTTTGCAAGTCATGCATGTTTCAAATGAATGCGACATAATTTTGGTCAAACGTGTCTCATATAGGGACTACGACCACGTAATGGGACCTAAGTTAACGGCACCATCAATGACGATTTTGTCGGGTCGCTACAGATGGTATCAGAGCGTTGGTTGTAGGGAACTAGGATATGCATTAGTGTGTCTGACAGAGTCGTTAAGACGCATTAGTGAATCTAGACTACAACCGGATAGTTAATCATTGCATTCTGACATACATTTGCTATAGATAGCACTTACTTGACTACTTGTGCATTATACTTGAATCATTCTTAGGCAAACTTTTTAGTGGTACCAAGTTTTCATCATACGAACTCGTATTCTGCAACTTTCTGGTAACACGCGTAAATTCAAGATTCATACGCATAGGGATGACGACGACTTCATTAGTCACACTTGTTCGGGAACTCTGTCTCCCAGATTGTTATTCGCCACCGTCTCAACTTACTATCGGTGTCACACCGGTGTTCGTTACTATCTACCACTTCTTGTTACTACCGTCACTACTATAGGTGAGTATCGTCGTCACTACTTATCACTACGGTTGCGTACTACTCGTTATCATAGTTCGTTACTTTTTTCATACCTAAGGACATTATTATTTGACTTGAACCGCATTAACGTGAACAATCATTTATACACTTCCCTCGGGGAACGCTTCTTTAGAGTTGCACAAATTCTTTCTATCCAATACGAGTCACGTTTGAGACGTCGTTACATTTTGTTCATTTTAGATCTTTACGATTACCCGAACTTGATGTTATGGAGTGATGTGGGAATGGAGGCATGAGTTAGCGTAATATAACAACACTCGATCAACGTGGTTATATTACGGTAAGTCATACCAAAGTTCTAATGACACGTGATGGTGGTTGGACTCGATCAACCTAATCACCACCATGTGCCATGTACATGACTTCATTTTTCTTGTTGGGTATCCGAAAACTCCGAGAATATTGATAACAACCATACCCAGGACACATCTTCGATTATTGTCGAACTATATTTATGCTTCCAAATGAATGGCAAATTCTTTCAACTTCAAACATATGTTATACGTTTATACTATCTCGTTTTTGCGTAATTTTATCGACGAACTACAATATACTCTTTATGCTCATATCGAGGCGGAAACTTCCCTCGCATCACACTCGTACTTTGGTATAAGGAAATCTTTTATCTAAATTTTAAATGGAGAGAGAGACTCTTCACGTTATACTAGTATTCGCCTCAAGGGTGAATAGTCCCGACGAACGTTTTCAGAAATCGATAAGAAACTTGCTCTAACAAACGTTTTCGAAAACCGATAAATCTTCCGCGGCAAGAAATTCTTGAGAAACAGAAACTTGTTCCAACAAACGTTTTCAGGTCCTAACAAACTTGTTCAAATATACCTTAAAGAAATGTACCTCGTTTCGGATCGAGATCCTCATTTCACTTCTAGTTTTCGGAGTGCCTTACAAAAAGCCTCGGGACCACGTTTAGACATGAGTACCGCGTATCATCCACAAACCGACGGACCAAGCAAACACACGATTCAAACCTCAGAAACCATAATACGAGTTTGTGTTATCGACTTCAAATTTATTTGAGAAAAGTTTTTGCCTTTAACTAAATTCTCTTACAACGATGGTTATCATTCAAGTCTTAACGTCACACCTTTTGAAATCTTATATGACCGGAAACATCATTCTCCTTTTGTAGAACCAAGTAAATGATAATCAAGTCACCAAACCCGGACTCATTCATGGAGTAACCGTTAAAATCGTTCCAATCCGAGAAAGGCTCGAGACGGCCCGTAGTCGCCAAAGGAGCTATGCCAATGTTAGACGTAAACCTTTCGAATTCCATGTGGAAAACCGTGTAACGTTAAAAGTCGCACCTTGAAAAGATGTAGTCCGTTTCGGAAACATAGAAAGCTAACTCCGCGATATTTGATCCTTTTAAAAATCTTGGGGTGTTTTGGACCCGTTGCTAGCCAATTAGATTTTCCGACTCGTTTGAGTCTCCGTTCATCCTACATTCCATGTATCAAACCCGAAAAGTGTCTTGCCGAACAAGAACTTGTTATTATTTTCGATGAGCTTACTATCGATGATAAACTTCACTTCCTAGGAGGACCGGTTGAAACTATGAATCGTGAAACCAAATTTTGAAACAACGTAAAACCCTGATTTTCGAAGTTCGTTGAAATACCCAAAGAAGTACCTTCACTTATCCGTAGAATTGACAATGCAAGATCTCGAGGAAGAAACAACGACTACTACTTCCAACTAAATTTCGGGACGAAATTTCTTTTAAGGTGTAGGTAATGTAACATCCCGCGTTTTTTCGTTAAATTTATTTTTAACACCGTCTTTTTTTTAGATAATACCTTTTGTTATCTAAATTCGCGTCTTTCGTTAACTAACGTTCATAATATTCTCGTTATTTAATTATAACATCACTCGTTTACTCGAACATTTTTAAAATATTCGTTTGGTTAATTCCCGCACCCGCTTTGAAACTCGAGGGACCAAAGTTGCAAAGGGGCCTAACTAGTTGACTAGGTCAGCTAGTCAAACCCCACCATCACCACTCATTCACTTCACCTCTCTTCTCCCTTTTTCTCTCTAGCTCAAGAACACTCTTTTTCTCTCAATTCATTTAATCATCATCTAAATCCGATTGGAGAAGCAAACATCGAAACAAATTACATATTTGAAATTCCCTCTTCATCCTCTACATTTTGGTACCAATTTCATCACATTTGGGTAACATTTCTAAAATACTAGATTTCTCTAAATTCGTTTTATATACTTGAAATGGTGTTAGTTAGTGTCTATGGCTCGTGTCTAGCATGAATATATGATTTACTTGCTCGATTTGTTGTTTTGAGTAACTAGTTTGAACATTTGAAATGGGTTTGCTTAATCTTGAATTTTGGGTGATTAAATGTTGTTTAAATGTTAAAGTTCATGTATTAAATGTGTTACTAGCATCATTAGCTTCATTTTGATGTGTAGGTTGATTTAGAAAAGCTTCATTTACAAAATGGTTGAATTCATGATTTTGATTAGGGTTTGATGAAATCTAAAACGAACTTTTGATGCTTTGAATGCCATGAAATATTATTAGTTAGTGATTAGTTGTAATTTATGTTTCAATACCTTCAAAACGGCATATCATATGTGTGAATTGGATTCCCGAGTCAAGAAATGCGTTTTATGAACTTGAAACGTTGATTTTGAACGTTTAATGATCATTTATTGAGGTTTCCTTTATTTTTAATGATGGAATTGATTGATGAAATGTGTTTAGTTATATTCCTCTTTAAATTACCTTTCCAACGATATAAGATATGTGTTTTGAATGTTAACGAGTCAAAAGTTATGATCGTTTGAAGTTGAAATCATCTAAGTGTAAACTGCCCCAGAATTGCTGCACCAGATGCAGATGTGGCGCATCTGCCTCAGATGCGGCGCATCTGAGGCAGACTGCCCAAAAATGTCAAATTTCGCTTATTTCTAAGTATGCTACGCACCCCCGATCAATATGAAACTTGGTCAACATGCTTATACATGACTTCTAAGCTCAGGAAAATAGTTCGGGACCCGACCCGACCCCATTGACTTTTTCGTTGACTTTGACCAAGTTTGACTTTTAGTTAAACTTAACAAACCACTTATGCAATCGTTCTAATCTTATTTTATACTTGATTCTTGCATAAAACTTGACAACGTGATTCACATGCTATATATTCGAGTCGTAACGAGCCATAGGACTAATTGAACACATTTCGCCTGACCTTGTGTCGTAACCGGTTAATTTATACAACTTACTTATTTAGGTCGAGGTTAAGCAACTATCATGCACACGTTTACTTTGTGAAGTACTTTTATACTCGTGCACTCGAGGTGAGATCATAGTCCCATCTTTCAAACAACTTTTATGCTTTAAACTATAGGATGAGAAACATATACGTATTATACTTTACACTTTGAACACAAGTACGAAAACGAACATTTCACGTACGGGTTTGAACAAAAATCTTCAATTCAATTATCATTAGTTACACTTGCAGGGTGTAAACGAGAACTTATATTATGTGATCACATGGGCTTGACGAGCCTCATTCGGACGGTTCGCTACCGTTAGCGGATGAAATATATTTTCGAGTATAGTGTATTTTCTAACACTACGTAACAGGGTACAAAACAGTTAAGTTTGATAATTGGGTGCCCGCGAAACAAACAACAACTTTGGAATGCAAATGATTTTGATAATCATCTTATATTAAATCTTGTGGTTCAAATACAACGTTTACTAATACACCTATGATTTTACCAACGTTTTTCGTTGACAGTTTTCTATATGTTTCTCAGGTTCATACTTGCCTATTTGATACATGCTTCCGCATACACTCATACTTGCTTGGGGTCAAGCATACATGCATACACTTTTATTACTTACTTGGAGTCAAGCATACATGCATACGCTAGTGATAGCACCTTTGGATTCAAACAAATGTTTACATACTTACGCTATTTATAGCAACTGTGATTTTCAACTTATATTATGTCGCAAGTTACTTCATTTATGCTTTATAACTTTGTAAACTTAAACGTGTTGTCGAACCATTGGTAAACTGAACTTTGCAAGTCATGCACGTTTCAAATGAATGCGACATAATTTTGGTCAAACGTGTCTCATATAGGGACTACGACCACGTAACAGAACCTAAGTTAACGGCGCCTTCAATAACGATTTTGTCGGGTCGCTACACGGCACCCCAGTCTTGTTGGCCTTTTTAGCAAAACTTTTACAGGTACGACGATATGCCTCGAGTATCCATATCTAAAAATTCAAATATACGACAAATTAATATAATAAAACATTTTATACGTGATCAACCTTTTAATATGAAATCATTAATTAAAGTCCCTTAATTAAACATACCTTAAATGCCCACATAAAACCAGCCAAAGTGTACCCCTTACCACTCTCTAACTGGCTTTCCCGAACTTTAAAACCTTCGCTAACTTTTAAGTAAGTGGCATCCCAAATACGAGAACCCCATGGATACTCATTCACTTTCTGCAGATCTTCGACAAACCACAGAAATTTCTTATGAACCACATGGATACCCTGCTTTCCTATAAAGGCTCTCTCTATAATTAAAATAATGGGCAGTCGAACCACATCATCATCACTAACAGTAACATCACCATTATTTTTTAGTAGGTTTTGTATATCAGAAACAGTAATGTTGGGAAATGTCGGTACACTTTGGGAAACAACGTCGTCTAATAGGTGGGGTCTGTACATCATAATTACTGGGGATATAATGTGCCATATCCGTCCGCCTTCCAAACAAAAATCCCGTCACTAGACAAAATTCACGCCAACCAAATCTAATTATAAAATTTGGACGGAAACTGAACCATATGTCTTATTGCTCAGCTGGGCACTTATTATCATCTACTTGCCCTTCTAATCGCTCAGTTTTCCTTTGGAGCATCGCATGTAGAAGTCCGGGATCATTACCCACGTATACAAGGTCTAACCAAGGACCAAAGCATGTCCCTCTAAATATCCTCTCTTGATTCTTAGTCAATAATTTCTTGACCAGAGGTATAACTATAACGACCCGGTTTTTTCGACTTGCTTTTGTGCTTTATGCTTTCACGAAATTGCGTATTTCTGCGTACTGAGCTATATTATACTCTGGGATCTTACTACATGTGGATTACTTTCGTTTATATAATAAAACATGTCATTAAGTACGTAGGTTACTTAACTTGATCCCCGAATGCTTTTTTGACCTTTAGTGTCACTTGACATTTGAAACGAGCTATGTACTTGGTACACGTTTAACTTTGGTCATAAATGGAATATTATGACTACGTAATACTAATTGTTATTTTATAATAACAATTACTTGGGTTTTGGATGCTTAATTACGCTTGGTAATCTACTAGCACACACTAGTTAGTCTTGTAGCACACACTAGTTAGTCTTGTTGGACTTTCTACCTTGTTGGACTTTAGCCCACCCTACTCTAGAACTAGCCCAATTATTAATGGATTATGACCCATTTATAAGAGCCAACATACTAGCATTTTTGTTCACCATTATCACTAATGTTGCATGAGATCCCAACATAAGCACCAACTTTAGACCACCATTAACCAAAAAGCAAAAATTATCCCCCACTTGTCCCCCATAATGCCCATGGCCTAGATGCCCATTTTCCCTATAAATACCAAGCTTATCCCATTCATTTTACACTTGATCTCATTCACAATTTACACACACTTACTCTCTTATTTTCTCTCTAGTCTTTTTCACTCTAAAAATTGTAAGTTTAAATTTTATTCTCTTCTTTTCTTCTTCTTATACACGACATCATCATCATTCTTGTAAGATCAAGCTCTTTAGCTTTTTGATCTTGTTATATCTTGTAGATTCAAACTTGGGTTTGAATCCTTCAAGAACATGGAAGATTCAAGCTTTCTAGCTTTGAATCTTCACTTATTTTGTTAGATCTAAATCTTTTAGCTTATAATCTCTTTATTTTGTTGTAAAGATCAAAACTTGTGTTTGTGGTCTTCATGTAACTTGAAGATTTAGCTTCATGCTTCAAGGATCTTCAAGAACAATCAAGATTCAAACTTTCTAGCTTTGAATCTTCATTACTTTTGTTAGATGTAAGCTTTCTAGCTTATGGTCTCTTTATTTTGTTATAAAGATCAAAACTTGTGTTTATGGTCTTCATGCATGAAACTTGAAGATCTAACTTTATGCTTTCAAGATCTTCAAGAACATAAAAGATTCAAGCTTTCTAGCTTTGTAATCTCATAACTTTTGTGAAAAGGATCCAAGCTCTCTAGCTTAGGGTTCCATTACTTTGTTTGATCAAATTTATGTCTTGTTTGTTTGATTGAATGAAAGTTTGTAGCTTTCGTTGTAGATAGAATTTGTGTTTGTGTTAAGACTAAGAATATGATGTAACCTTGGTTCATCATCCTTCTAAAACTCTTAAGTGAGTTGAATTCTTACTTAGTCTTGACATTTTGTGTGTTGATGGTTGAATCTTGGTCAAAGTGATGCTAACACATCAATGAGTTGTACACTTGAAGCTACAAGCATCAAGGATGAGAACCGTGATGAGCATCAAGTACCAAGAATCCCACCGGAGCACTTGTTTACTGTTTTTTGTGGTCTGATCAGACTCTTTGGGCTTCTGGAAAATTGATTTTCAGATAGTTCGTTTCGAGTAGATGAATTTTTGTTTAAGACTCACCTAAATCCGATATACGGTTTAGGATTTATAGCCTTCCGAAAATCACTACGCCTTTGTAACGTCGTGCTGAAATTTCTGACCTACTCGCACTTAAACCGTCGCCACGGTCAAACGAAGACGAGTTAGGTTCTGAAAATTGGTCAGCGGTTAGAGGACTCAAATACGGAGCCTTGGAGACTGACTACATATCTTTTCGATTTTTATAGAGGTCGTAACAGCTGTCCAAAGTCAGCCTATTGTTTCGATCTCTAAACTTACTTTAGCTTTGATGAATGATGATGATGATGATGATGATGACACTTAAACTTAATTTATGCACGTTTAAACTTTTGGGGACAACATACTGACTTAGTAACCTTTGACTTAGGTTGACGACCTTTCGGACCGACTTACTACTTGCATACTTTTCGTATCGACTTTTACTGATTATTCACTGTGAGTTATAGCATCCCTTTACTATTTTTACTATTTTTACTATTTTTGGGACTTAGAATACATGCGCTTTTTACGTTTTACATATTAGACACGAGTACTTAAATATTATACATGTGCGGGTTACAAAACGGCACAAAGATTCCCCTTAGCTCGGTAACGTTTAATCATTGGTTTCCTAACCGTGAACGCGAATCTTAGATATGGATCCATAGGGTTTGACAACCCCACTCGGGCTAGTCGCGCTAGCAGACAACGGGTGTTTAATACTTCGAGGACAAACGCACTCTTCAAGTGCACTTTTAGGGGGTGATATACATACGTTAAGTCTAGTTACCAGGTGCCAACGGTTAAGCATATACTTTTCATACTGATTTGAAATACTGATTTAAACTGCTGGTTGAAGCACTGAAATCTCGTGGTCTACATTACTCTACTGATTACAAACAAACTATAGCTCACCAACATTCGTGTTGACTTTTAAGCGTGTATTTCTCAGGTGCTTAGACGTTGTTGCTTCCGCTGTTAGACTTGCTGTCTTGGTGTTATAGACTTGTCGTTACAGACTTGCTGTGTTAGGCTTCCGCTGCATTACTTAGAGATGTCTCAATCATGGAACTTTTATTTTGCATTCGTAACTTACGTTATTTTCAAACAATGGCTTTGTAACGACCTTTGGGTCACATACTTATGTTAATGCTTCTATTCATAGGAAGCACGTTATCTTTTGTAAAACGCTATCTTTTCATGAATGCAAAACTGGTTTTTAAACAGCAATAGTGTTTGACCTTGTAATGATCCTGTTGTTGATGATCCGTACACGATGGTTTTGTACAGGGCGTCACAATAACCATCAACATATTTTTCATAGTCAACTTACCTTCAACAAATCCCTGCAAAAAATAGCAGACTATCAGCAAAAACTCTCAGACGCAAGGGCGCAAGATAACCCTTGCGTGGGCACTAAGTAAACGAGACGCAAGGCTCAAGGTACACCTTGCGCCAGATTCAACGCACAGACGCAAGATATGCCTTGCGCCCAAAAAGTCGAGTTGTTTTTCCAGAAAGATAAAACACAATCACAGACTATATAAACCACAACATTCTCACAAACATATACACAAGTAGATAGAAACATAAAACAAAGAAAATTACATCATAATTGGTGTGCAAATTACACATAATTTTCTTTGAGACATTTGATCGAATAGTTGGTGTGCACTAAAAAAGTAGATATCTGTTTACACTAAAATCGAACCATTTGTAAGTAGAAACGAACTAACCTGGTCTTGAGCCATTGTGAAAGACTTTTCTAAAGTAAAAATTGATGTTTTGATCCCTTACTTCGATGAACTTCGAAGGATTTTTAGTTTAATTTAGTGATCGACGGTGGTGATGGCTGTGACAGTGTTAATGGATGGTGGTGGTGGATTTGCGATGATGGTGGTGGTGACTGTATTGTTTGCGTAAGGAAACTAATAGAGGGTGGTGATGTTGGTGGATTTGCGATGAGTGTGGCGGTTGTGACGAGTCGCAAATAGTCGCAAACGATTCGCAAAAATTGGAAGTGGGGGCAACTAATGGAAATTTTGACCTAGTTATATCAGGTCAAGGTGCAAGGCCGCAAGGTCGCAAAGTCGCAATGTCGCATCGACGCAAAGACGCAAGGGAATTTGCGCCTTGCGCGGGCATATTGTCAATTTTTTTTTAGGGCTGTGAGTCAAGAAAGTTTATAAAAATGGACTTTTTGGTGATAATCCCAGTAATTAACTCATTCACTAGTCCATTTATATAGGGTAATCAGTCCATTTATTTTGGTGACACTACATTCAAGTGGGCGTGACCCATTTAAAGGTTAAAAGCCCATTCAATCAAGTGTTTTCAAAATTTATTTAGCTTAATTTTGCCCGTTTAAACATATTTTTTATAAAATTCGTGAAGTTTTCTTTATGGTGACGATGTTTTTTTTATTATTGAATTTAGCTTTAACAAAATCTTCTAAGTCTAAATCTTTTGGGTTGATTTAAGATAATTTATGAATCGTTTCAAGAAAATGTTAAGTTATAGAGGACATTATACTGAAATGTAACTTACCTTTTTAAGTTTGTATTTCATCATAATACGCCAATTTGTAATTGAAAAATTGATTTTTTTAGTATTATTTAGTGACACCAGTCGTGTAAATTTTTGGATTCGCCTCTCATAGTTAGTGATGTAACTGTATCCGCTCTTGTAGTCTAGTGGTACGCCGAACTCTTTGTGTGTTGGATGAAGGTAGTAGGTCTCAAGGTCGAGTCCTCTGTCTTAAAATATTTAGTGTATTTACCCTATTTATGAAGTGACTCATGAGAGGTTTTACAGATTTATATTCCAGAATTTCGGCCCACTCTGCCTGCCTCTCGAGATGGTTTAAGGATCAAATCCCCATAATGCAGTTTCTGCAAAATGTGTATGTGTGAAAAATGATCGGATGAGTGAGTTATTCACCGATTTCAAATAGTTACATTTCAATTAAAAAAATAGTTAGTGATGTAACTATAAAATATATCAACTCCGAAATATTCTCATGATTTCGAGGGTGTAAAATGAAAACCCTTTAAAACTTTAGTCGACTCGACTCGGATCTCCAAGTTCTTCAATGAATCTAGTTATGCGCGCTTTCACTTTGCTTGCAACGAACTCCCACGTGTCGATCCGCCGCACGTGCCGTTGGAAAATATCACACACAAAAATATCATCTTCTTCAGTCTCTACCACCACACAATCACACATTACCTTACCGACCTCCATTACTTATCTCCTCTCAATTTCACCTTTATTTCTCTCACAAGATACACACATATATACGTATATTCCATATTTAAGTACTTTTCACAGATCGCTTTTGTATTTTTATTAAAATATCTGCTTCATCTTTGCTATTAATAATAAATAATAGCCTTCATATTTTCGACCTACATTGCAATCGCTCACACGATTCTACAATTGGTATAACTGATTCCATACTGTAAGTACATCTCACACTTGTTAACTTTCAGTTATTTATTTATACTTATTTTGTACCGAGTTATTGTTTGCTTACAGAAATGTATTTGACTATTTGTGTTGAATCAGAAAGGCAATTATAGTATGATTGAGTATTACAATTGGTATTATCATTAATTTGATTATTATGTTATGGTCATTGGAGTTAATTTGAGAAATTGCATGGTCTAGGTTATTTTTTGTAATTATCTTATATTAAACCACATATCTTCTGTAGGCGTCAATACACATTTTTTTTTCTTTCTTGTTTATTTCCTATTAAGTTAAATAAATAAGTAGTTTTCACAGGGGTGTATGAATTTCTATGAATATTAGTACAAACTTATTTAATATCATATACTTTTCAAAAATATACATTTCGAGGACTAAATGGACATGTAGCCACGCATTCATTGTAGCTTTGCCCCTGATTGCATTATTTTATTGTTGTCATGTTGCAGTATATAAAGTAGAATAGTTTCTGGAATATTCCAGGGATGGAGACTACCACCAAAGCCAATGGTGCTGCTGAATCTAAGATCTCTGATAAGATTCCTGTTGCGGCTAACCCGTTAGCAGAAGATCCAACTGATATTGCCTCCAATATTAAGTATCATTCTCAGTACAGTCCGCATTTTTCGCCCGTCAAGTTTGAGGTCGAGCAAGCATACTATGCAGCAGCAGAGAGTGTTCGTGACCGACTCATACAAGTACAGCTACTTATCCTTAAAATATTTACATTTGTTTTTTTTTTCGTTGATATTTAGATTGAACATAACTCGGGAAGCACAATGTTTACCTTTAAAAGCTATACAGGTAGGTGATACAACTCTATTTCTTTTATGTTCACTTTTGTGCAGCAATGGAACGAGACTTATCTGCATTATCACAAAGTTGACCCAAAACAAACGTACTACTTATCCATGGAATTTCTTCAAGGACGGGCGTTGACTAATGCCATTGGTAATCTTGATATTCAAGATGCATATGCAAGTGCTTTGAACAAGCTGGGACATGAACTTGAAGAAATCACAGAGCAGGTAAACTTTTAATATAATTTTTACATGAAAATAATCGTCTTTGACATATTCTCCATTTTATTCACACATGCTCATATCTGTAAATTTAAGGGTTAGTAGGTAACTGCATTGTTGATTTTCTTTTCTTTAGGTTATTATCGAATATCACTGATTTTGATTTTCATTTATAACAATTCTAGGAGAAGGATATGGCACTTGGTAATGGTGGTTTGGGGAGGCTTGCGTCTTGCTTTTTGGACTCGATGGCAACATTAAATTTGCCAGCATGGGGATATGGTCTAAGGTACAGGTATGGGCTCTTCAAACAGAGTATCTCTAAAGCTGGACAAGAAGAAATGGCTGAAGATTGGCTTGAGGTCTGAACTTCGCTTGATACTTTTTTTACTCATTTTTTCTATTAATGTTTTTTTTTTTTTTCCCAAGTGTTTGTTTATTATACTACAGAAATTTAGTCCTTGGGAGATTGTCAGGCATGACGTTGTGTTTCCCGTCAGATTCTTTGGTCATGTCGAGATCCTCCCCACCGGATCGTAAGCTGTACTTCATATATCTAGTTTTATTGAGATCAATTTAAATGATTATTATTTTTTTTTTTTTTTTTTATTTTTTTTTTTGCTGAAAGCATTACATATGACATTATCTTGCAGCCGGAAATGGGTTGGGGGAGAGGTGCTACAAGCTTTAGCATACGATGTACCAATTCCAGGATACAAAACTAAGAATACTAATAGTCTTCGTCTTTGGGAGGCAAAAGCTAGAGCCCAGGACTTCAACTTGTTTCAGTTTAACGATGGGCAGTTACAGTCTGCTGCTGAGTTACATGCTAGAGCTCAACAGGTTCGTTTTTCTCTTCCCTATGCAAGGTTGAAAAAGACACGGGACGGGGTCGAGATGGTCAGGACCTTGGATCGTCGCCATGGTCAAGATGGGGTCGATACAAAGTCTACAATGGCGGATCTAGGAATCGTAGTCACAGGTGTCACTAGTTAAAAGCTCAAGAAAATTTACACTATCAAATGGTGTCACCCAAAAAAATTTACACTATCCAGTGGTGTTACTAGTTAAAAGCCCAATTTTTTTTCCCCACCACATTGGGTATTTCAGTGCTACCACTGGTACTAAAGTATATCTGCCCCTAGGGGCTAGATGAATGTTGACCAACATTGACTTTTTATACAAATACTTCAAACATAAATTAAATATTTAACTTAAAGGAAAATACGTTGTGTTTGACCAACGTTGCCTTTAATTTGAAATATTTACGTTTAAAATACATATAGACAATCAACGTTGGTCATCATCTGTCTCGACCCCGTCTCGGCCATTTTTTCCGTTGTTGACCGTTTTTTACAGTTGTTGACCGTGTTTTACCGTTGTTTAATTGTTAACAGTCTTTTTACCCGTTTTCTGATCCTTTACGACAGTACACTAGTAAATCCGTTGCGACGGCCGTCTTGGTCGTTTTTTGCAACACTGTTCCCAAGTATTAAAACCAAGGTTGAAAAGGACGCGAGACGGGGCCGAAACGGTAGCAACCTCAAAACGTCGCAACGAAAAAAACGGGGCTGAGACAGGGTCGAAACGGATGTTGACTAATGTTGACTTTTATATATATAAATATATATTTACACATATTTTAGAGCTAAAAAACCTTCGTTGACAAGTTTGTACTTATAATTGCTATTAGCGTTAATATAATACAAAATGGAATACTAAACTAAGTCAATTTTGATTGATTTTGCCGACTTATGACCGATTTTAACAGAATTTCTGACTTTTGACCGGCGTTGACCCAATTTTTCTTGCATTTGACCTGACTTTTGAGCGTTGACCGGCTTATAAGAAAACGGGACGGGGTCGAAACGGTTTAGTCACCAAAACGCCGCAACGGGCATCGCAACGGACGCAACGGACGCCATTTACAACAGTGATTAAAACAAAAACGTCTTTAAATTTATATTTTTTGTATAGCATGTAAAAATTCAAAAACTTTTAGCATGTAAATTATTTTAATTAGATTACTACCTGCAGATTTGTGCTGTTCTCTACCCTGGAGATGCTACTGAAGAAGGAAAGCTTCTTCGCCTAAAGCAGCAGTTTTTCCTATGCAGTGCATCACTACAGGTTGTTTTTCTATAGTTTCATTGTGTATGAAACTATGCATGTTTTACTATTGTGTGTATCAAACTTTGAAATGTCATATTGTATGTATCAAGTTTTAAAACCATCTATTGTATGCATTTAACTTTCATCTTTCATATATGATTCCAATATAATTAATTCATACCGAAAGCTAATGTTAGAATCATTTTAGGATATTATTGCTAGATTTAAAGAAAGACAAGTTGGAACAAGTGCACGCGAGTGGTCCGAGTTTCCAACCAAGGTGGCCGTGCAGTTGAACGATACACATCCAACTCTTGCAATTCCCGAACTAATGAGATTGTTGATGGATGAAGAAGGCTTAGGATGGGATGAAGCTTGGGCTGTTACTTCAAAGTCTGTAATGTTTTCATTTCAATTATACAAGTTCCTTAAGTTTATTATTCATTAGTTTACTTAAATAAAAACAACCAAGAGTTGACTTTGACCAGGACAATTGCTTACACAAACCACACCGTCCTTCCGGAAGCATTAGAGAAATGGTCACAAGTTGTAATGGCTAAGCTTCTTCCTCGTCACATGGAAATCATAGAAGAAATTGACAAGCGAGTATGTAGTTTTAAACAACTTAATCTTGAATGTATAACAAACACACTTGATTAACGACTAAATAAAGTATTTGTACTATTTGTAGTTCATTGCGATGATAAAGTCAACACGTCCTGACCTTGAGAGTAAGATTTCAGATATCTGCATTCTTGATCATAACCCAAATAAGCCTGTTGTGCGGATGGCAAACTTGTGTGTAGTCTCTGGGCATACGGTAATACGTTAAAAATTTACATACGAAAAGTGTATAATGAATCACTTTATTATTAATAATATAAGTATAAGTATTGTGTTATATATCTTTTTTCAGGTCAATGGTGTAGCACAGTTGCACAGTGACATCTTAAGGGCTGAGTTGTTTGCCGATTATGTTTCCATATGGCCAACTAAGTTCCAAAATAAGACCAATGGCATAACACCTAGACGGTGGCTCAAATTTTGCAGCCCTGAACTCAGTCAAATTATAACAAAATGGCTGAAAACAGACAAGTGGGTGACTAACCTAGACCTACTTGTGGGTCTGCGTGAGGTATGTTTTTGTCTGATGCTATTTTAGGCGAAAATTTTGACTCTTTCAGTTATAGATGAGTCGCTTCTGGTTTTCTTACTTTTTTTATGTCTAATAAACACCCAAGTATAAAAGGAATCAGCTTTTACAGAAATGTGTTAAATGGTAAATATAGAACTTCAAGCTGATTCTTTTACATATTCTTGTACAAAATATACTTTTACAAAATATACTCTTTTTTTAATCCAATATCTTATGTCTAACGAACACGTACGATACAAATATTGATCCTCTCTCTCTCTCTCTCCAATAGTTGGCTGACAATCCAGAACTTCAAGCTGAATGGCACTCAGCTAAGATGGCCAACAAAAAACGATTGGCAGATTACGTATTGCGCGTAACGGGTGAAAGCATTGACCCAAACAGCCTTTTTGATATTCAAGTGAAGCGTGTACATGAATATAAAAGACAGCTGTTAAACATTTTGGGAGCTGTTTATAGGTACAAGAAACTGAAGGTGCGTTATCCCTTTTATACAAATCTTTTTATATATCTATCAACACTTCATATAGCTTTATAATCAGTTCATTTTGATCCAATATTACAAAATTATATATTATTTAGATCATATGTATTGAAAACAGGAAATGAGCCCTGAAGAGCGGAAAAAGACGACCCCAAGGACCATTATGATTGGAGGAAAAGCATTTGCAACATACACAAATGCCAAAAGAATAGTAAAGCTTGTGGATGATGTTGGTGCTGTTGTTAACACTGACCCTGAAGTTAATGAGTACTTGAAGGTAACCTAAGCCCTTAGTCTTTACTTGGTCTTATTTAACACAAACTATATAATATAATTTGAACTAATCTTGGGAAACTTAATGACTATTTTCAGGTAGTTTTTGTGCCTAATTACAATGTATCTGTAGCTGAGGTTCTTATACCAGGAAGTGAACTGTCACAACATATCAGTACGGCTGGTATGGAAGCCAGTGGCACGAGTAACATGAAATTTGCACTAAATGGATGTCTCATAATAGGCACATTAGATGGTGCTAATGTTGAAATTAGGGAGGAAGTTGGAGAGGAAAACTTCTTCCTCTTTGGAGCAACAGCAGATGAAGTCCCGAAGATCAGGAAAGACCGAGAGAATGGACTGGTAAGGTTACTTTGACTTTGACTTTTAAAATACTTGTAGCAAGTCTTAAAATGCATGATTCCTGCAATTGTTTCTCAATATGGCTTATTTGTTTACTGTATAGCAATGGTTCTAATTTGTCTATTACTTAGAGGTGGCAAATTGGCCCAAGTTGTGGGTTGGGTAACATGTCAAAAAAATGAGTAATTTTATACAGGTAGACTGATGTGGGACTAAAGAGCTAAATTGAATTGGGCTTAAAATCGAGTCTTGCCAAAGAGATATTTATTTTCTTTATTATCTTTAGTTATTAATTTAATATATTTGGTTTACTTATAAGTTTATCTTGTTTCCATATTAAAAAAGTCAGTCATAAGCTACTTAGGAATCTTAGTCAATTATGTAAGACATATATATATATATATATATATATATATATATATATATATATATATATATATATATATATATACGTGTCTAGCCATCAATCTATCTATTTTCTTGAATTAATAAAAATACCATTGTTTTGCTTTTATTTGTATTACGTGATATATTCTTTGCGTTCTACAAACCGGTTACCAAACGTTTGTTTCGTAATCTTTATTCTTGGTCCGTATTAGTTGATATCAGAGCAGGTTTCTCTTGTTTCGATGGCTGGCTATAACGCGAGCAGGAAGAACAATCTCTCTGACGTGATCAGGGGATTGGAAGAAATAACAACCACTCTTGAAGATCTTACAGTTCGTATTGATCGAGTGGAGGTTAACATTATGGACCTGAAACGGGGACGGGAAAAAGCTGGAAGGTTTGCTTTTGGCACCCAACCCTGGGCTCAACCACAACACTACTATCAACCATACTATCAACCACACTATCAACCATACCATCAATCCTACCATCATAGACACCCTTGTAATGGGAATGTCGACACAGAAGAGTTTTTTGACTCGATGAAGAGTTTAATTTCGAGATTGAAGAAATCACAATCTGATTCTAATAAGGAGAATCATGATAAAATAGTCAAAGAAGAGAGAAAGGTGGAGGAAGAAAATATGCCCTCGAATCCAAAAAAGAAATTATTGTAGAGGAGATGGGGAGTGACACAGTTTTCGTTAGTGTTGAAGAAAATTTGAACTTGTTAGGCTCTAGTTTAAAAGAGGAGAAATTTTCAATACATAAAGTAGCCGCTAGTTCTAAAGGTCTCCTTGATAAAGGTGAAGATTTAACAATTTCAAAAAATAAGGTTTTATTTGTTTCTTTGAATAATTCTTGGAATGCCAACGAGAAGATGAGAATGGAAGAGATGCTTGTGTTCATTATTTGTTCTAATATTAATGTTGAGAAGGATAAAAGGGTTTTAGAGCACAAGAATTTTGCAAGAGATCGTCGCAAACTAATTTGGAATGACAACGATAAACTTGTCATTGACTGGTTTATCTTTGATCCGGGTATATCGTTTTATTTGAGTTGGAACTCGAGGACGAGTTCTTTTCAAGTGGGGAAGAAACGTTTGTTTCGTAATCTTTATTCTTGGTCCGTATTAGTTGGTATCAGAGCAGGTTTCTCTTGTTTCGATGGCTGGCTATAACGCGAGCAGGAAGAACAATGTCTCTGACGTGATCAGGGGATTGGAAGAAATAACAACCACTCTTGAAGATCTTACAGTTCGTATTGATCGAGTGGAGGTTAACATTATGGACCTGAAATGGGGACGGGAAAAAGCTGGAAGGTTTGCTTTTGGCACCCAACCCTGGGCTCAACCACAACACTACTATCAACCATACTATCAACCACACTATCAACCATACCATCAATCCTACCATCATAGACACCCTTGTAATGGGAATGTCGACACAGAAGAGTTTTTTGACTCGATGAAGAGTTTAATTTCGAGATTGAAGAAATCACAATCCGACTCTTGTAAGGAGAATCATGATAAAATAGTCAAAGAAGTGAGAAAGGTGGAGGAAGAAAATATGCCCTCGAATCCAAAAAAAGAACCCAAAACATTTTTTTATCTAATATTTCTTTTTTACATATAATATATGTATGATTATAATAAGTTGATATTTTGATTAAAAGAAGACAAAATTACATGGGGGGTCCCTGTGGTATGTTCAAAATTACAACCGGAGTCCAAAATTTTTTTTTTTTGACTTAAGGGGTCACTGTGGTATGCATCCGTTTCATGAGGAGTTTCTCATCATGTGCAGTGCACATGAGGATAAAAATGTAATTTTCTCATCTCTTCTTCCATTTTTCTTTTCGTTTCATTATTAATTCCCTATCTTTAATATAAAAAAAAAGAACAAAAGGGAACAAAAAGAACAAAATAAAAAAATAAAAACAAAATTAAGATCTGGCATATGAACATCCATCATTTCTTCACATCCTGACCTAAATCTAAACATTATATCAAACTATAATTCTACAAACCCACAAATTTTTCTTCTTTCACTCAACCAAATCAATGGATTCACATCCACCATACACCCGATCCGACTCTCAAAACTGGAACAAATCGAAATCTCGTTTGGTCAGAACCCCAAAACGCTTTTCCACTCCACGATCTGTTACTTCTTTCACCTTTCCATGCTAAAAAATCGAGAACCCATGATATCGGTAAATAGATCTCGAACGTATACTAGTTTCGCTGGCGGTGCAAGAACCGATTTGCTAATCTGGGTTCACCGAGAAAAGACGGTAGATTTAGGAGGCGAATTTAGCAAGAGATAAAGAAGATAAAGATTTGATTTATGATGATGAACTGTTTGGTGCTAATAATATTAAGGACACGAAATTAACATTAAGGTCAAGAAAATAAGACATACTAGTAAATCAAAAAAGGTGAAATCGATTTCTTCCCATTCGATTCTGTCTCCAAGTAACAAAAAATTTGATTTGTATATTGTTTTGGGTTTCGATAGGTTTTCTTGATTTTTTCTTATCTTGAATGTGTTATGAGTTTCAGTAGAAAATGATGGTGATGATGAATACGAGTATAATTTTGATTGAATTGGATTATTGGTTAATGATTTAATATTGTGGGATCAAAAGGTGTGTTGGTGTATGTTTCAATAATCTTAAATCTAATTTTTGGAAGAAAATGTGTGTTTGATGCTCATAGTTCAACTGAAGCTACATGTTTAGCTAACTACCTATTTGATTTGAATTCCCCGTCTCCTTCAGGTGTATTCAGTTTGTTAATGCTATAAATCAAAATATATTGTTGAAGTAGATACATAATTCAATTTAGAGGTATGAATAATTATTGTGTTATGTTGAATTGTGATAGTCATATAATGTGTACATATGTAGAAAAAATTGAATGGATGATTTGTTTTTATTTTGTTGTGTGTTAAGTTGTAAATTGTTGAAGTAGATAGATTGTGATAGCAGATGAAGGTTGCTTATGAACAAGATTAGGGCCTATGATTTTAATGATGGAAGAAGATGGAGGGTGAATAAAGGGTGGATGGGTGGGTCAATAAACAAGGGGGACCTAAATTGACAAAAATACCCTCATGTGCACTACATGTGAGGGAACTTAACAGAGTTTTTAACGTCATTTAGCGAATTGGACTCTACATGAAACAATTGCATACCACAGTGACCCATCAAGTCAAAAAAATTCTTTTGGACTCCGGTTGTAATTTTGAACATACCACAGGGACCCTCCATGTAATTTTGTCTTAAAAGAAATTAATTTTATAAATTTAAATTATTAAAGTTTGTATGTGTTGTAGTTTAAATTTTAGCTTTTGAAAGCTGACAGGCGAAAATGAAAACTGAAACTTGAATCTCGAATCTGAAAACTGAAACCTGAAACCTGAAATGCTAAACTGAAAAAAAGCTGACCCATCTGACCCGTCAAAAAAACCTGACCCATTTGACCCATGACCAGTTTCGACCTGTTATTCAACCCGACACTACCTGACCCATTTGGACTCGTTAAAAATCTGACCCGTTTGACCCTTGACCCGTTTGACCCTTGACCCATTTCAACCCAAAACCATTTTGACCCGTTACCCCAACCGACCCAACCTGACCCATTTCCAGGTGTATAATTACCCATTTGATATTTTACTGTATTTTACCCATTCCACCCATTAAGTTGGTCAAACTTGACACCATTACTATACCACTATAATATGTTTACGCTCATTTTAGTTCATGGTTAGTTTCATAGTGTGTTTTCCTTAATGTGCAGTTCAAACCAGATCCCCGATATGAAGAAGCAAAGCAATTTATAAGATCTAAAGCATTTGGAAGCTATGATTACGAACCTCTACTCGATTCACTTGAAGGGGATTCTGGTTTTGGCCGCGGGGACTATTTTCTTGTTGGTCATGACTTCCCAGCCTACATTGACGCCCAAGCAAAAGTGGATGAAGCATACAAGTAAGATCTTTCAAATCCAAGAGTACTTGCTCTGACCATTATTTAAGTCCCTAATTTTCAAACTCAGACTATAACATATTGCTACTCTGTACATCTGATAACGGCTGTCGTTTACCATTGCCTGCTTTCGTTTTGATCTTATTTTTTAATTAAATAATAATGATGATGACGAGCATCAGGACTGAGTAAATTTTGGTATTGGTGCTTATTATAGGGACCAGAAGAGATGGATAAAAATGTCGATATTAAGCACAGCTGGAAGTGGGAAGTTTAGCAGTGATAGAACAATATCTCAATATGCAAAAGAGATCTGGAACATAGACGAGTGCCGTGTCCCATAATTGCATCTTTCTACCGGAGACAGGTTTTCGTCACTTGTTGGTTGTTATAATTGTATCTAATAAATTTGATGTCTATGTTTATTTATAGTATTTGTGCTTGCCCACAATGTATTCTTATGTATTATGTAATGTAAATCAAGCATTTGATTAAACCTAAATAACATCCATCCAGTAGTTCCATTCTACAACTATCTCAATTAGCCCAAGTATCTTGCAAATGTGCTATGTAATATGAATAAGAAAGAGATATGTATTTAATATATTCGTTGAAGTAATATTTTCCCAACAACTAAACATTTGTTTGTAGTCGTTCAAAAGAATAATGGAGCTCGAGGCAACATGTTGCCAAGCTCTAGGTCTAGTAGAGGGCATGTGGGTATTAAGGGGTCAAGTTTTTACATAGCTACTCGAGTTCAATCTTGTTTACAACGAGTTCAAGTTATTGAATTTTAAACTCAAGTCGAGCTCAAACACAAATTATTGTTCGATTAACTTTAGAGAACCGAAAATTTGTTTAAAAAACTCGAGTCAGACTAGTTTATCGAACTTGACGAGTCAATTGAGTTAACCAAGTTAAACGAGCTATACACTTGCATAAAATATTAATATTTTATATATTCAATTCATATCAGATTTACTTTACATAAACACTTAAAATATTTTATATACGCAAGTCATATTACTTTACATAAAGTATTTGAAGTCATGTAACTAGAAAGATGAAAATGGTACTAGCATATGTAGTTAATTACCTATTTTTTTTTAGTCCTTGTATCCTTGTATTTGTGCATAGCACTCTACATTATTTATGTTTCTTGCATCCAATATGTCAATGTAAGATTATCACTCATATATTTTTGTATTTCCTTTCTAAGCACACAATACAGATTCGTACAATATTAGGAAATGATAAATGAATTTAATTCACAGTCATGGTTTGTTTGATCAAAAGGAAAGCCAATTGCGATTGTATTGAAGTTAGTCACTCCAAATCTATTATGGTAAGGCCACCCGCAATGATTCGCCACCCACCTCCGCCACTGGTCGCCACCCTCTCACCCCCACCATCAGCACTTCGCCACTTGAGCCGCCAGTGACTCCTCTAGCGGACATCTCACGATTGAAGTGGGTCCCGCAAGCTGAATAAAGTTTTCTTTTTTCTTTTTTTACTGAAAAATTGAAATAAGAATTGGGAAGAAGAAGGATTTAATCTCAGTTTATATTTTACTCTATATTAAAGATTAATTTGCAGGTGGGTGTTGGGAGTTTTGAAGGTGGAGAAATATGTTTGAAGTAGTCAAGTGGTTTGCAGGTGGGTGTTGGGAGTTTTTATGGATAATGATAAATACTCCGTATCATAAACAATAAATAAATATATATATTTATAACTTAATAAGTATAATTGTTTTACGGAGTATTATTATTATTTTAGCTAAAGTTTACTCCGTATTATATATTATATAATTATTATTATTATATATTATTATTTTTAATAATGTAATGTTTTAATTTTATTTAATAAAATGTTATTGGTATTTATTTTATGTATTTAATTTAAATAATAATTTAAAATTGATTAAAGTTTGAAATGAAGTGTATGATTGTGAGTGTTTAGTGAAAGGAATGTGAAAGGGTTTGTGCTGATGTGGCACTGATGTGAAGGAGAGAAGTTCAGTGAAAGAAGAAACGATTGCAAATGGCCTAAGGCTCAAGATACACAGATTCTTTGTTCTTTATTCTTCACTTGGTTGTAAAGATGAAACATTTCAAAACTTAACCAGCAGATCGACATCACCAATGGCATTCTTAGTTAATTATTATTCTCTAGCGAAACACATCTCAGTTTCAAATACACACGAAGTTATAAATTAAGAACACAAGTACATAGAAACTTCAATTAGAACGATGCACCGTAAAAACACAAATGCTGTTTCACGACAACCCCGTCAACAAATCCATGTCAACTCTCGCTCCTGTGAGGTTTGACGGACACAGAAGTTTCCTGTAACAAAAAGCTATAATCTCCTTAGCATTTAGATTTACACAAGTATAACTTCATCTGCGTAGTGACCTCATATATAAAGTGTTTTACCGTGTCAGCAGGTTCTGGGGTCCACTCATTCGTAGCTGGGTTCCCCTTGCAAGAAGCATGATGTTCATTATCAGACTCCGGGACTAAGTTGAAGGTAGTCCCATTTGTGCCATCTACTTTGATGAACCCTGTTCCAGTCTAGAAGATCAAGAAAATCAGAATTAGGTAACTCTATTAGTTACTCCGGGGTAAATAGGTCAACAGATAAGATTTTTTCTATTCAGACTAGACTACTATGGGAAGGACAATATTTTGTTACTCCGCCGTCTCAAAATAAATGTCTTATTTACATATTAACTAACAGACAAAAGTTACCAATAGTACCAGGGGCATTTTCGACTTTTCACTTTTTTTTTAATTTTAACTAAATTTCATTTTACCAACAAAGGCCCCCACACTTTTTTGAAAAATTCAAATCAACCCCCCAAACAGGGGGTAAAGTGTCAAATAACCATTTTCATAAAAAATCTTAAATAAACTCCACCCAAATATTCAACATGTCATATTTTCTCACTCGCAACGAGTTAAATTTTTCCGACACCATCGTTAAACTCGAAATAATTTTAGGAACACAATGTCACTAGCTATACGCAAAACGGACGCTTTTTAAAAAACGCTAAATATTTGGGGTACTTTTCATACACGTTGATTTTGCGTTAAATTTTTAAAAGTCGACAATTCCATAGCGAAACGCGGAGATGCACATATATTGTTAATTTAAAATAACATTTAAATCTCTCACGGGTTATACCTTTTACTTCGACTCGAGTTGCGCTTCAACGACATCATCGTTAGCCACAAAATAATTTTACTAAACGCAATAAAATACATTAAAAATCGAACCCCCGGCGCGAAGCGAGAGTTCAATAACTAGTTAGTGCTTATTAGTGTCTGACAGAGTGAGTGGTTTCCACTCTGGGTGGAGAAATGACTTGTTTCTATTCTCGGATAGGGGAATGATTGTCTACATCTCACCTCCCTCATACACCACTCATGTAGTGTAACGACCCGGAAATTTCCGACCAAATTTAAACTCTAATCTCTATATGGTTCCGACACGATAAGCAAAAACCCTAAAGTTGACCCGCACTTTTTCGATCGTTCTATACTTATAAGATTAATATTTACATAAATTAAACCTTACCAACATGATAAGCAATCCAAATTGTTGAGACTTATGTTTTCGAAAAGAGTTTTACACAACGTTTGACCGTCTAGTTTGACCGATGATATCACGAACTATACAATATATGATAATTATACGTTTGTGTATATATATGTATATATACATATTTAACATGATCTAAGAATGTTTTAATATCTCATTTTGTATTAATAACAATAAGTTATAAGTATATTTTGAAACTACTAACTTAAGTTTTCAAAACGATAACCATACGTAACGTTATTTGACTTAAATACTTATGACCTATAATGTTTATACATATATCGTATAAGTAATGTATTTAATCACTTTTAAAGACTTAAATACATAAAACAATATACGTATATTTACAAAAGATAGCTATATTTGAATCCTCGTTCCGTTTTCTCAAAGATTTCTATACGTATACCTAGGGTATATGTACCCGTATCATACGCAGCTTCTAGATGTATTTACTATTGGTATATACCAATAAAAATCTGCTCCTTAGCAGCCTTAAATGATTAAGAAACATGTGGAACCAACCATTTGTCAAGTAGCATGAATTATTTAGCAAGAAAACAAAGTTAGGTATTTTTTTTTCCTTTATAACCTAAAAACGTTTTTATGCATGCACACCATTTCTTCACCCCATTTTCTTATACTTACACTTCCATTTCTCTCTCAAAATACTCTTAACTTCATACTTGATCATCTCCAAGCATTTTCCCCATCATTTAGCTTCAAAAACCTTACTTAAACACCATAAGAAAACCATACAAAAACACTTCAAGAAATCCTTCCAAGAACACAAACTTACTTCCAATCTTTCATCGAATTCCATCACCCTTTTGGTTCTAGCTTTTTACTCCTCTTTTACAGAAACCTTGTCCAAGAAACTTGAGGTAGTATCTATGTTCATAACCTTATTCGATTCATATATATATAGCTATCATATTTTGTGGTATACAATTTTAACAACAAGAACATAGTTTGAAAGTTTTCAAACTTGTTTGCAA
Organism: Rutidosis leptorrhynchoides; assembly: GCF_046630445.1. Classification (NCBI taxonomy): domain Eukaryota; kingdom Viridiplantae; phylum Streptophyta; class Magnoliopsida; order Asterales; family Asteraceae; genus Rutidosis; species Rutidosis leptorrhynchoides. The sequence continues at coordinate 123,090,253 of NC_092338.1, read as the reverse complement.
ACTAAATAGATCCTTCTAACTTAACTTTTAAAATACTTCAAGACCTGTAATATAACTTAAATATATGCTAACTTAACAAGGTATAACTTGGTTTTTCAAAGAATATCTTAAAAACTGTTTTTACGACGTCGGAGTGTAACCGGGGACTGTTTTGGGTTGGATAATTAAAAACTATCTTAAACTTTGAATTGGAGGTTTATGTTCTGGAAAAATGATTTTTACTATAAATATGTTAACACATAGAAATTTCATGATTTAATTCAAAGTATAAGTATTTTTAGAAAAATGGTCATTAAGTGTTATTTTTTTGTAACAAAAATGTTTAACTTCATAAGTTTCACTAAAGTTTCACCTATGCCGTGTGATTTTGAATACAAACCAAGGTATTTTCAGTTCATAGTCTTAAAGAGGGGCTCGATCCAATGAGATGGCAAGTTGAATCAACGAAAACGGATTTGTAACGAAGAAACTATGACCGAAACAAAATTGGTTATCCTAGACTTGTTTAACTTCGGGATTAATTGGGAAAAATTAAATAAATCACATATTTCTAAGATAACATGATATTTTATATATATGTACTTATAATTCAATTTTATATGGTTCAGGATCACCCGTAAACAACACGAGAAGATTAATCATAAGATCCCATGTTTGTACGCAACACGTCATTTGACAACACCGGTACTTTATGTACGCAACACGTCATTTGACAACACCGGTACCGTGGGTCAAGATTAATCTCGACCAATACATATACGATGGGGTTTTATTTATTTCGTTGGGGGTTTTATTTATTTCATTGCGGGTATATTAAACATCTAAAAATGAACCATTAAAATTGAATTACTAACAACGAGCTGCTAACTACGGACTAAGGAATTATTCAAAGTATTAAAAGTATAACAAGTATATATATGTGACGTTTGTTTAAAAAGAAAAGGTATTGATATATTATATATGGATAGGTTCGTGATATCAACCGGAGACCAAGTCAAATTATATATATCTTCAAGACGAAAGTGAGTATATAGTCCCACTTTTAAACTCTAAATATTTCGGGATGAGAATACATGTATTTTATGTTTTACGTTATGGACACAAGTAACTGAAAAATATATTCTACGTTGAGTTGTACCACTGGCATACTTCCCTGTAGCTTGGTAACTAATATTTACAGCGGTATTGTAAACGCGAATCCTGTTAATAGATCTATCGGGCCTGACAACCCCAACCGGACTGGACGACCAGTATTCAACGGTTGCACAATACTTCGTTTCGTGACTACACTTGGTACGGTGTAGTAAGATTTTATAATAAAGGGAATATGCGACGTGATTAAATGTTAAGTATGGTTACCAAGTGCTCAACCACTTAGAATATTTTTATTAAAATGTTTATATATGAAATCTTGTGGTCTATATATATATTGCTGCCGGCATTAAACCTATATCTCACCAACTTTATGTTGACGTTTTAAGCATGTTCATTCTCAGGTGATAATTAGAAGCTTTCGCTGCAACATGTTGAATTTAAACAAGATCTTGAGTATGCATATTTGTGTCAAAAATAAAACTGCATATCGGAGGATTTGTAATGTAAAATATGCTAGAAATCGTATTGTTATCATCACATGTAAAGTTTGTAAGTCTAAGATTATCGCTAAACGATAATCATCTTTATATTGTCTAAAGCTTGTATTATCATAAGAGTTATGGTTTGTAATGTAAAATAAATGCAGTTGTTCTTTTAAAAATGTCGCATATAGAGGTCAATACCTCGCAATGAAATCATACGTTATCTAACACGTTCTTATGGTTAAGGACGGGTTATGACATGTGGTATCAGAGCGTTGGTCTTAGCGAACCAGGCCTTGCATTAGTGTGTCTAACTAGTAGTTGTTAGGATACATTAAGTGAGTCTGGACTTTGACCGTGTCTGCCTGTCAAAAGTTTTGCTTATCAATCCTAGTCGGAAATCATCTGCTTATCATTCTTAGGGAACTGCCTGCTTATCATTCTTAAGTCTAGACACGTCTTACTGCATTTAGTGCATCGATAGTGTATAGACAAAATTCATATCCTAGCGTATCTGTTACTATAGACATTGCCTGACGTATTTCAAAGATTCTCCGTAATTCATGGGATTTTGATATTATATATACATATGTAAATTATGTATTGAAGAGTACCAAACCCAACTCCTATAATCTATTCCAAACCAAAAATTCATTTCTCCGACCATACAAGATGGATTCTTCATCCAGCTCAAATTCCTCCGACTTCGATAGCTTCGCCGATATGGATTTCCATTCGAGCTCCGAGAACAGCGTTACCGGAATGGATCAACCAATTTCCCATCATCTATTCTGGATGAATTGGGGATGGGTTCGTAATATACTAAATTTCTGGAGGCAAGAAGAAGGTGATCCATTCCATCCACCAAATTGTCCTCTTAACGATGAACCAGAAGCACTTACCGGCGAACCTATTCGAAACACCATTTTCTCGCTCATTTCTAGAGTATCTCGTCATGATTACATACTATCCCATATTTCAAATCTTGTTCATTCGCTCGTTCCAACCGTCAATCATCCCGGTATAATATAAGAAGTCAACGAACTCCGTGCTCGGGTAGTGGTTTTGGAGAATATGGTGCGAAGGTTACAAACACCAACAGCAGCACCAGCAGCATAATCCGTACTACCATCGTCAACGCCGACAGTACCTTTATCACCCCAATCACAACCGCGCCTTAAATCTCAACATCACAATCTGTATCTCGAATATCAACATCACACGACTCAATATCTGTACTTCGAGTATGATCTTCGTTCTATATATCGTTCTACATCGATTATCTTCGCTTTACGTATCGTATGACGATTATGTATTTTCTAAAGTCTTAGAGATTATGTAACCAAGAATTAACGATAAATCAAATGAGTTTAATATCTTATTGACTCATTAAATCTATGATTATCTCTGAAGAAAATATATATGCAAGTATATTTTCATAAAGATAGTAATTAAAAATTCCTTCGTACAAACTATTAATGATGAAAATATTTTAACGGGTGGGTAGTACCCGAGGAATATTTAGAATTCTCATTAATAAGTTATATTGTACATTCTTGAATCTGATTCAACGGTTATCTATTATCTTACTTACAACCACCGATATTCGTATCCGCTCACCCCAGAATAACCATTTTCAATCAAATTTCATATTCGGATTTTGACCTACCAGAATTCAACAAGTGGCATAAAGAAGAAAACATTGGACAAAATAAAATAAAAAATTGTTAGAAACACACGATTTAACTAATTAAAAATCTATTAATGATTCCACGCTAACTGTTCCGGCTAACTCTGGACAATTAAAATGAATTAAAATGTTGATTGTAACATATGAAGCTAAACAATTCTTCAAGCTTGCCACTTGATTTTATCTTAAACCTCATTCGTAACTTGACGATTACAATTCGCATTCAAATCCTTTCATGATTCCTGAAAACACCTCGACCGAGAAGTTGAACCCGCCGCACCTTGCCTACGGAATGAAGATTTATACATACAGTTATACACCTGAAGAACTCTCGAACCCAAATTCATAATTTAACACATAACGTATTGAATCCTTTGCCATTTATTAGCAAGAACAACCCTACAATTCCTTTTCAAGAAGCTAATTTTGTCACAGCTCCACTTCGACTTTTCAGTGAGATTATTTCTATTATAATCATGATATTTATACCTTGTCCTTTCGCCGTCATTACCGGAAAACCTTTTATATCCCTCGACAACATCAGCAGGTGCACCAGCAGATCGTTATCCTTTTGGCGAAATCAACAATCAGTATTTTGAAAATCTCGCGGAACTTCTTCCATCATATCTATAATGTCTATCCCTAAGAATTTCATAATCTGAACGTGAAGTTTCTGAAAAACACCCGGGACTATGAAATAGTTCTTGAAATGCTAACGAAGCAGCAAAAACTGTAAACGACTTTAACGGTCAAAAGTTTGATGACAAAGAATAGTAAGGTGGTAAAGCTGAAAAAAAAAAAAGTTTGGAACTAGAAAACGGATGAAGCAAAGTATGAAAGAGGCTGTGGATAAATCACAGGGACTGAACCTGCTCTCAAAGAATACAAACGATTCCGTACCTGCTGAAACCGTCAGTAAGAACCCTACTCTTTATTCAAAACCTTGCCCGGATGATATTTTTCATCATCATCTTATCTTAGATATTATAAGATATCTTCATATCATTCGTTATACATATTTTTCATATTTCTGGAGATATTTTTACAACTATTCCTATCTGCGATCATTTATCTCTCCGTAACATCTGCGTTACAATATAAAAGAAACTGTGTTAATTTCTAAATTCTGAAACCTCCGAGATTAAAATATAAATGATTTGAAGTAGTGTTGGGAACTGATGCATGAATTAGTATAATATAATGAAACTTGATCAACTTCATTATATTACAGTAAGTCATGTTAAGTTTCTAATGGAATGTGATGATTCATAGTACCGTCATCATGTGCCATGTTACACGGCTCTTACATTCTATCAAGTCTCCAAACATATTAGAACGTATCACCTTGATAGTTCTATTTTTCCGGAATATTCGAGTAATTTAACGAATCAAGATCGTGCCATTACAATTTCATTCTAAAACCAATAGCTAGGTTCATTCCAAATTTCCTACCTACGAATTTCGGACCATTGTTCGCTTGGCTCGAGGACAGGAAGAAGAAACGAAGGGACAAAACCTCAGAATAGAAATAGGAACATAAACCACAGCAAATAAGAGAGAGCATTAACTGTGGATGACAATGATTTTAAGGGACGGGAGTAGGAACATCGAAATATAAGGGAAGGTATAAAACCTAACAACAACCCCGAAACTACAAACCGTGCATATCAATACGTATTGCAACGTAAAGGCACGGGAGAATTAAAAACATTATAATTCCAAGGAAAGGATAAAAGAGAATAGATTCTTCTGGTGATAGATGAAAAAGAAGAATGAAAGATATGAAAGTTAGAAATATAACAAGGATTAGAATGGGATGGAGGATATTAGCGAATGTCTTAAAGTAGGAACTAAAGAGAAAGAATAGAAGATGTGGGAAGAAAGAAAGGGAAGGAGGTAAATTTATAGTGAAATATTCGACAAAGAAATCAAAACAGATTGCCGCGTTAAATCAAAGAAGATCCTGATCGCCGCAAAACTAAATCTTATTACATAAGATTTTCTTTAAAGCCCTTAAATCCCGGAAATCGATCATAATCACGTCATCGGTTACAACAATTCTATATTTAGTAATATCACTCTTTTGTGATAGCTTCGCTCGTGCGTCTCACATAACCGAATCGTTTTATCTAAATCTTTCAATAATGATAAAATTTCATTATTACCTCATATTCGTCATGAAAACATTCCTATTGTTATTTATGACAACCTCTACCAAATTTCGAGGACGAAATTTCTTTAACGGGTGGGTACTGTAACGACCCGGAAATTTCCGACCAAATTTAAACTCTAATCTCTATATGGTTCCGACACGATAAGCAAAAACCCTAAAGTTGACCCGCACTTTTTCGATCGTTCTATACTTATAAGATTAATATTTACATAAATTAAACCTTACCAACATGATAAGCAATCCAAATTGTTGAGACTTATGTTTTCGAAAAGAGTTTTACACAACGTTTGACCGTCTAGTTTGACCGATGATATCACGAACTATACAATATATGATAATTATACGTTTGTGTATATATATGTATATATACATATTTAACATGATCTAAGAATGTTTTAATATCTCATTTTGTATTAATAACAATAAGTTATAAGTATATTTTGAAACTACTAACTTAAGTTTTCAAAACGATAACCATACGTAACGTTATTTGACTTAAATACTTATGACCTATAATGTTTATACATATATCGTATAAGTAATGTATTTAATCACTTTTAAAGACTTAAATACATAAAACAATATAAGTATATTTACAAAAGATAGCTATATTTGAATCCTCGTTCCGTTTTCTCAAAGATTTCTATACGTATACCTAGGGTATATGTACCCGTATCATACGCAGCTTCTAGATGTATTTACTATTGGTATATACCAATAAAAATCTGCTCCTTAGCAGCCTTAAATGATTAAGAAACATGTGGAACCAACCATTTGTCAAGTAGCATGAATTATTTAGCAAGAAAACAAAGTTAGGTATTTTTTTTTCCTTTATAACCTAAAAACGTTTTTATGCATGCACACCATTTCTTCACCCCATTTTCTTATACTTACACTTCCATTTCTCTCTCAAAATACTCTTAACTTCATACTTGATCATCTCCAAGCATTTTCCCCATCATTTAGCTTCAAAAACCTTACTTAAACACCATAAGAAAACCATACAAAAACACTTCAAGAAATCCTTCCAAGAACACAAACTTACTTCCAATCTTTCATCCAATTTCATCACCCTTTTGGTTCTAGCTTTTTACTCCTCTTTTACAGAAACCTTGTCCAAGGAACTTGAGGTAGTATCTATGTTCATAACCTTATTCGATTCATATATATATAGCTATCATATTTTGTGGTATACAATTTTAACAACAAGAACATAGTTTGAAAGTTTTCAAACTTGTTTGCAAACTAAATAGATCCTTCTAACTTAACTTTTAAAATACTTCAAGACCTGTAATATAACTTAAATATATGCTAACTTAACAAGGTATAACTTGGTTTTTCAAAGAATATCTTAAAAACTGTTTTTACGACGTCGGAGTGTAACCGGGGACTGTTTTGGGTTGGATAATTAAAAACTATCTTAAACTTTGAATTGGAGGTTTATGTTCTGGAAAAATGATTTTTACTATAAATATGTTAACACATAGAAATTTCATGATTTAATTCAAAGTATAAGTATTTTTAGAAAAATGGTCATTAAGTGTTATTTTTTTGTAACAAAAATGTTTAACTTCATAAGTTTCACTAAAGTTTCACCTATGCCGTGTGATTTTGAATACAAACCAAGGTATTTTCAGTTCATAGTCTTAAAGAGGGACTCGATCCAATGAGATGGCAAGTTGAATCAACGAAAACGGATTTGTAACGAAGAAACTATGACCGAAACAAAATTGGTTATCCTAGACTTGTTTAACTTCGGGATTAATTGGGAAAAATTAAATAAATCACATATTTCTAAGATAACATGATATTTTATATATATGTACTTATAATTCAATTTTATATGGTTCAGGATCACCCGTAAACAACACGAGAAGATTAATCATAAGATCCCATGTTTGTACGCAACACGTCATTTGACAACACCGGTACTTTATGTACGCAACACGTCATTTGACAACACCGGTACCGTGGGTCAAGATTAATCTCGACCAATACATATACGATGGGGTTTTATTTATTTCGTTGGGGGTTTTATTTATTTCATTGCGGGTATATTAAACATCTAAAAATGAACCATTAAAATTGAATTACTAACAACGAGCTGCTAACTACGGACTAAGGAATTATTCAAAGTATTAAAAGTATAACAAGTATATATATGTGACGTTTGTTTAAAAAGAAAAGGTATTGATATATTATATATGGATAGGTTCGTGATATCAACCGGAGACCAAGTCAAATTATATATATCTTCAAGACGAAAGTGAGTATATAGTCCCACTTTTAAACTCTAAATATTTCGGGATGAGAATACATGTATTTTATGTTTTACGTTATGGACACAAGTAACTGAAAAATATATTCTACGTTGAGTTGTACCACTGGCATACTTCCCTGTAGCTTGGTAACTAATATTTACAGCGGTATTGTAAACGCGAATCCTGTTGATAGATCTATCGGGCCTGACAACCCCAACCGGACTGGACGACCAGTATTCAACGGTTGCACAATACTTCGTTTCGTGACTACACTTGGTACGGTGTAGTAAGATTTTATAATAAAGGGAATATGCGACGTGATTAAATGTTAAGTATGGTTACCAAGTGCTCAACCACTTAGAATATTTTTATTAAAATGTTTATATATGAAATCTTGTGGTCTATATATATATTGCTGCCGGCATTAAACCTATATCTCACCAACTTTATGTTGACGTTTTAAGCATGTTCATTCTCAGGTGATAATTAGAAGCTTTCGCTGCAACATGTTGAATTTAAACAAGATCTTGAGTATGCATATTTGTGTCAAAAATAAAACTGCATATCGGAGGATTTGTAATGTAAAATATGCTAGAAATCGTATTGTTATCATCACATGTAAAGTTTGTAAGTCTAAGATTATCGCTAAACGATAATCATCTTTATATTGTCTAAAGCTTGTATTATCATAAGAGTTATGGTTTGTAATGTAAAATAAATGCAGTTGTTCTTTTAAAAATGTCGCATATAGAGGTCAATACCTCGCAATGAAATCATACGTTATCTAACACGTTCTTATGGTTAAGGACGGGTTATGACATGTGGTGTTGAGTTTGTTGTTGTTGTTGTGGTGTGTGACAGAGGATTTATATGAATTTCAAAGATTCTTGCTTTTAAGAGTTAAATGTCATTTTTGCCTGAACTTTTGTGAATAGTGTCGATAAGAGTAAAAGGCAAAGTCATTAACTATTTTTGAGACGGAAGGGGTATTACTAATAACTCTATTTTACTCTTTTTTTTCCCTTTTTTTTTTTTTTTTTTGCATATCAGTGTTGATGGTTGTATATTGCAATATTAATCTGCGGAAAATGAATAATTCTATTAACTCTAAATATAATTTGTTTACGATAAAGAAGAAACTGACTGTATGATGGTGCTTGTCAACACCATTAAGATCCTTGTAATATTCTGTTTCCACAAATTCATCAGGCACTTCGTTACTTCCATAAACTAGTTTCTGCAAGAAAGAAAATATATTTATTAGTACTAGAAGAATGAATATCTGATCTAAGTTACTATCTCATAGTTATTTGGCAAATACTCGAACCAGTTTTATCTTGGTAAAGCATAATTTACATAGTTACTATTGTTATAAAAGTGTAGTTCATATAGATGTATCACTATAACAAATACTAGTAGCTATAAGCCTATAAGCCTATAACTATTGCACTACAACAAGTTACAAAAAAGAGCAAAGCACAAACTTGTGAGTTATGTTCAAGTTGTTGAAACTCAATATACTCTGGACTCGGACCATCATCCTGATTATCGGGTAGTTTATCAACATATTGGGTGGCGTATTCGCTACGTTGTGGCTTAGTGTGACGTCTAGGTGCTAACTCATCAAAGTAGTCCCTTGTTTCCCCTTCGATTTTCGCCTCTTCCTCTTTCGACAAATGAGCATCGCTCCGGCTTGGTCTGTTACTAGTTTCCATCTATAAAATGTTTGGTACAACTACAGGAAATGTGAATCTTGAAGCTTTATACAAGATTTTTTTTTTTTTTTTTTTTTTTTTTTTAAGAGCAGCTTTATACAAGATATAAAAGACTTCAAAAGATATTTTAGCCAATCAAAATATCCATTGCAGATTTTTTTGGATATTGCATTCTTATCTAATTGATTGATGAAAGTGAAAGGGTTTGGTGAATAATTAAGTAGACCCTGATTTTCTTGCACTTTAGCCATGTGATATTTGGGTCCATTGGCTACATCAGGAAATTGAGATTTATGCATCATGTATAAGTTTGTAGGTTTATGCTTGGGACAAATACTTGTATAAATTTGGATGTTGGGTACTGTTGATATTTTCACAGGAGGTTTGTTCTGAACCTTATTGACTCTAGTTGGTTAGTGAGGCGATAGCAAGCGTCAAATTATTAGCGACTTGACTGACTCTTAGAATCTAAATTAAATTTCAGACAGGATTTAAAACTCATGAAAATTTGATTTTACCATTTTCATGGCGTCTCAATTCTATTTTTAATTATATTTTATTTTTTTAAAAAAAATTTCCTACTTATTGGCCGGGGGTTCACTCGGAATCAATCTCTCTATCCGTTGAATAGAGAGATGGATGACTTTCTCTACTTTTGAGAGTGTTTTCACTCTGGGTGGAGAAATGACTTGTTTTCACTTATGTGGTATTGGGTTTCGTCGTTGTTGTTGTTGTGGTTGTTGTTGTGGTTATACATTCGTCATTCCATTGGGCTGTTGCCTAACTTTAGTTGTGTGAAATGGTTGCACAACAACGCCCACATTGCTTGTTGTGGGACGTTGTCAGAGCATTATTTTAAGGCGTGGGGTATAGATTCACGGGCACCACAACAAAAATTGGCGATCTCTGATTAGTTAATTATCATTTATTTATTTTACTTTTTTCCCGTCTTGTATCTCAAATATCAATGATCTTTTACCATATTATCAACAACCTTTCACGATACACGCTCAGAACGTTACCATAACAAACTCTTTTTCCCACAATATTGTCTTGTCAGCAAAATTCTCTCCACAACCACACATCACTTAAAACATTCTCTACAACATTCTTACCATAACAAATGGTCTTATAAGCAAAATACTTTGAAAAACGTATACATTGTTATAATAATAATAATAATATAGATATGGATAGTCAATTTTGGTGTATACATATAGTCAATTTTGGTACACAAAGTATGTATTTTTATATTGAGATTTTAGGCTATAAATACTCATGAATGCAAGCATTAAACTCGCACCATTTCTCACACTTACAAAGTGTTTCTTTCTTTCTCTCCATTATCATCTTTGTTCTTACACTTCATTATTAGTATTCTAAATCAAGAATCAAATCACTAAAGGTAGTTATAAGCCTACTGAATTATAACATCAAGAATCAAACCACTAAAGGTAGTTATAAGCCTACTGAATTATAACATCAAGAATCAAACCACTAAAGGTAGTTATAAGCCTACTGAATTATAACACGTTATCAGCACGATAATCTTAATACTAAATATGGTTGGCTCTGCCACCAAAATGATATATGGTCGGTTATACCACCAAAATGATATATGGTCGGTTATACCACCAGAATGATATAGGTCGGTTATACCACCTGAAAAAATATATGGTCGACACTGTCGCCAAATTTTCATTTATGTTTACTAATATTTATATTTTTGTTATATAACATTTATTTATGATTGCTTACACATGGTCGACACTGTCACCTACTTATCATTTATGTTATATTAAATTTATGTTTAATGTTTATATACTTATGAATATAAATTGACTCTAATTTATCATGATGTTTGTTTTAATTTTTGATAAAAGAAAATGTCGAATCTGGAAAAGCTTAAATTTACTCCTTTAGAATCAACTGGAAACAACTACATGCCATGGGTTATAAAAGTAAAAATGCATCTTAAATCAATGGGCATTCTTGAAACCATAAATGAAAACAACACTTGTTCTGAAAAAGAACAAGCTACGGCATGTTGCTTTATTCATCAACATATTAATGAATGCTTACAAAATAATTATGTGACTGTAGAAGATCCCCATGTTTTATGGGAAGGTCTCAAAAGCAGATTCAATAATCAAAGAGAAATTTTACTTCCAGCTGCAATGGAACAATGGAGAACATTAAGGTTCCAAGACTTTAAGAAAGTAAATGAATACAGCTCAGCTCTGTATAATACATGTTCACAACTTAAATTCTGTGGACATGAAATTAGTGATGCAGACATGATGGAGAAAACTTTCTCCACAATGAATGCTGCAAACATCACAGTGCAAAGAAATTTGAGAATGCTAAAGTTCAAAACATATCCTGAACTTAATTCATATCTCTTAGTTGCAGAGCAAAATGATGAGCTATTAATGAAAAATCAGCAATCCCGTCCTACTGGTACACTTGCAATCCCTGAAGCAAATACTGCAAATAATTATAAACAGGGACAAGGACGCGGGCAAGGTCGTGGTTATAATAACCATCACCATCATCATGCCAAAAGCCATAACTATGGTAGAAACCATCCTTATGGTAATGGTAATGGGCGTGGACGTGGTCGTGGTCGTGGCCGTGGTGGTCAAAGAAATAGTAATCCACGAAAATATAAATATCAACCACAAAACAAGCCCATTAAACAAGATGTTGAAGAAAATTCTTCTAAAAATTCTGAAGAATCTTGCTACAGATGTGGTAGAATGGGCCACTGGGCTAATACTTGCCGAACATCTAAACATCTTGTTAAGATGTATCAGGATTCGCTGAAAGGTAAAGAAAAGGAAGTAAATTTTGTGGATAATATTGATCCAACAGTCACTGAGAAACCATCTGATTTATATGAAGATTTCTTGAATGTTTAAGTTGTGTGTCTTTTGAAAAATAAACGATTTAATATCGTCTGTCTTTGTCATTATGTTTGCTAAATGTTTCAGTACTATCTATTTGCGTTTAAAATATTGTGTAATATTAATGTACTCACTATTTATTTCTTATATATGAAGTTCAATATGAATTTTGCTGGAATACAACATCAATCAAGTGGTGGAGATCTCTGTATAGCAGACAGTGGAACTACACACACTATACTTAAATCCGAGAAATATTTTATTGATCTAAAACCAACGGAAGGAACTATACATACAATATCAGGACCTGCTAACTTGATAAAAGGGATAGGAAAGGCAAATTTCATACTACCAAATGGTACAAAATTTTTAATAAATGATGCCTTATTTTCTCCCAAGTCAAGCAGAAATTTATTGAGTTTCTCCGACATATACCTTAACGGGTATGATTATCAGTCAGTGACAACAGAAAATGAGAAATATTTAAGTATCACTGAAAAGAGTCATGTGGTTGAAAAACTGCCAAGACTTAGTTCTGGATTACATTATACACATATAAATGTACCAGAAATACATATGGTAGTTAACGAAAAATATATTGATCCTGGTGTATTCAGTTTATGGCATAACAGATTAGGCCATCCAGGATCAACAATGATGAAAAGGATTATTGAATGTACTCATGGACATCCACTAAAGGATAGAAAAATCCATCATGATACAATGGTTCCATGTACATCTTGCTCTCTTGGAAAATTGATAACTAGACCCTCACCACTTAAGGTTGAGAAAGAATCACCAATGTTTCTTGAAAGAATTCAAGGTGATATATGTGGACCAATTCATCCACCATGTGGACCATTTAGATATTTCATGGTTCTAATAGACGCATCTAGCAGATGGTCTCATGTTTGTCTGTTATCAAGCCGTAATGTGGCATTTGCAAAATTTCTTGCCCAAATTATTAAATTGAGAGCTCATTTTCCTGATTACACCATTAAAAGGGTGAGACTTGATAATGCTGGTGAATTTACATCTCAAGCATTTAATGACTATTGCATGTCTATAGGAATTGTTGTTGAACATTCTGTTGCTCATGTGCATACACAAAATGGTTTAGCCGAGTCATTGATTAAACGTTTACAGTTAATCGCTAGACCATTGATAATGAGAACAAAACTCCCTGTATCTATATGGGGTCATGCAATTTTACATGCTGCTGCATTGATTCGCATCAGACCAAGTGCAAGTCATAAATATTCCCCCCTACAACTTGCTTTTGGTCAAGAGCCAAATATTTCCCATCTTAGAACATTTGGTTGTGCAGTGTATGTTCCAATTGCGACACCACAACGTACAAAAATGGGTCCTCAAAGGAGGTTGGGAATATATGTTGGATATGAAACATCTTCAATATTAAGGTATATTGAACCTATGACAGGTGACGTTTTTACAGCACGTTTTGCTGATTGTCATTTTAATGAAACATTGTTCCCTAGATTAGGGGGAGAAATGAAAAATAAAGAAAATGATGTTTCATGGTGTGAACCTCAATTAAAGTATCTTGATCCTCGCACAAAAGAATGCGAGACAGAAGTTCAAAAGATAATGCATATACAAGAACTTGCAAATCAATTGCCTGATGCATTTACAGATACAAAAACGGTGACAAAATCATATATACCAGCAGTAAATACTCCAGCTCGAATTGAAATTCCAAAAGCTGGCAATAACGTCACTCATGAATCTTTGCCACGTCAGAAACGTGGAAGACCAATCGGTTCAAAGGATAAAAATCCTCGAAAAAGAAAATCAGCTGATAATGAAGTAAAAGAAAGTGTTCAAGAAGAACCACAAATCAGTACTCCTACTGCAGAGGAGATTGATGATGTCAATACAGAAATTGCAATCAATTATGCATATTCAAAAATATTATGGAACCGAAATGAAATGAAAAATCTTGATGAGAAATTTTCATTTAATGTTGCATATGACATCATGAATAATGATGATGATCCAGAACCAACATCTATGGTTGAATGTCAAAATAGACATGATTGGGCTCAATGGAAAGAAGCAATACGAGCTGAATTAGAATCACTCAATAAAAGAAAAGTTTTCGGATCCATCATTCTCACTCCTAAAGATGTGAAACCTGTAGGATACAGATGGATTTTTGTCCGAAAAAGAAATGAGAAAAATGAAGTTACAAGGTATAAAGCTAGACTTGTAGCTCAAGGTTTTTCTCAAAGACCGGGAATTGATTATGAAGAAACTTATTCTCCTGTTATGGATGCAATTACTTTTAGGTACTTAATCAGTCTGGCAGTTTCTAAAAATTTAGAAATGCATCTCATGGATGTTGTGACTGCTTATCTATATGGATCACTTGATAGTGATATATATATGAAGATACCTGAAGGATTTAAGGTACCAGAAGCATCAAATGCAAAACCCAAAGAAATGTATTCGATTAAATTACAAAGATCTTTATATGGGTTAAAACAATCGGGACGTATGTGGTATAACCGATTAAGTGATTACTTGATAAGCAAAGGGTATACAAATAATCTTACTTGCCCTTGTGTTTTCATTAAGAAAACAACATCCGGATATGTGATCATAGCTGTTTATGTTGATGATCTTAACATCATAGGTACAAATAAAGAGATCCATGAAGCCATTCAACTTCTAAAGAAAGAATTTGAAATGAAAGATCTCGGAAAAACCAAGTATTGCCTTGGTTTACAAATTGAGCATATGCCTAATGGTTTACTTGTACATCAAACAACATATACTGAAAAGATTTTGAAACGTTTCAATATGGACAAGGCAAAACCATTAAGTACTCCTATGGTTGTTAGATCACTCAATGTTGAAGCTGATCCATTTCGTCCATGTGAAGATCAAGAAGACATTCTTGGACCAGAAGTACCATATCTTAGTGCAATTGGAGCTCTTATGTATCTTACAAATTGTACAAGACCTGACATTTCTTTTGCAGTTAATTTGTTGGCAAGGTTCAGCTCTGCTCCTACCAAAAGACACTGGAATGGGATCAAACACATATTTCGATACCTTCGAGGAACTACTGATTTAGGATTATTTTATTCTAACGAATCAAAACAAGATTTGGTTGGTTATGCAGATGCAGGTTATTTATCTGATCCACATAAAGCTAAATCTCAAACTGGATATGTATTCCTAAATGGAGGTACTGCAATATCATGGCGTTCTCAAAAACAAACACTTGTTGCTACATCGTCAAATCATGCCGAAGTGATTGCATTACATGAAGCTACTCGAGAATGTTTTTGGTTGAGATCAATGACACAACTCATTACTGATTCTTGTGGACTAGAACGCGATAAAAGTCCAACAACTATCTTTGAAGATAATGCAGCTTGCATAGCACAGATGAAAGAAGGGTATATCAAAAGTGACCGAACAAAACACATACCACCTAGATTCTTCTCATACACTCAAAATCTCATTAAGGACAACCAGATTGAAATGAGATATGTGCAATCTAGCAAAAACTCTGCTGATCTTTTCACGAAAGCACTTCCAACTGCTATTTTCAGAACACACGTTCATAACATTGGCATGAGACATGTTCAAAAGATGTAACAGCTGAAGCGATGTCTACTTGAGGGGGAGTCAACTCCATGCTGCACTCTTTTTCCCTTAGCTAAAGTTTTTTCCCACTGGGTTTTCTTTAGCAAGGTTTTTAACGAGGCAGTAATTTATAGTTGATCTTCAACAAAATAAAATTGCTATCCAAGGGGGAGTGTTATAATAATAATAATAATATAGATATGGATAGTCAATTTTGGTGTATACATATAGTCAATTTTGGTACACAAAGTATGTATTTTTATATTGAGATTTTAGGCTATAAATACTCATGAATGCAAGCATTAAACTCGCACCATTTCTCACACTTACAAAGTGTTTCTTTCTTTCTCTCCATTATCATCTTTGTTCTTACACTTCATTATTAGTATTCTAAATCAAGAATCAAATCACTAAAGGTAGTTATAAGCCTACTGAATTATAACATCAAGAATCAAACCACTAAAGGTAGTTATAAGCCTACTGAATTATAACATCAAGTATCAAACCACTAAAGGTAGTTATAAGCCTACTGAATTATAACATACATAATGATAATTTATAGCTAATCTATCAATATTTATATTAATATTAATATTGATAATTACTCCGTAATAAGTTATAGTTAAATCACATGTTGAGTAGTTATACAGGAAACCCATTGGAATATAGAGAGGTAGGAAGTTCGCGCATTGTTACGGGAAGGTTGCAAAACTCGCTATTAGAGGATTAATCGGTCGGGACATTGAAAGGAGTAATCAGAAATTCGGGAATTAATCGGATTGTACTCTTTATTCATTTAAATAATAAATATCAAAATCATATGTGTAAATATAGAAGAAAATCGTAAGCATTAACACAAACTTTAATATGATTGCTTAAAATCGTCTATTTTTGTTCAAAAACTCTTGAATTCTAGTTTAAATTCATGTAAAAATGTTTACCAGTTTTGACTTTGACCGACTTTAATCAACAAATCCAATTTTCTACATTGATCGACGTTGACCGATTAATTAAACGAATTTTAGAAAATCGGAAGGGAACGTTCTTAAAAAGAAAGGAGTAATCGAGGATTAATCGAGAGTAATAACAGTGGCTGCAGAGGTAAATTTTTTATGTTCCAAATTAATTGTCATAAATTAAATACAAATTAATTGTTTAATAGAACAATAAAACAATAGATAGTTAACATATAACATGTATCTAAAAAGGAATTTAACAGTCACTTATTGTTGTTTACATTATTAACTAAGTATTTGTTAAATTAACCACGGGAGTGGTGGTGACATGTAGCTAACAAGGGTCGAACTTCTAACCTCCCCTAAAGGAAACATGTCACCAATCGCTGGACCACATCACAACTTCGCACACAACTAGTTTTTAACAATACATAACCAAACATGCTTGAACATATTGTACTATACAATATCATGATGCATATTTAAATGTGTACAGCTAAATATTTGGTTATGTACCACTCATAACGATTGATATATTAAAAACTTGAATCGTCCAAGAGTAACACGAAGTCTAAAGTATCGTATCATTTCCATTTTTACCAGCCCCAATTACTGAGAGTATTCCTCAGACCTAATTTTGGCTAATAATTCGCTTAAACATAAATGTGCACTTCAATGTTATTTACTCGCTAAAAACAAACCGACTCATTCATAAACTAAAACTAGAGAAAAGAAACCATTGAGCATTAGAAGAGAGACCAGAAACTTAAACGAAAACCAGAAGATTTTGAGTTTGGTTTCGATTTTGAGTTTGAAAATTTTTAGCAGAGAATACTCTTTAAATTGTATAGAACACCACTAAATTTAACTGTAGGACGTCATATATTTTTTAAATTTATAGTTTTTACTTTTAAATTATATAGAACACTACCAAATTTAACTACTACGACCACATATATTTTTCGGATTTGTAGTTATTTAAAGCTAAACTACCACTAAAATATCATTCAACTCAAATATAATTGGTACTGAAAAAAAATTCAGGACCCCATGAAATTTTAATCCTGTAATCGTCACTGTTCAAGTCGATTTTTCTTCTAAGGTAAACGTTAATTAATCCACTCTTATGTTAATCGGTCATAATTTGTTTATAACGCTTGCGTAATTATGATCGTAATAAACTGCAACAAACCTATGTTTTAAAATCACCTTTGAATTATACATAAGCCAAGAACAAATGGGTGAGTGTGTGAGAGAGAGTGAGAGGAGAGAGAATCAAATTCATTCTAGGCATGGGCACAAGGTGGGCTCGAAAGGGTTTAGGGATCGTATAGAGGGCGGCTCAAGGGGTCCGGGCACAAGGTTCTTCGGCCTTCGATTGACATCATTCATGTTCTTCAACTTTGACGATCGTTGGAGTGTCCCTTGTTTGTGGAGAATTTTCAAGCAATTCGGTGACCTTCGGGATATTTATGTCGCCGGTAAAAGACTCAAGAACGGTAACAAGTTTGCTTTTGCGAGATTTTTTGGGGTGGAAAATGAGGATATGTTACTGAGGAAACTGGAATCTATTATGTTTCACGATCGTCCAATCCGTATATTCAAAGCTACTACTAGAGCAGAAACATCTCTCAACAATCGTCGTGACAATAATGGTCGTATGGAAAGTAAAAGGAAGAAGGTACATCAAGCATGGATTCCCAAAAACAGGAGCGGTGATTACAGTGGCCAAGCTAAGTGGAAGGATGATTTTCCTAATCTCAGGGAGGCTTACGGGTATAGGGGTAACATCTTTCGAGCTGGAAGACTGCAACAATCTGACCTGCGTTTCAAGCTAATAAGAAAAAGGAAAGTCTCTACGAATACTAGGGAATTCGAAAAGGTTAGGGTGGTGGATGTAGAGAGGGTTAACTCGGTGGGTGAGCAGGTTGGCAAAATCTTGATTGGGGTGATTAAGAACTTAGGGTATCTCAACCTTATCTCAACTCTTGGTAAAGTTGATGCAGGTTCGGGTTTTCATTTGAAATATCTAGGTGGGTTGCATGTTGCGTGTATTTGTGAGGCGACGGAGACTGCACACTCTATTCTCAACAATCAAAATCATCCAATTCGAAAATGCTTTAGTAGCATTACATTGTGGGACGGGGAACACATTGATCCTGGTCGTTGTGTATGGGTGGACATTAAGGGGGTACCGTTTCAATATTGGTGCTCAACAACGTTCGAATCTATAGCAAGATGGTGGGGTATACCCCTGGAGTTTCGGAATTGCAACATTACTCATGGTAAACAAAATTTGGTGGCTGGGAGTGTTTTAATTCATACGTGGGATTCCGAACTGGTAAATGGGGTTGTTAAATTACTTGCCGGATCATTGTACAAGTATGTCCTTATTCATGAAACTCAGGTTCCGGTCGAATTAGACTTTGATGCCGACATGATCTCAGATTGGGAGGAGTCTGAAGGGTCCGATGGTATTTCCGATTCATATTCTGGGGATGATGAAGATTCCGATGGTGAGTGGTGGCCGGAGGTGGGTCCTACGGTTGACCATGAGGTTGAAGATGTAGGGTCTGCATGCTTGGGCATGAAAACTCTTTTTGAAGAAAACAACAATAAAGACACATTGGATAACGTTAAAGAAAACACCAATAATGACAACTTGGATAAAGTTAAAGAAAACCAACATGTGGCTATCAATTTGGTTACTAACGTTAAAGAAAACACCAATAATGACAACTTGGATAAAGTTAAAGAAAACCAACATGTGGCTATCAATTTGGTTACTGATAAAATGGGAGACAATGGTTTGGATCCTAGGGACGATGTGGCAGTGGACCCGGAAAGTGCATCCAAAACCAATGGATTTTCATGTGGGCCTGAGGGAGTTGGGCCTAATCTTGGTCATGTAGATTGCATTGGACCTGATGGAGTTGGGCCTGTGGATCCAAGAGATAATGTTTTTATTAAGGACTTGGGCCACACAGATATCTCTTCTGATGATGAATGCTATAGCCCAATACTTGGGCCTCCTAAGCCCAATTCTAAGTTTCTGGATCCCAGACTTAATGTGTCGAGTAAAAAAGTAAATAATTGTAACAAGTCTTCAAACCTCGATCTCAACAGACCAGTTTCTGGTTGTAATCTAAAAGACGACTCCAATATTGGGTGCTTGGGTGATGCTTTGACTAATTCGAAGGATACAGAGAAGGCTAATTTGAATCCGAATGTTCGAATTTCAGATGGTGTGGGCAGAAAGCAGAAGGCAAACTCTTATGTTTCAGATTCATCGAATGGGTGTTGGAATTCGCTTGGTAATTGGAGGGCATCGTCTAAATTGTTACACGCTAAGAAAAAGACGCGTAAATGTAGCAAGAAGGATGGGGATTCTAGAGTAAACGGCGTTAACATAAAGAAGGGTGTGACTAATGGGTTGTCTGGCAGATCCAACTCAGGTTCTAAAGCGCGTTCTAAAAGTAAGAATTCCAATCGGTGCAACAGAAGTCAGAAATCTTCACAGCTAATCTCGGAAAACAGTGTAGGGGTAGAAGAATATGGAATTAACCTAGGTCTAAAATGGACCAAGAATACACTGTAAGTTTTATTTTTGTTTCGCTTCCTTTTGTTATTAATGAAGATCTTATCATTGAATATTCGTGGTATGGGGAGTGGTAAAACTTCTAAATTTGGGGAACTCAAAAAATTGTGTATTTCGGAAAGACCATCTATCTTTGCAATCCAAGAATCGAAGTGTCATTCTAAAGACGAAAATTGGGTCCAGGCTCTTTGGGGCTCTAATGAATGCGGTTATATACAAAAAGAAATGGTGGGTAAATCGGGTGGACAATTTCTAATTTGGGACAAAACGGTTTTTGAAGCAAGTAGTGAACTCGTTAGTGATTTCCTTATTGCAATACGGGGTTTTTGGAAAAGTTCGAAGGAAGAATCCATAATTGTTAACGTCTATGGGCCACACGACGATTCGAGTAAAAGGAAAATGTGGGAATCGTTTGATAATATCTTGGGGATTGATGAGGTTTCGTGGGTAATTTGTGGCGACTTTAATGAGGTTAGGAATAGTAGTGAAAGACTTAATTGCGAATTTGTTGAAAGTAGGGCTAAACGATTTAATGAATTCATTGACAAGCATGGTCTTATTGATGTGCCCCTAGGAGGTCGTAAGTTCACACGTGTTAGCACGGATGGTCGTAAGATGAGTAAGCTTGATCGGTTTCTAGTGACAAATAGCTTCTTAGCTTTATGGTCGGGTGTCAAGGTGGTTGCGTTGGATAGAGACTTATCGGATCATTGCCCGATTGTTTTGTCAGATGGCGAAATTAATTTTGGACCAAAACCCTTTAAAGTTTTTGATGAGTGGTTCCGGGTGGAGGGGGCGGATAAATTAATCGAACAATCTTGGGAAGAAGAATTAATTGGCTCTAGGAAAGATTGCATTTTTCGTAACAAATTGAAGAGACTAAAAGGATGCTTGAAGGAGTGGAGTAAAAACGAATTTGGGAGTTTAGAGACGGATATCAGTAACGCAAGAAAGGAGGCGACGGAACTTGAGATAAAGGCGGAATCGGGTGCATTGTTGGATGTTGATTTTGATCGGTGGCTAGAATCGAGAAAAAAATGGCTTGAAAAGGAGAAAGTTAAGGTCGAAATGTTGAAGCAAAAAGCGAGGGTTAAGTGGACAATTGATGGGGATGAGAACTCCAAATACTTCCATAATTCACTAAGGCGCAATTACAACAAGAACAACATACGGGGAATTAATATAAATGGCAATTGGTGTGAGGACCCGGATATGATCAAAATGAATGCTTTCAATCACTTCAAAGATATTTTTGAGGAAAAGAATGCTTTGAGACCAAGTTTAGAGGACTTTCATTATCCGACTATTTCCTTGAACGAGGCTAATTTACTTGAACTACCTTTCTCGGAACAAGAGATTTGGGAAGCGGTTAAGAATTGTGGTAGCTCGAAAGCTCCCGGGCCGGACGGGTTTAATTTTGGCTTCTTCAAAAAATTTTGGAACATTATCAAAGGTGACTTAATGGCGGCGATTAATTGGTTTTGGGTAAATGGGGAGTTTTCTAAGGGGTGCAACGCTTCTTTTGTTTCCTTAATCCCTAAGAAAGCGGACCCGCTATGTTTTGGAGATTATAGACCAATTAGCCTCATTGGTAGTTATTACAAGGTTATTGCAAAGTTACTCTCCCTTAGAATTCGTAAAGTGGTCCCCAATCTTGTAGGTTCGGAGCAAAGTGCGTTCCTTGGTGGAAGGTACATTCTTGACGGGGTTTTAGTGGCAAACGAGGTGGTGGATGATCTTAAAAGAAATAAAAGGCATGGACTCATTTTTAAGGTGGACTTCGAAAAGGCTTTTGATTCGATTAATTGGAAGTACTTATTGGAGGTTATGAAATGCATGGGGTTTGGTGAAAGATGGCGAAAGTGGATTAAGTCGTGTCTCGAATCGGCTTCTATTTCGATTCTTATTAATGGTTCGCCGACACCGGAGTTTCCGTTAAGCCGTGGGGTTAGACAAGGAGATCCCTTATCTCCTTTTCTTTTCATCATCGCAGCGGAGGGGCTTAATATTCTAGCAAAAGCGGCCATTGAGAAAGGTTTGTATAAAGGGATAGAAGTAGGTGGGGATTTAGTGCGGATATCTCATCTCCAATATGCGGATGACACGATCTTTTTTGGGGAATGGAGTCGTAGCAATGCACGTAATTTAATGTGTTTGTTGGAGTGCTTTGAGCGCGCTTCGGGGTTAAAAGTTAATTATAAAAAAAGTGTGCTTTACGGGGTTGGTGTTAATAAACTCGAAGTAGAATCTATGGCGAGGTGGTGTTCTTGTCAAGCGGGCTCCCTACCTTTCATGTATTTAGGGATACCGGTGGGAAATAAAATGAAGAAGCTGATAGATTGGGCCCCGGTTGTCAATAAGTTTGAGAAGAAATTGTCGGATTGGAGAGCTAGAATGATTTCGTTCGGTGGTCGACTTACTCTTGTGAAATCGGTTCTTTCAAGCTTACCTCTATATTACTTTTCACTATTTCGTGCCCCGCCTTGTGTGCTTAACAAACTTGAGAGTGTGAGGCGTAATTTCTTTTGGGGAGGGTCGGGTTCTAATTCTAAATTATCTTGGGTTAAATGGGAAAAAATCCTTCTTCCTCACGAAGAAGGAGGTTTAAATTTAAAATCACTAAAAAGTAAAAATCTTGCTCTTCTTTGTAAGTGGTGGTGGAGGTTTAAAACCGAGACCAGCACTTTATGGGTTCGTGTAATTCGAAGTCTTTACGGTTCTAATGGTAGACTAGCGGAGGGGGATGAGCTTGCTCGTCTCTCGCCCTCTAGTCTCTGGTCTAACATTTATATTGCAGGAAAAAAGGTTGATGAGTTGGGAATTTCATTCTCCAACTCGTTCTCTCGGGTCATTGGAAACGGGGCGGACACTCGATTTTGGGAAGATTTATGGGTTGGGGATACAAGGTTGAAGGACAAGTACAAGAGACTATATCGTTTGGAGTGTGTCAAAGATGTTACGGTCCAGGAAAGAGGGGTGATGCGTGATGGGTATACGGTTTTGGAATGGAGTTGGATTCGGGAACCTGCTGGTAGAACGGCTTCGGAACTCAATTCGCTAGTAGATCAGTTAGATGGCGTCTCGCTTGATCCGGACAAAGCAGATGGGTGGCGTTGGGGGCTGGACAACAAGGGGCTGTATTCGGTCAGTAGGCTGGTGGGTTTAATCGACGACAAGGTTCTTGCATCGCATTCGGACTCGATTGAAACTCTCAGAAATCGACTTGTGCCTAAAAAGATTGAGGTTTTTGTTTGGAGGGCAAGAAGGGGTAGGTTACCGGTACGGCTAGAATTAGATAAACGTGGTATAGATCTACATAGTACTCGGTGCCCGGTGTGCGATGACGGTTTGGAATCGGTTGAGCACATTCTTTTTTCGTGTAATTTTGCAAAAGATATTTGGGATAAAGTACTTAACTGGTGGGGTTATTCATCGGCGAATCTCATTTATTCCGACATTTTTGAGGGTACATTTGGCGCGGTGGCTTCCGACAACAAAAGATTCATTTGGCAAGCATTATGCTGGTGCGTCTCTTACTTGCTCTGGAAATCACGGAATTCTAAAGTTTTTAACAACAAGACGGTTTCGGCTTCGTGTTTGCTAAGTGAAATTCAAGTGGTTTCGTTCGAATGGATCTCGCGGCGTATTAAAAATCAAAAGTTAGATTGGCATGTATGGTTCAATGCTCCATTATTGTGTTGATTAATTGTGGTAGTACTTTTAGCTTCTTGTTAGATCTCATGTTGCGATCTTAGCAACGGACGTTTGTTGTATTCGTGTTTGGTTTGTGGTTGGTAATATATCATATTGCTTTTCAAAAAAAAAAAAAAAATCACCTTTGAATTCGCCGACTACATTGATTAACAGACTGTTTTCGGGTTTAATATATGAGGCCTATAGATTCATCCAAGGATATGATTTGATATAGATTTATTTTGTTTAAATGTTCACATGTGTACAATTAAGTGTTTGATATCTGAACAAAAAGGTTAAGTTGAAAGTGAAGTAAAGTTAATTAAAATTATAATTATAATTATAATTTATAATGTACAGTAGAAAAGAAGAGCGTTCAAAACCGATTTTAGACCGAGGAAATCTCAACGTGATAGTGACTTTGAAAAGAAAACGACAAAGTTAGTTGGCATACAAGTAAAAGTAAAGAATAGCGAGGAAATTTTAAGGCAGGACCAAAAATGAAAGCACAAGAAAAAGGGTGATAACAAATATCCATAGTGAGAGGGCCATAATTCATGTAGATTCATAAGAAAATAAATTATTTACGAGAATTCTACTAGGGACACCACAGAAACGGTTGTTTGTTGCAGCCATAGACGGAGTCAATAAGGTGGCCGAAGGTGTCAATGCCACCCTCAACAAATTTAATAAGCCCATTATTATTATATATAATAATTTTTGTATTTATACCAGGTCCATTAAAATTAACAAGTTTTCCTCAATTGACCTATATTACTTTAAGTCCGTAGTGCCATCCTTAACGTTAAAATTAACTAGCCTTCCTCAATTGGCCACTCTTAACATTACTTTAAGTCCATAGTGTCACCCTTAACGTTAAATCCTGGCTCCGCCATTGGTTGTAGCTTGCTGATTAAAGGACAACCAAAAGAAGTGTTTCATATAGATGGATTGAGTCCAATAGTGTTGTTCAATATAGATGGTTTACCTGTAAAAGGTAGACACTATGTTATTGACATGTTTGATGACAATAAGACCATTTCCAACCGTGTCGATGATATCACAAGCAGTTTAGTCAAAAAGTGCAAAAAAGTACAAACTGATTGTGATTAGGCACTGACATTTTTTTACCGTTGTGTCAGTTTTTTTTTTTTTTTTTTTGTTAAATATTGGGTATGGTGATGTGGTAAAATCTGATTGGAAATGAAGTGAAAAATAAATAAATTAATAATGATAAATATATATTAATTAAATTAAGAAAATGTGTGATTGGTTGTTGAGGGGAACTCACGGACGCAAAAAACTCGTCAATTTTGTAACTGACGCCGCCAGTCCTAGCTAACTGATGCCTGGTTAAGTCCGTTACTTTTCGTTAGTTGCCCTCCACATCATCTGACGGAGCAACCTGAAGATGGGTTATATATGGTCTAATATGGAAAAATTTGGTGATGCTTCGGTATTGGTAAATGAAGAAGCATTTTTCGTTGGAATTGGGTCCGATGATGAACAGTTCAATACTAGTAAAGTCAGGGTGATCCAATAACCGAGCTATGGATGAACCACTATAGTAAAAATGTAGCGAGTGCATTTAAAGTTGAGAATTAAATAATTAGCTTAACTGAGGAGGACTGAAAGAACTTTATGATGTTGTTTATAAACGCCCTCGGATGATGAAAATGAAGGGTAACTCTGATTTATATATGTTACCATATCAAGACTAGGTAGATGAAGTGATTGCACCAGTCTTTCATAATTTTGTTGTGTTAATAAACAACATTATAAAGTTCAACTATAAGTTCCAGTTTACCTTAGTTGAGATAATTATTTACTCTGTAATTATTAATCTCAAAAATGTAGTCACTTCATTTGATATATTGGTCCATTGCACAATTAAAGGGATTGATATATTGGTCCATTGCACAATTAAAGGGTCATTCTGAATTCCTGACTTTTACCAGTGTGAAACAAGATCATTTAACCCAAATCCCATTAAGAATTGCTTCTTCATCTATCAATATTGATGCATCGTCTACCTTTTCCATGTTATTCTCATTCAACTTGTCGACAACACCATTAGACTCGATCCCATATCTATCAAACACTTCTATTGACTATGCTTCAATAATACCTCAAATGAGACTCTCGGATTGCAATGATATATACTCTCTAATAAATATAAAATCGTTTCCTTAGAAAAAAAAAATAATTTACAACTTAGTATACACAACAAGTCAACAACCACGAATATTTACATCTTACTTTAAATGAGGCAAAAACCCCCAACATTTTAGTTGGAGTGCAACTCTCATACTATTTTGGTATGTAGGTGAAAACTAGTTTTTGGCCTACATGTCAAAACTAAATTTTAGAAGGAAAAAAAAAGCCTTAATTTTTGGCATTTTTTTTTTGTCAAAACTAGAATTGCTTACTTTTTTAGCCATAACACCCATCTGTTTGGATGTTACACTATCAACGATATTATCTACGTAATCATATTCTACGTAGAACGCCATAAGATCATCACCTGTGGACGTCTGATGTGTCGCCGGAAGGTGCTAGTGCGAGATTCTATTTTGAATAAATTCGTTAAACTCTTTTTCTTCGGTAATGGAGATCATTGTAAACGTCGGCAAAAGTTGCCTACCAAGTTATTGATCTATCGTTACGGCAAAGCCGCCATGACGTGAAAATCATTAAAGAAATGGAGAAAGTTGTCAAGCAAAAAACAACTATATCGACGAATATCAGTTTAGTCCCGTGCTATAAATAAGAGAAAAAAGTAATTCCAACATTTATTATAGTTGGAGCGCCTTTCCTACTGCCTTTAATTGCTAGGTAATACTTCCAAAGTGTCTCAAAAATTGTCTCTTTAACAAATATTTTTTCATTTAATACTTCCTATTGCCTTTAATTGCATATATATCAATCAAGGATTTGCGATTGTATTGAAAACCTGAATTAGGGTTTTAATTGTTTCAAAAGGTTAAGTGACAGCAGTGCCTAATGTTAGGGCTCTTGCACCTGTGTGTATTGCAAACGTTTGATTCTTTATGAGTTCTTCCATTTTAATTTGAGTAAAAAAGGTATGTAAGTGGTTTTATGATCGATTGAAGTTGGATGCTTTATGGTTTGGATGAAACAATGATTAGGTTATATTCTGGCGGTTTATTAGAAACGATATTGAAATCTTGTATGGACTAATCTGCCCTCACATGCCATGCACCCTACTGGACTTAACGGTGGATTTTTTTAAAAGAGTTATCAACGAGGTCATTCATGTCAAATTTCGAAAGTTGAAGGTCAACGGCGTCAAAAAAATAGATAAAGGTTATGCGTGCTCTTTGGAACTAGAAAGCATACCATGAATATTTATTTCATCAAAATAGATATAGATATTGCATATATCGTACATACGATTCATCTCATGTATACGTGAGATATCAAAACTCGGAGCTTAGGTGCTATCACATATACCACACGAACAATATATATCAAAAGGATTAGCTAGAAAAAAGATCTCGAAAAAGATGTAGTAGCGAAGACAGAGAAGAGACAGGGGGTGCTCAGCCTCTTCCAATACGTCCAATTCCAATGAAATATTAGTAACCATTTTTAATTATTTTAGCTAAGTCTCCCTCAATGATTCATCTAAACTAATTATTTGGGTTGCCAATTTTCCAAACCTTAATATTAACTAAAACATATCATACATGTTTACCTATCAAATATATTTACATGGGCAATATTAGTTTCATACAACAAATTTAATTGTATCATTTGTTGTTTAGTAGTTACTAACGTTTCGTAAAGGACTTATCTATCTATGCTTTAAACAATAAAATAGATTATATATATGAAGTTGGTCACTTTTAGTTTATTACTAGTAAAATGACCCGTGAAATCACGGGTTTGTTTAAACGAAACAATTTAATGACATGTTTTAGATATTAAGTGAATCTAAATGCTTAAGTCATTTATTTTAATGACCCAAAATAGATTATACATATGAAGTTGGTCACTTTTAGTTTATTATAGGCTTGCCTCTTTTAATTGTTGAGTAAGCTTCCTTATTGTTAAATCCTAACTCCGCCCCTTAAAATAAGTAATGCATCTCTGTCACTTGTAGACTCCACTCGGATATATGCATTTAATTGAATTGCATTTTGTTAATTTAAATGTCAACAGAAAGAATGTACGTCGTATCTTTATGTTTTTGCATAAACACAAAAGGCCAATAGAAAACTAATTATTGTCATGTCTATATTCAATTCATTCAAATATTTGTTGAAACAAAGATTACAAGCAAAAGATGTTATATTAAAAAAGTCCAAATAAATAAATGCATAAACAAGGCTACAAGAACAAAGAACAAAAGATGGTGTATATACGGAATGTAATGCAACACCAAAAACCATAACATATATGAATACTATGCTAATATTGTTATAATAATAATAATAATATAGATATGGATAGTCAATTTTGGTGTATACATATAGTCAATTTTGGTACACAAAGTATGTATTTTTATATTGAGATTTTAGGCTATAAATACTCATGAATGCAAGCATTAAACTTGCACCATTTCTCACACTTACAAAGTGTTTCTTTCTTTCTCTCCATTATCATCTTTGTTCTTACACTTCATTATTAGTATTCTAAATCAAGAATCAAATCACTAAAGGTAGTTATAAGCCTACTGAATTATAACATCAAGAATCAAACCACTAAAGGTAGTTATAAGCCTACTGAATTATAACATCAAGAATCAAACCACTAAAGGTAGTTATAAGCCTACTGAATTATAACACGTTATCAGCACGATAATCTTAATACTAAATATGGTTGGCTCTGCCACCAAAATGATATATGGTCGGTTATACCACCAAAATGATATATGGTCGGTTATACCACCAAAAATGATATATGGTCGGTTATACCACCAGAATGATATAGGTCGGTTATACCACCTGAAAAAATATATGGTCGACACTGTCGCCAAATTTTCATTTATGTTTACTAATATTTATATTTTTGTTATATAACATTTATTTATGATTGCTTACACATGGTCGACACTGTCACCTACTTATCATTTATGTTATATTAAATTTATGTTTAATGTTTATATACTTATGAATATAAATTGACTCTAATTTATCATGATGTTTGTTTTAATTTTTGATAATAGAAAATGTCGAATCTGGAAAAGCTTAAATTTACTCCTTTAGAATCAACTGGAAACAACTACATGCCATGGGTTATAAAAGTAAAAATGCATCTTAAATCAATGGGCATTCTTGAAACCATAAATGAAAACAACACTTGTTCTGAAAAAGAACAAGCTACGGCATGTTGCTTTATTCATCAACATATTGATGAATGCTTACAAAATAATTATGTGACTGTAGAAGATCCCCATGTTTTATGGGAAGGTCTCAAAAGCAGATTCAATAATCAAAGAGAAATTTTACTTCCAGCTGCAATGGAACAATGGAGAACATTAAGGTTCCAAGACTTTAAGAAAGTAAATGAATACAGCTCAGCTCTGTATAATACATGTTCACAACTTAAATTCTGTGGACATGAAATTAGTGATGCAGACATGATGGAGAAAACTTTCTCCACAATGAATGCTGCAAACATCACAGTGCAAAGAAATTTGAGAATGCTAAAGTTCAAAACATATCCTGAACTTAATTCATATCTCTTAGTTGCAGAGCAAAATGATGAGCTATTAATGAAAAATCAGCAATCCCGTCCTACTGGTACACTTGCAATCCCTGAAGCAAATACTGCAAATAATTATAAACAGGGACAAGGACGCGGGCAAGGTCGTGGTTATAATAACCATCACCATCATCATGCCAAAAGCCATAACTATGGTAGAAACCATCCTTATGGTAATGGTAATGGGCGTGGACGTGGTCGTGGTCGTGGCCGTGGTGGTCAAAGAAATAGTAATCCACGAAAATATAAATATCAACCACAAAACAAGCCCATTAAACAAGATGTTGAAGAAAATTCTTCTAAAAATTCTGAAGAATCTTGCTACAGATGTGGTAGAATGGGCCACTGGGCTAATACTTGCCGAACATCTAAACATCTTGTTAAGATGTATCAGGATTCGCTGAAAGGTAAAGAAAAGGAAGTAAATTTTGTGGATAATATTGATCCAACAGTCACTGAGAAACCATCTGATTTATATGAAGATTTCTTGAATGTTTAAGTTGTGTGTCTTTTGAAAAATAAACGATTTAATATCGTCTGTCTTTGTCATTATGTTTGCTAAATGTTTCAGTACTATCTATTTGCGTTTAAAATATTGTGTAATATTAATGTACTCACTATTTATTTCTTATATATGAAGTTCAATATGAATTTTGCTGGAATACAACATCAATCAAGTGGTGGAGATCTCTGTATAGCAGACAGTGGAACTACACACACTATACTTAAATCCGAGAAATATTTTATTGATCTAAAACCAACGGAAGGAACTATACATACAATATCAGGACCTGCTAACTTGATAAAAGGGATAGGAAAGGCAAATTTCATACTACCAAATGGTACAAAATTTTTAATAAATGATGCCTTATTTTCTCCCAAGTCAAGCAGAAATTTATTGAGTTTCTCCGACATATACCTTAACGGGTATGATTATCAGTCAGTGACAACAGAAAATGAGAAATATTTAAGTATCACTGACAAGAGTCATGTGGTTGAAAAACTGCCAAGACTTAGTTCTGGATTACATTATACACATATAAATGTACCAGAAATACATATGGTAGTTAACGAAAAATATATTGATCCTGGTGTATTCAGTTTATGGCATAACAGATTAGGCCATCCAGGATCAACAATGATGAAAAGGATTATTGAATGTACTCATGGACATCCACTAAAGGATAGAAAAATCCATCATGATACAATGGTTCCATGTACATCTTGCTCTCTTGGAAAATTGATAACTAGACCCTCACCACTTAAGGTTGAGAAAGAATCACCAATGTTTCTTGAAAGAATTCAAGGTGATATATGTGGACCAATTCATCCACCATGTGGACCATTTAGATATTTCATGGTTCTAATAGACGCATCTAGCAGATGGTCTCATGTTTGTCTGTTATCAAGCCGTAATGTGGCATTTGCAAAATTTCTTGCCCAAATTATTAAATTGAGAGCTCATTTTCCTGATTACACCATTAAAAGGGTGAGACTTGATAATGCTGGTGAATTTACATCTCAAGCATTTAATGACTATTGCATGTCTATAGGAATTGTTGTTGAACATTCTGTTGCTCATGTGCATACACAAAATGGTTTAGCCGAGTCATTGATTAAACGTTTACAGTTAATCGCTAGACCATTGATAATGAGAACAAAACTCCCTGTATCTATATGGGGTCATGCAATTTTACATGCTGCTGCATTGATTCGCATCAGACCAAGTGCAAGTCATAAATATTCCCCCCTACAACTTGCTTTTGGTCAAGAGCCAAATATTTCCCATCTTAGAACATTTGGTTGTGCAGTGTATGTTCCAATTGCGACACCACAACGTACAAAAATGGGTCCTCAAAGGAGGTTGGGAATATATGTTGGATATGAAACATCTTCAATATTAAGGTATATTGAACCTATGACAGGTGACGTTTTTACAGCACGTTTTGCTGATTGTCATTTTAATGAAACATTGTTCCCTAGATTAGGGGGAGAAATGAAAAATAAAGAAAATGATGTTTCATGGTGTGAACCTCAATTAAAGTATCTTGATCCTTGCACAAAAGAATGCGAGACAGAAGTTCAAAAGATAATGCATATACAAGAACTTGCAAATCAATTGCCTGATGCATTTACAGATACAAAAACGGTGACAAAATCATATATACCAGCAGTAAATACTCCAGCTCGAATTGAAATTCCAAAAGCTGGCAATAACGTCACTCATGAATCTTTGCCACGTCAGAAACGTGGAAGACCAATCGGTTCAAAGGATAAAAATCCTCGAAAAAGAAAATCAGCTGATAATGAAGTAAAAGAAAGTGTTCAAGAAGAACCACAAATCAGTACTCCTACTGCAGAGGAGATTGATGATGTCAATACAGAAATTGCAATCAATTATGCATATTCAAAAATATTATGGAACCGAAATGAAATGAAAAATCTTGATGAGAAATTTTCATTTAATGTTGCATATGACATCATGAATAATGATGATGATCCAGAACCAACATCTATGGTTGAATGTCAAAATAGACATGATTGGGCTCAATGGAAAGAAGCAATACGAGCTGAATTAGAATCACTCAATAAAAGAAAAGTTTTCGGATCCATCATTCTCACTCCTAAAGATGTGAAACCTGTAGGATACAGATGGATTTTTGTCCGAAAAAGAAATGAGAAAAATGAAGTTACAAGGTATAAAGCTAGACTTGTAGCTCAAGGTTTTTCTCAAAGACCGGGAATTGATTATGAAGAAACTTATTCTCCTGTTATGGATGCAATTACTTTTAGGTACTTAATCAGCCTGGCAGTTTCTAAAAATTTAGAAATGCATCTCATGGATGTTGTGACTGCTTATCTATATGGATCACTTGATAGTGATATATATATGAAGATACCTGAAGGATTTAAGGTACCAGAAGCATCAAATGCAAAACCCAAAGAAATGTATTCGATTAAATTACAAAGATCTTTATATGGGTTAAAACAATCGGGACGTATGTGGTATAACCGATTAAGTGATTACTTGATAAGCAAAGGGTATACAAATAATCTTACTTGCCCTTGTGTTTTCATTAAGAAAACAACATCCGGATATGTGATCATAGCTGTTTATGTTGATGATCTTAACATCATAGGTACAAATAAAGAGATCCATGAAGCCATTCAACTTCTAAAGAAAGAATTTGAAATGAAAGATCTCGGAAAAACCAAGTATTGCCTTGGTTTACAAATTGAGCATATGCCTAATGGTTTACTTGTACATCAAACAACATATACTGAAAAGATTTTGAAACGTTTCAATATGGACAAGGCAAAACCATTAAGTACTCCTATGGTTGTTAGATCACTCAATGTTGAAGCTGATCCATTTCGTCCATGTGAAGATCAAGAAGACATTCTTGGACCAGAAGTACCATATCTTAGTGCAATTGGAGCTCTTATGTATCTTACAAATTGTACAAGACCTGACATTTCTTTTGCAGTTAATTTGTTGGCAAGGTTCAGCTCTGCTCCTACCAAAAGACACTGGAATGGGATCAAACACATATTTCGATACCTTCGAGGAACTACTGATTTAGGATTATTTTATTCTAACGAATCAAAACAAGATTTGGTTGGTTATGCAGATGCAGGTTATTTATCTGATCCACATAAAGCTAAATCTCAAACTGGATATGTATTCCTAAATGGAGGTACTGCAATATCATGGCGTTCTCAAAAACAAACACTTGTTGCTACATCGTCAAATCATGCCGAAGTGATTGCATTACATGAAGCTACTCGAGAATGTTTTTGGTTGAGATCAATGACACAACTCATTACTGATTCTTGTGGACTAGAACGCGATAAAAGTCCAACAACTATCTATGAAGATAATGCAGCTTGCATAGCACAGATGAAAGAAGGGTATATCAAAAGTGACCGAACAAAACACATACCACCTAGATTCTTCTCATACACTCAAAATCTCATTAAGGACAACCAGATTGAAATGAGATATGTGCAATCTAGCAAAAACTCTGCTGATCTTTTCACGAAAGCACTTCCAACTGCTATTTTCAGAACACACGTTCATAACATTGGCATGAGACATGTTCAAAAGATGTAACAGCTGAAGCGATGTCTACTTGAGGGGGAGTCAACTCCATGCTGCACTCTTTTTCCCTTAGCTAAAGTTTTTTCCCACTGGGTTTTCTTTAGCAAGGTTTTTAACGAGGCAGTAATTTATAGTTGATCTTCAACAAAATAAAATTGCCATCCAAGGGGGAGTGTTATAATAATAATAATAATATAGATATGGATAGTCAATTTTGGTGTATACATATAGTCAATTTTGGTACACAAAGTATGTATTTTTATATTGAGATTTTAGGCTATAAATACTCATGAATGCAAGCATTAAACTTGCACCATTTCTCACACTTACAAAGTGTTTCTTTCTTTCTCTCCATTATCATCTTTGTTCTTACACTTCATTATTAGTATTCTAAATCAAGAATCAAATCACTAAAGGTAGTTATAAGCCTACTGAATTATAACATCAAGAATCAAACCACTAAAGGTAGTTATAAGCCTACTGAATTATAACATCAAGAATCAAACCACTAAAGGTAGTTATAAGCCTACTGAATTATAACAAATATATTATTTTTCTTTTTTTTTTCTTCTAATATTTTCGTGGAACCATATTTTGACACGTTATAATTAAAAACCCCATGTGAGTTAAAAGCAGATTCTTATCACGATTTTGTGCATGGAATGAATGGAGTTTATATAACATATATACTCAATATTTATATTTTTGAAAAGTGATACATCAATTTTTGATCCATACACACTTTTATATTATAAACTTACAATTATACTCATAGATTAATTTAGGGAGTTAAACTTAAAGAAATACACCAACTCAATAAACTCAACAATCAAGTCAATGCTCAAGTCAAAGCCACATCTTCTCAATATGTCAAAAGAAGCAAACACTTGGTTAACTGTAATCTTATTTAGTCTAATTAAGTTGTTAACAGTTAATTACAAGTTTGTTAGGGTAGTTAATGGTAGTTAGCAAGTATTTTGTCCTGTAGTTTTAGTATATAAGTGGATGCTATGTGTATTATATTATTCAAGTCTTCATAATTTAATTCAATGGCATAATGTCTTCAATTCTCTCTCGATATATATTGATTTTATGGTACCAGAGCAGATCACATCGGTGATCCTCATCGATTCATCATCAACCTCAATTTCCGCATTTAAATCATTTGATCTAATCACGTTTCAAGTTTCAAAAAATTCTAATTTTAACCTAATTTCAATCGAAGAAATGGCGACTGGACAATCGAACACATCAGGAGAAATTCCGACTGAAGTTGATTACAATTCACCAAATCATCCTCTTTTCTTACACCAAACGATTATCCAGGTCTAATTCTCATCTCGAAGAAACTTACTGGCTCAGATAACTATAGCTCATGGAGACGATCGGTGATGATTGCCTTGGATGCAAAGAAAAAGCTCCAAATTGTTACTGGTGAGTTTGTTGAAACTGAGACTAACTCAAGAACTAGAGCACTATGGGAAAGGACAAATGATATGATCATTTCCTGGATATTGAACACAATTATTGATCAAATCAGCAACTCTTTGAACTTTGTGAACACTACTTGTGAGATGTGGAAAGAACTGCGGGAACAATATCGCCACTCGATGGATAGATAATCTATCAACTAACAATTGGCATCACTCAACTCAAACAGAGTCAATGCTCAATTGAGATGTACTATCATATACTCAAAGGCTTCTTGGATGAACTATATGCAATTGAGGTTCCTTATAACTTGTGCCTATATTTGTGAAACTGGCAGGGTTAACATAGAAAGGGATCAGAAGAAAAGACTCATACAATTCATGATGGGACTTGATGAATGCTACTCTAATATTAGATGTCAGGTTCTCTTGATGGAGCCATTACCAAATGTAGCCAAGGCCTAAGGTTTGATTAGACAAGAGGAAATGCAAAGGGGGTCAATCACCTCCAAGCCAAGCATTTCTGCAGCTCTATCTACACAGAGCAATTACAGCAGAAATACAAACAACTACACACCAAAGTGGAGTTACAACAAGAACACAAACTTGGATCATAAGAAAAGAAAAGTAGCTTCAAGAAGGGCATATTCTGTGGAAATTGTGGACCTGAGGTTCATTCAAAAGAAGAATGCTACAAGTTGGTTGGATATCCAGTTGGACATACTTTACATGGAAAATACACACCATCTAAAGATCTACACCAGCAATCAAAAGTGTCAACCTAGTCACTGCAAATGACACCAAAACCAACAATGTTGAGTTGGCAATGAATGTTAGGATGGATCAATTCCAAAATCAACTGCTGCTAATGATGCAAAACAATCAAAAGGGATTTGACATTGATACAACAGGTACATATAGGTTCATTGCATCACATATTTCAACTCAAAAATTACAGATTTATTGTTTCACTTATAGCTCATGTTGAAAATGATTGTTTTGCAACATATGATACATCATTATGGCACTTAAGACTTAGACATCCTTCCATTCAAGTCATGAAGAATATCAAACATTTACAATATGTAATAAAGTGTAATTACACTACTAATAGTTGTACTATCTATCCTTTTATCTAAACAACATTCATTACCTTTTTCAATTAGTAATTTCCAATCTACTTTTTGTTCACTCTTGTTCATATGGATATGTGGGGTCCTTATAACCATACAACTATGAATCAACGTAGATACTTTCTCACAATAGTTGATGATTATTTCAGGGTAATATGGACTTACATACTGCCTAGCAAACATCATGCCATGTCACATATCAAAATGTTCTGTAGAGACCCGTCCTAATCCATCCGGACGAAGTCCATATCGATTATAAACGATTCACAACAGTTGATTACATCGCGAGGTACTTGACCTCTATATGATACATTTTACAAACATTGCATTCGTTTTTGGAAAAGACAATCTTTCATTTCATCGAAAGTTAACGACATGCATACCATTTCATAATATATCTAACTATAATTGACTAAATAATAATCTTGATGAACTCAATGACTCGAATGCAACGTCTTTTGAAACATGTCATGAATGACTCCAAGTAATATCTTGAAAATGAGTAAATGCACAGCGGAAGATTTCTTTCATACCTGAGAATAAACATGCTTTAAAGTGTCAACCAAAAGGTTGGTGAGTTCATTAATTTAACATAAATAACCACTTCATAATTTTAATAGACCACAAGATTTCGTATTTCCCTTTCTCATAAACATTCGTCCCATGCATAGAGACAAAAATATCACTCATATGGATTGAACACTGGTAACCGACATTCACAATATGCATATAAAAATATCCCCATCATTTCGGGATCCTCCTTCGGACATGATATAAATTTCGAAGTACTAAAGCATCCGGTACTTTGGATGGGGCTTGTTGGGCCCGATAGATCTATCTTTAGGATTCGCATCAATTAATGTGTCTGTTCCCTAATTCTTAGATTACCAGACTAAAAGGGGCATATTCGATTTCGATCATTCAACCATATAATGTAGTTTCAATTACTTGTGTCTATTTCGTAAAACACTTATAAAAACAGCCCATGTATTCTCAATCCCAAAAAAATATATGTTACAAAAGCATTTAAAAAGGGAGCAAATGAAACTCACCTAATGTATTTTGTAGTAAAAATACATATGACGACATTGAACAACTAAACAATGCAGGGTTGGCCTCGGATTCACGAACCTATATCATTTGTATATATATTAATATGGATAACCGTAATCGAACAAGTTTATATATTATATCTTAAATTATATATTATACTTTTTTGTGTGTGTATATATTGAAAATGTTTAATGTCTATATATTTAGTTATATTATTCATATATATATATATATATATATATATATATATATATATATATATATATTAAAACGTATACTGGAAATCACATAATTTCATTTATTAATATATGTTATTTATGTAATTGTAGTTATATTAGTATCTATATATATTTAGTATTATTTTAAAAATACCTAATTTGTTATATATATATATATATATACATATATATATATATATATATATATATATATATATATACATATATATATATACATATATATATATATATATACATATATATATATATATATATACATATATATATATATATACATATATATATATATATATATATATATATATATATATATATATATATATATATATATATATATATATATATATATATATATATGACAATATGTTTTTTCATAAACTTATCAATATATTAGTAGTATATATAATAGGTGTGTTTTTGTGTACAAAATATTTATTGGTCAAAAAATGATATTTTTGATATTAATATTTTACTAGTGAAAATAATAATAACTTTATTAATAATGAAAATATTAATAATAATAATAATAATGATATTTGTTAATAATGATACGCATGTTATTAATAATCAATATAATCCTAATAACTATAACAATGACATTAATACTAATACTAATAATCCTAATATGATTCTAATACTAATATTAATGGAAATAATAATAAATTATAGTATTTTCATACTAATAAAGATAACAATAATCATAATCTTAATGATAATAATAATAATTATAATTGTTTTTATAATTATGATAATAATAAAAAGTAACTATTATTTATTAGTAACACTAATAATAATGATAACTACAATACTTAGTAATAATACTAATAATTAATAATAACAATAATACTCATAACATTAATAACATAATAATAATGAAAATGATAATAAAAATAATAATACTAATTAATATGTGACTACCTTCAAGAAAATGAGCCTTTTAAAAAGAAACTGTCTTGAACCAGGCTCGAACCACTGACCCCTCGCTAACCCGACACCCTCCTAAACCATTCAGCTATCACCTAATTTCTGTTTATATCCTTCACACAATTTATTATAACCCGTATAAGTTAACAACCATAATCTTCTTCTTCCTCTTTCAGATTCATCCAGACTTATTATTCTATAGATAGTTAGTAGTTTCGGTAAATTAGGTTTTGAAAATAATACAGAAATGTTTTAGAGATTCAGTAGATTAATTAAAACAACAAAACATAAAAAAAATCGCTGTATCAGTGAAAAAATCGATCATGAACTCAATACCCAAACTTGAATTCAAGAATGTTTCAGATGAAATTTATAACATGAATTAAGTTGAAAATCACTCCTAGAAACTTTTGGAAACATCAATTGATCCTGTAACACAAAAACGAACTTGAATTTAATGATGAACACATAGTTGACTTTTTAAAATTATAATTTTGACCTCAAAATTCAAACTCGTTAAAAAGAATTGGGATTTGATACTTTACGGATAGTTTTAGTAATTGAATTCTAACATAACAGCATTTACAGATTTTGAATTTAAATACGAATTTGAGGTTTTGATAAATTGATGATGAAACAGAGGTATACGGGGTATTTTAATCAAAATTCGGTTTAATTAAACGTAAGACAGTAGATTGGAATTGTTAATTGATTTTGTTGGTGGAAGAAATGAAGGTGTTCCTCAATAACACGAGTTAAATGACTGGTTTTATAGTATAAAGATATTGACAGGATCAATTAATTAGTGAAAGAAAAATTAAAAAAAATAAAAATATACAGTGGATAAAGACCCTCAACAGATTTCGTCTGCATTGGGAAATTTATGCTCGATCTGTATCAAACCTTTAGACAGAAGACAAAAATCAGTAAAGGTTGATGTGGAAGTAAAACAGATCTTTCATTATTTATTTGATATATTTGATTAATATTAATGCTTAATATAAATTTTTAATATTAAATATACTATCAATATTATTGCTAATAATAAGAAAATAATAAAATTTAAAAATGTTAGTAATACAGATTATACTTATAATATTAATAATACTTATTAGATTAATAATCTTAATAAAAACCAATAAATAATAATAATACTGATTTTAATAGTTTATTAATAATATTATTAATACTAATAATAAGTATATAAATAATAATAATAATAATACAATTAGTAATGATAATAATAACTATAAAATTTATAACAATAATATTATTATTAATAATAATATTGATTATCATAATACTAATATTATTAGTGATTGATAATATTAGTAATAATAATATAATAATAATTTATATGTCAAACTTTATATTTATTTTACATATATATTGAAAGTAGTAATAATATTCTAATAATAATACTACAAATAATAATTGATATCTAACAAGTTACCTGTATCAACTCTCTTATTAAAACAATAATATTTATAATACTATTAATAATATTAAATAATAATCATAAATCAAATGTACCAGATTTCATATAATATCATTAATGATACTGTTATTAATATTAATATTAATATTTATATCGATAGTGAAGATACTAATTTTAATACAACAACTATACTTTAAATTGTATTATATATTATTAATTACATAATATAATATGATAGCCTTTAATGAATATTTATTATTTATAAATTATATACATATTATAATACAGATATAATAATAATAAATCATAGAATTCATACTTATATATATAGATTCATTTTAAATTTACACTCAATTACTTTGTATTCTATTTTACGTATTTAATTCAAATGCCTAAATTATAGTTTATAATTTCAATTTAATTTACATATACTTACAATTACATATACATATTTATTTACAAACAATTGTTCGTGAATCATCAGGAATAGTCGAAGTCAAATGTATTCATGAAAGTAGTTCAAACATTATGAGACTCAGTTTTAATAGACTTTGCTTATCGTGTGGAAATCATATAAAGTTTAAGTTTAAATTTGGTCGAAAATTCCCGGGTCGTCACAGTACCTACCCGTTAAAGAAATTTCGTCCCGAAATTTGAGTGAGGTGGTCATGGCTAACAATAAAAAAAATTTCATGACGAATATGAGTTGATAAATTGAGTTTTATCATCATTGAGTAATACGGATAAAAAATAATTCGATTATTCGAAGAGTACGAATGAAGCTATCACCAAAGAATGAATAGGAAAGTAAAAATTCATCTTAACTTTTGACAGAGTCAGGGTTGAATTCCGGAATTTAAGGGATTTAAAGAAAATCTTCGAAATCCGAAAGATTTGATTCTTCGGCGAATAAGGAAATTAAGATCTCTCTAATTAAATACGGTGATCTGTTTCGATTACTCTGTCTGATATTTCCATTATAAATTAAACTCTTTCGTTCCATTAGTTTTCACCATTCCTACACCTTCTTTCTCAGTTCATATACCCAAAAGATTATAGTAATGCTTAATCCAGTTCTAATCCTTGTCCTTATCCTGACTATCGTATCTGTTATTCTTCTTTTTCAACTCCCACCGGATGAATCTGTTTTCTTCTACTTCGCCCTTGAGGTTATAGTGTTTTTAATTCTCTCGTGTCTTTATGTTGCGATAAACATTGATATACACGGTTTGTAATTTCCGTGTTGTTATTAGGCTTTATATTTTCTTTTATATTTCGGAGCTCCATGCTCTTGTTTTCTCTTCCCGACTCCAAATCAAGCGAATAATGGTCCAAAATTCATATGTATGAAATTTTGAATGATCATAATATACTAAGCAGAAGAATTGTAATAGCACGATTTGATTTGCTAAATTACCAGAATTACAGCAGATAGAACTATCAAGAATATATTTTCCTTGATATGTTCGGAGGTTAAGTAGAATGAAAGAGTTATGTAACATGACACATGATGATGGTATGATCTACTGTGAACCATCATCACGTTTCATTAGAAACTCAGCATGACTTACTGTAATATAATCACGTTGATCAAGTGTCATTATATTATACTAACTCATGCATCAGTTATCAACATTACTTCAATAACATTCATATTTTATACTCGAAAGTTTATAGAATATAGAAACTAACAGTTTCTATATGATGTAACACTGATGGCACGAAGAGATTAATGATTTCAGATAAGAATAGTTATGAAAATATCTTCAGAAATATGGAGGACATTTATAATGAAAGATACGATGATATCTTGGAATTTCTAATATCGACAGATGGTGAAGAAAATTTGTCCGCAAGAGTTTGAAGTCAGAAGCAAGGTATTCGTTAAAAATTTCATCAGAAACAGAATCATCAGGATTCTTAATGTACGAGTTTAGTCCTTGTGATTTGTTCAGAGACTCCTTTGTGGTTTGCTCAATCAGTTTTTCAGTTTCAAACTTTTTCTGAGCTTTGCCAACATACAATTCTTTATCATCAACTTTTGGTTGTTGAGGTCGTTTACAGTTTTTGTTGCTTCATTTAACTTTTCAAAATTCAGAGTATTAATTCGCAGAATGGGTGCTTTTCAGAATTTTAGAATGGAAGATTTTAGTTCTAAGAGATAAATGTTATATGGATACATATAACTGTTGATGTGGAAACGTTGCGAGACTCACAATACAGATTTACTGATTCCCGGTAATTGGTATGGCAATTCTTGTTACAATATGCGGATGAGTACATGATGAGACTTCAATAGATAAATATAGTGATTTGTCGGAGAGATTTAAACCAAGGAGCAACGAGGTTACTGATACGTCTGTGGTTATAAAGGTGGAATATAAAAGGTTCCCCGGTAACAATAAAAGAGTACGCATGTATATCAAGGTTATGATATGGTTGTTTCGAACGAAAAGTCAAAGTTGACTTGCTGGAGCTGTGACAAAATTGGCTACTTTGAAAAGGGATTGTAAAGTTATTTTGGGTAATAATAATGCTAAAGGATCTAGCACAGATACATGTTAAAAGTTTACTCAGTTTCCGAGTGTTTTCAGGTGCATAGTTATATACATAAATCTTTTCTTCTTTAGATGAAGTGCGGTTGGTTCATCCTCTCGATTAAGGTGTTTTCAAGAATCATGAAAGGTTTGAACGTAGATTGTAATTGTCAAGATACAAATTAGGTTTAAGATGAAGTCAAGTGGCAAACTTGAAGAAGTGTTTAGTTTCATATGTTATAATCAATATTTTAATTCATTTTTAATTGTCCAATCTTGATAGTCCACAGTCGATATTCCACAGTTAACAGTCCAATAATTCATATATAGTTTAATTTATAATATTCGAATTAATTAATACGTATCGTGACCCGTGTACATGTCTCAGACTCGATCACAACTCAAATTATATATATTATTGTAGAATCAACCTCAACCCTGTATAGAGAACGCGATCATTACTGCATATAGAGTGTCTATGGTTATTCCAAATAATATATATAAATGCGTCGATATGATATGTCAAAACCTTGTATACGTGTCCCGATATTTAAAGTGCGTAAAATAAATAACAGAAATTAAATAACGATAAATAAAGTACGTAAAGTAAATAACAGAAATTAAATGACGATAAATAAAATTGCGAGAATGTAAATTGCGATAAATAAACTGCGATAAATAAATTGCGATAAATAAAATGTAATTCGGAATTAACATTTAGCTAGGAACAGTTAGCTAGGATTTTGTTAGCATGGTTTCTTAACAAAATTTCATATTGTCAATTAGTCTGTTTCTAATCAATTTTTATTGTGTCCATTATTTCTTCATTATGCCACTTGTTGGATTCTGATAGGTCAAAATCTCAATATAAAATTGAATGAAAATGGTTATTTTGTGGTGAACGGATTCGTATAGCTGTGGTTGTAAGTAGGATAGTAGATAACATTTGAATCAGATTCGTAGAATGTAGAGTGTAACTTATTAATGCGAAATCTAAATATTCCTCGGGTATTACCTACCCGTTAAAATATTTTCACCATTAACAGTTTGTA
Source organism: Rutidosis leptorrhynchoides (assembly GCF_046630445.1). Classification (NCBI taxonomy): domain Eukaryota; kingdom Viridiplantae; phylum Streptophyta; class Magnoliopsida; order Asterales; family Asteraceae; genus Rutidosis; species Rutidosis leptorrhynchoides. The sequence goes on along the minus strand of NC_092338.1, from coordinate 123,046,428 downwards.
CGAAAGAATTTTTAATCACAATCTTTATGAAATTATATTTACATGTATATTTTCTTCAGATGTAATCATAAATTCAATGAGTTAATATAATATTAATCTCATTTGATTTACCGTTATAACTAGAATACATAATCTCTAAAACATTAGAGATTACATAATCGCCATGAAGAACGAAGATAATTGATGTAAAATGATACGTAGAATGATGATTATGCTCGGGGTACATAATGAGATGTTGAGGCGTGTGATGTTAAAACTTGGGTTGTTGGTGATACTGGTATTGATGTTGGTGGTACTGTTGGTGCCGGTGATGCTACTGAAGCTGGTACGTTTTACACCATATCCTCCAAATTGATTACTCGAGCGTGAAGTTCGTTGACTTCTTATATTATTCCGGGATGATCGTTGATAGGAACGAGCGAATGAATAAGGTTTAGAATTGTGGATAGAATATAATCGTGTCGAACTACTCTGAAATGAAGCTGAAAATGGTGTTTCGGATAGATTCGCCGGTAGGTGCTTTGGGTTCTTTGCCAAGAGTGCAGGTTGATGGGTGGAAAGAATCGCTTTCTACTCGTCTCCATTAATTAAGTCGACTATGAACCTATCAGATGAATTGAGGATGGATGATTGGTTGATTCATTCTGGTGACGCTGTTTTTGGAGCTTAGGTGAATATCCACATCGAAATAGCTGTCGGAATAACTATCGGAATAGCTATCGAAATCTGAGGGACTCGAACTGGTTGCAGGATTCATCTCGTACGATCAGATGAAGGATTTTCGATAAGAAATAGATTATAGGATGTAGATTAGTACCCTGTAATACATAATTTACATATGCATATATAATACTAAAATCCCATAAGTTACGGAGGAATCTACGGAATATGTTAGGCAAAGTTTACAGTAACAGATATGCTAAGATATGAATTTATCTATACACTGTCTATGCAATAGAGGCAGTAAGACGTGTCTAGACTTTAAGGATGATAAGCAAATAATTTTCGACACGAAATGATAAGCAAAACTTTTGACATACAGACACGGTCGAAGTCCAGACTCACTAATGCATCCTAACGACTTATCAGTTAGACACACTAAGGCAGACCTGGTTCGCTAGGACCACCGCTCTGATACCAACTGTAGAGACCCGTCCTAATCCATCCGGACGAAGTCCATATCGATTATAAACGATTCACAACAGTTGATTACATCGCGAGGTACTTGACATCTATATGATACATTTTACAAACATTGCATTCGTTTTTGGAAAAGACAATCTTTCATTTCATCGAAAGTTAACGACATGCATACCATTTCATAATATATCTAACTATAATTGACTAAATAATAATCTTGATGAACTCAATGACTCGAATGCAACGTCTTTTGAAATATGTCATGAATGACTCCAAGTAATATCTTGAAAATGAGTAAATGCACAGCGGAAGATTTCTTTCATACCTGAGAATAAACATGCTTTAAAGTGTCAACCAAAAGGTTGGTGAGTTCATTAATTTAACATAAATAATCATTTTATAATTTTAATAGACCACAAGATTTCGTATTTTCATTTCTCATAAACATACGTCCCATGCATAGAGACAAAACTATCATTCATATGGATTGAACACCTGGTAACCGACATTCACAATATGCATATAAGAATATCCCCATCATTTCGGGATCCTCCTTCGGACATGATATAAATTTCAAAGTACTAAAGCATCTGGTACTTTGGATGGGGCTTGTTGGGCCCGATAGATCTATCTTTAGGATTCGCGTCAATTAGGGTGTCTGTTCCCTAATTCTTAGATTACCAGACTAAAAGGGGCATATTCGATTTCGATCATTCAACCTTATAATGTAGTTTCAATTACTTGTGTCTATTTCGTAAAACACTTATAAAAACAGCCCATGTATTCTCAGTCCCAAAAAAATATATATTACAAAAGCATTTAAAAAGGGAGCAAATGAAACTCACCTAATGTATTTTGTAGTAAAAATACATATGACGACATTGAACAACTAAACAATGCAGGGTTGGCCTCAGATTCACGAACCTATATCATTTGTATATATATTAATATGGATAACCGTAATCGAACAAGTTTATATATTATATCTTAAATTATATATTATACTTTTTTGTGTGTATATATTGAAAATGTTTAATGTCTATATATTTAGTTATATTATTTATATATATATATATATATATATATATATATATATATATATATATATATATATATATATATATATATATATATATATATATATATATATTAAAACATATACTGGAAATCACATAATTTCATTTATTAATATATGTTATTTATGTAATTATAGTTATATTAGTATCTATATATATTTAGTATTATTTTAAAAATACCTAATTTGTTATATGTACTCATATATATATATATATATATATATATATATTGACAATATGTTTTTTCATAAACTTATATGGAATATCAATATATTAGTAGTATATATAATAGGTGTGTTTTTGTGTACAAAATATTTATTGGTCAAAAAATGATATTTTTGATATTAATATTTTACTAGTGAAAATAATAATAACTTTATTAATAATGAAAATATTAATAATAATAATAATAATGATATTTGTTAATAATGATACTCATGTTATTAATAATCAATATAATCCTAATAACTATAACAATGACATTAATACTAATACTAATAATCCTAATATGATTCTAATACTAATATTAATGGAAATAATAATAAATTATAGTATTTTCATACTAATAAAGATAACAATAATCATAATCTTAATGATAATAATAATAATTATAATTGTATTTATAATTATGATAATAATAAAAAGTAACTATTATTTATTAGTAACACTAATAATAATGATAACTACAATACTTAGTAATAATACTAATAATTAATAATAACAATAATACTCATAACATTAATAACATAATAATAATGAAAATGATAATAAAAATAATAATACTAATTAATATGTGACTACCTTCAAGAAAATGAGCCTTTTAAAAAGAAACTGTCTTGAACCAGGCTCGAACCACTGACCCCTCGCTAACCCGACACCCTCCTAAACCATTCGGCTATCGCCTAATTTCTGTTTATATCCTTCACACAATTTATTATAACCCGTATAAGTTAACAACCATAATCTTCTTCTTCCTCTTTCAGATTCATCCAGACTTATTATTCTATAGATAGTTAGTAGTTTCGGTAAATTAGGTTTTGAAAATAATACAGAAACGTTTTAGAGATTCAGTAGATTATTTAAAACAACAAAACATAAAAAATATCGCTGTATCAGTGAAAAAATCGATCATGAACTCAATACCCAAACTTGAATTCAAGAATGTTTCAGATGAAATTTATAACATGAATTAAGTTGAAAATCACTCCTAGAAACTTTTGGAAACATCAATTGATCCTGTAACACAAAAACGAACTTGAATTTAATGATGAACACTGTAGCAACCCGACCAAATCGTCATTGACGGCGCCTACTACTTAGGTCCCATTGCGTGGTCGTAAGTCTTTAAAATGACGTTTGACCAAAATATGTCGCCTTCATTTCTTAAATAAAGATTGTTCCCAAGTTTACAATAATTGTTCAACCAAAAGTTTCGTTACAAAGTTACAAGTACAAATGAAATCCAGGCGACACAGTTTTAAATAAAGTCAATAGACGCTCCATGTATGCACATATACCCGACATCCAATGCAAGTATCAAATAATGAGCGGAAGCATGTTTCACATAACGTTCAAAGACCTGAGAAAAACATAGAAATCTGTCAACGAAAATGTTGGTGAAATCATAGGTTTAAGTAAGTAAGTGAGTAAAAGTAAGTCGAACCACAAGGTTTGCAACATTGATAAAATAGTAATACATTCTAAAAGTTAATATTCACGAGCACCCAATTATCAAGGCTTAACATTCCGTCCGTTGAACCCCATCACAATAGTGCTAGAACATACACTGTTTCTCGAAAATATATTTCATCCGTAGATGGTAGCGAACCGTCCAAGATGAGGGTTTGTCAAACCCATATGGCCATACAACATAAGTTCATGCCTACACTTACACCCTGCAAGTGTAACTTGTAGTGACCCGAACTTTTCCATGTTTATATATATTAATTGAGATTGATATTTACATGATTAAATGTTTCCAACATGTTAAGCAATCAAACTTGTTAAGACTTGATTAATTGAAATAGGTTTCATATAGACAATTGACCACCCAAGTTGACCGGTGATTCACGAACGTTAAAACTTGTAAAAAAAACTATATGATGACATATATATGGTTATATATATAGTTAACATGATATTATGATAAGTAAACATATCATTAATTATATTAACAATGAACTACATATGTAAAAACAAGACTACTAACTTAATGATTTTGAAACGAGACATATATGTAACGTTTATCGTTGTAACGACATTTAATGTATATATATATCATATTAAGAGATATTCGTACATCATAATATCATGATAATATAATAATTTAAAATCTCTTTTGATATTATAAACATTGGGTTAACAACATTTAACAAGATCGTTAACCTAAAGGTTTCAAAACAACACTTACATGTAACGACTAACGATGACTTAACGACTCAGTTAAAATGTATATACATGTAGTGTTTTAATATGTATTTATACACTTTTGAAAGACTTCAATACACTTATCAAAATACTTCTACTTAACAAAAATGCTTACAATTACATTCTCGTTCAGTTTCATCAACAATTCTACTCGTATGCACCCGTATTCGTACTCGTACAATACACAGCTTTTAGATGTATGTACTATTGGTATATACACTCCAATGATCAGCTCTTAGCAGCCCATGTGAGTCACCTAACACATGTGGGAACCATCATTTGGCAACTAGCATGAAATATCTCATAAGATTACAAAAATATGAGTAATCATTCATGACTTATTTACATGAAAACAAAATTACATATCCTTTATATCTAATCCATACACCAACGACCAAAAACACCTACAAACACTTTCATTCTTCAATTTTCTTCATCTAATTGAACTCTCTCAAGTTCTATCTTCAAGTTCTAAGTGTTCTTCATAAATTCCAAAAGTTCTAGTTTCATAAAATCAAGAATACTTTCAAGTTTGCTAGCTCACTTCCAATCTTGTAAGGTGATCATCCAACCTCAAGAAATCTTTGTTTCTTACAGTAGGTTATCATTCTAATACAAGGTAATAATCATATTCAAACTTTGGTTCAATTTCTATAACTATAACAATCTTATTTCAAGTGATGATCTTACTTGAACTTGTTTTCGTGTCATGATTTTGCTTCAAGAACTTTGAGCCATCCAAGGATCCATTGAAGCTAGATCCATTTTTCTCTTTTCCAGTAGGTTCATCCAAGGAACTTAAGGTAGTAATGATGTTCATAACATCATTCGATTCATACATATAAAGCTATCTTATTCGAAGGTTTAAACTTGTAATCACTAGAACATAGTTTAGTTAATTCTAAACTTGTTCGCAAACAAAAGTTAATCCTTCTAACTTGACTTTTAAAATCAACTAAACACATGTTCTATATCTATATGATATGCTAACTTAATGATTTAAAACCTGGAAACACGAAAAACACCGTAAAACCGGATTTACGCCGTCGTAGTAACACCGCGGGCTGTTTTGGGTTAGTTAATTAAAAACTATGATAAACTTTGATTTAAAAGTTGTTATTCTGAGAAAATGATTTTTATTATGAACATGAAACTATATCCAAAAATTATGGTTAAACTCAAAGTGGAAGTATGTTTTCTAAAATGGTCATCTAGACGTCGTTCTTTCGACTGAAATGACTACCTTTACAAAAACGACTTGTAACTTATTTTTCCGACTAGAAACCTATACTTTTTTGGTTTAGATTCATAAAATAGAGTTCAATATGAAACCATAGCAATTTGATTCACTCAAAACGGATTTAAAATGAAGAAGTTATGGGTAAAACAAGATTGGATAATTTTTCTCATTTTAGCTACGTGAAAATTGGTAACAAATCTATTCCAACCATAACTTAATCAACTTGTATTATATATTATGTAATCTTGAGATACCATAGACACGTATACAATGTTTCGACCTATCATGTCGACACATCTATATATATTTCGGAACAACCATAGACACTCTATATGTGAATGTTGGAGTTAGCTATACAGGGTTGAGGTTGATTCCAAAATATATATAGTTTGAGTTGTGATCAATACTGAGATACGTATACACTGGGTCGTGGATTGATTCAAGATAATATTTATCGATTTATTTCTGTACATCTAACTGTGGACAACTAGTTGTAGGTTACTAACGAGGACAGCTGACTTAATAAACTTAAAACATCAAAATATATTAAAAGTGTTGTAAATATATTTTGAACATACTTTGATATATATGTATATATTGTTATAGGTTCGTGAATCAACCAGTGGCCAAGTCTTACTTCCCGACGAAGTAAAAATCTGTGAAAGTGAGTTATAGTCCCACTTTTAAAATCTAATATTTTTGGGATGAGAATACATGCAGGTTTTATAAATGATTTACAAAATAGACACAAGTACGTGAAACTACATTCTATGGTTGAATTATCGAAATCGAATATGCCCCTTTTTATTAAGTCTGGTAATCTAAGAATTAGGGAACAGACACCCTAATTGACGCGAATCCTAAAGATAGATCTATTGGGCCTAACAAACCCCATCCAAAGTACCGGATGCTTTAGTACTTCGAAATTTATATCATATCCGAAGGGTGTCCCGGAATGATGGGGATATTCTTATATATGCATCTTGTTATTGTCGGTTACCAGGTGTTCACCATATGAATGATTTTTATCTCTATGTATGGGATGTGTATTGAAATATGAAATCTTGTGGTCTATTGTTACGATTTGATATATATAGGTTAAACCTATAACTCACCAACATTTTTGTTGACGTTTTAAGCATGTTTATTCTCAGGTGATTATTAAGAGCTTCCGCTGTCGCATACTTAAATAAGGACAAGATTTGGAGTCCATGCTTGTATGATATTGTGTAAAAACTGCATTCAAGAAACTTATTTTGTTGTAACATATTTGTATTGTAAACCATTATGTAATGGTCGTGTGTAAACAGGATATTTTAGATTATCATTATTTGATAATCTACGTAAAGCTTTTTAAACCTTTATTGATGAAATAAAGGTTATGGTTTGTTTAAAAATGAATGCAGTCTTTGAAAAACGTCTCATATAGAGGTCAAAACCTCGCAACGAAATCAATTAATATGGAACGTTTTTAATCAATAAGAACGGGACATTTCAGTTGGTATCCGAGCGTTGGTCTTAGAGAACCAGAAAATTTGCATTAGTGTGTCTTATCGAGTTTGTTAGGATGCATTAGTGAGTCTGGACTTCGACCGTGTTTTCTTTAAAAATGATTGCTTAACATTTTTGTTGGAAACTATATATTTTTAACATATGAATATTATGTGATATATTAATCTCTTAACGTGTTTGATATTATGTGATAGATGTCTACCTCTAGAACAAGTCCCATTGACTCACCTAATAATAATGAAGAGTCAAATGTAAATTGGAATGATTTGTGGACTGATTCACAAGTTCCCGAAGAGGAACCGGAAGAAGAGTCGGAACCGGAAGAAGAATCGGAACCGGAAGAAGAATCGGAACCGGATGAAGAAATAGAACCGGTGGGGGAAATAATAAAACGGTTAAGTAAAAGAAAATCCTCAACCAACCGACCAAAGTTAATTATGGTCAATGGTGTTTCCGCCAAGGAAGCAAAATATTGGGAGGATTACCAATTCTCCGATGAATCGGATTCCGACGAGAATTCCGATGATGTTATAGAAATTACCCCAACTGAATTTAAAAAGGCAAAAGAAAATAATAAGGGAAAGGGCATAAAAATAGAGAAATCTAATTCCAACCCCGATGAACTTTATATGTATCGTCAACCCCCGAAGTCCTTAAGTTGTAACAATGACCCGGGAACCTCTAAACCACCAGGTTTTTCTAAACCAATGTGGACAACGACGGCTCGTATTAGGGGAACATCATATATCCCTAGAAACTTGGCAAAACGAACCAAAACCGAAGAAGAAGAAACGAGCGAGTCGGAATAAGATAGTTGTATTCGTGTGGTGTAATATATGGAATATAGTGCTCTTATGCTTTATGATATATGTAAAAATTGCTTGTATTAATAAGTATTTTTTTTTATGAATCTAACTCTTGTCTATTTTACAGTTTAAAAACACAAAATGGATAGACAACCCAATATTTTAAGAGACCTACCCGGAGACATGATTGATGAAATCTTGTCTAGAGTCGGCCAGAATTCTTCGGCACAACTATTTAAGGCGAGATCAGTTTGTAAGACATTCGAAGAACGTTCCAAGAATGTCTTGGTTTATAAGAGACTTTCGTTTGAAAGATGGGGGATATCACATTGGGAAACCCATAAGTTACGATGTGTTTACTTTGACGCATATATTGCGGGGAACCCAAATGCTATTTTACGCAACGGGTTAAGAAATTATTTTGACTCAATATATCCGAATATTGGACTTCGTGATTTAGAAAAAGCGGCTAACATGCAACATAAAGAAGCATGTTATGCTTACGGATTAGTAATGTTCGCTTCTCACCAAAGTGAGAACAAGAACATCGGGCTACAACTATTAAACAAAACGTTTCCACAAGTGACGGAGTCGGTAATTGGGGTAAGAAATGAGGTTTTTAGATTATTACGGGACTGTTGGACATTACGTAACCCTCGTCCCTTTGATGACGTTACAACACGCTGTCTTATCAACGGCCATAACGGTTATGTTGCACAAGACCAAGGATGGGAAGTAGTCCTAGTAAAACCAGAATGCATGACTTGTTTCTGGACGTATGAATTACGTGTCTTTATTGCCTTTGCTGAACGACTTGTGTACTAGCTAGAATTGTCTTCACAACTATCTTGTATCAAAGTTATTGTGTGCTATATTTCATGCTTTATGTAAAATAAGCGGTATTGTAAGTTTGTAAAATATTGTATAAAAGTTTGAACGCGAAATATTATTATAATCAGTTTTTCATATAGAATTGTAGTAGTTGAATTGTATATTAGCTACTAAGTATGAACTTAACGGGTAGGTACTACCCGAATTTAAACTTATAAAACGCTAATATGAAGAAAAAGCTTTTATAAATGAGTTCATATTATGCTACGAAATACTATTAACTACTCTTAATATTCTGTATGATTAACTTGTTTCATTTAACTATTTTGAAGGAAATGGCACCGACTACTCGACACACCGTGAATATGAATGAAGAGGAATTCCGTACTTTTCTAGCTTCAAACATAGCCGCAGTACAGGCTGCGCTACATACCAACAATAACCTTGGATCTAGCAGTACAGGAAATCGTGTAGGATGCACCTACAAAGAATTCACTGCCTGCAAACCTTTGGAATTTGATGGAACCGAAGGACCGATCGGATTGAAACGGTGGACCGAGAAGGTTGAATCGGTGTTTGCCATAAGTAAGTGTACTGAAGAGGACAAAGTGAAGTACGCTACGCATACCTTCACAGGTTCTGCGTTAACATGGTGGAATACCTATCTAGAGCAAGTGGGACAAGACGATGCGTACGCACTACCGTGGTCAGCATTCAAGCACTTGATGAACGAGAAGTACCGTCCCAGAACCGAGGTCAATAAGCTCAAGACAGAACTTAGAGGGTTACGAACCCAAGGATTTGATATTACCACGTACGAAAGACGATTCACAGAATTGTGCCTATTGTGTCCGGGAGCATTCGAAGATGAGGAAGAGAAGATCGACGCGTTTGTGAAAGGATTACCGGAAAGAATCCAAGAAGATATAAGTTCACACGAGCCCGCCTCCATACAACAGGCATGTAGAATGGCTCACAAACTAGTGAACCAGATTGAAGAAAGAATTAAAGAACAGACTGCTGAAGAGGCCAATGTGAAGCAAGTCAAAAGAAAGTGGGAGGAAAACGGTGATAAGAATCACCAATACAACAACAACAGCAATTACAACAATTATCGCAACAATTATCCCAACAATCGCAACATCAATCGCAACTACAACAAACGGCCCAACAACAACAACAACAACAACAACAACAACAACAGCAACTACAACAATCATCCCAACAACAATAATAACCGCAACAACAACAACAATCAGAAGCAACTATGCCAAAGGTGTGAAAAGAATCACTCGGGGTTCTGCACCAAATTTTGCAACAAGTGTAAAAGAAATGGTCATAGCGCGGCGAAGTGTGAGGTCTACGGACCAGGGGTTAATAGAACGAAAGGAACAAATGGTGTCGGAACGAGTAATGGCGGAGCAAGTAGTGTCGGAGCAAGTTATGCCAATGTAGTTTGTTATAAATGTGGAAAACCAGGCCACATTATTAGAAATTGCCCGAACCAGGAGAACACGAATGGACAAGGCCGTGGAAGAGTTTTCAATATTAATGCGGTAGAGGCACAGGAAGACCCGGAGCTTGTTACGGGTACGTTTCTTATTGACAATAAATCAGCTTACGTTTTATTTGATTCGGGTGCGGATAGAAGCTATATGAGTAGAGATTTTTGTGCTAAATTAAGTTGTCCATTGACGCCTTTGGATAGTAAATTTTTACTCGAATTAGCAAATGGTAAATTAATTTCAGCAGATAATATATGTCGGAATCGAGAAATTAAACTGGTTAGCGAAACATTTAAGATTGATTTGATACCAGTAGAGTTAGGGAGTTTTGATGTGATAATCGGTATGGACTGGTTGAAAGAAGTGAAAGCAGAGATCGTTTGTTACAAAAATGCAATTCGCATTATACGAGAAAAAGGAAAACCCTTAATGGTGTACGGAGAAAAGGGCAACACGAAGCTACATCTTATTAGTAATTTGAAGGCACAAAAACTAATAAGAAAAGGTTGCTATGCTGTTCTAGCACACGTCGAGAAAGTACAAACTGAAGAAAAGAGCATCAATGATGTTCCCATTGCAAAAGAATTTCCCGATGTATTTCCGAAAGAATTACTGGGATTACCCCCACATCGATCCGTTGAATTTCAAATAGATCTTGTACCAGGAGCTGCACCAATAGCTCGTGCTCCTTACAGACTCGCACCCAGCGAGATGAAAGAACTGCAAAGCCAATTACAAGAACTTTTAGAGCGTGGTTTCATTCGACCAAGCACATCACCGTGGGGAGCTCCTGTTTTGTTTGTCAAGAAGAAAGATGGTACATTCAGGTTGTGTATCGACTACCGAGAGTTGAACAAACTTACCATCAAGAACCGCTACCCACTACCGAGAATCGACGACTTATTTGATCAACTACAAGGCTCGTCTGTTTATTCAAAGATTGACTTACGTTCCGGGTATCATCAAATGCGGGTGAAAGAAGATGATATTCCAAAGACTGCTTTCAGAACACGTTACGGTCATTACGAGTTTATGGTCATGCCGTTTGGTTTAACTAATGCACCAGCTGTGTTCATGGACCTTATGAACCGAGTGTGTGGACCATACCTTGACAAGTTTGTCATTGTTTTCATTGATGACATACTTATTTACTCAAAGAATGACCAAGAACACGGTGAACATTTGAGAAAGGTGTTAGAAGTATTGAGGAAGGAAGAATTGTACGCTAAGTTTTCAAAGTGTGCATTTTGGTTGGAAGAAGTTCAATTCCTCGGTCACATAGTGAACAAAGAAGGTATTAAGGTGGATCCGGCAAAGATAGAAACTGTTGAAAAGTGGGAAACCCCGAAAACTCCGAAACACATACGCCAGTTTTTAGGACTAGCTGGTTACTACAGAAGGTTCATCCAAGACTTTTCCAGAATAGCAAAACCCTTGACTGCATTAACGCATAAAGGGAAGAAATTTGAATGGAATGATGAACAAGAGAAAGCGTTTCAGTTATTGAAGAAAAAGCTAACTACGGCACCTATATTGTCATTGCCTGAAGGGAATGATGATTTTGTGATTTATTGTGATGCATCAAAGCAAGGTCTCGGTTGTGTATTAATGCAACGAACGAAGGTGATTGCTTATGCGTCTAGACAATTGAAGATTCACGAACAAAATTATACGACGCATGATTTGGAATTAGGCGCAGTTGTTTTTGCATTAAAGACTTGGAGGCACTACTTATATGGGGTCAAAAGTATTATATATACCGACCACAAAAGTCTTCAACACATATTTAATCAGAAACAACTGAATATGAGGCAGCGTAGGTGGATTGAATTATTGAATGATTACGATTTTGAGATTCGTTACCACCCGGGGAAGGCAAATGTGGTAGCCGATGCCTTGAGCAGGAAGGATAGAGAACCCATTCGAGTAAAATCTATGAATATAATGATTCATAATAACATTACTACTCAAATAAAGGAGGCGCAACAAGGAGTTTTAAAAGAGGGAAATTTAAAGGATGAAATACCCAAAGGATCGGAGAAGCATCTTAATATTCGGGAAGACGGAACCCGGTATAGGGCTGAAAGGATTTGGGTACCAAAATTTGGAGATATGAGAGAAATGGTACTTAGAGAAGCTCATAAAACCAGATACTCAATACATCCTGGAACGGGGAAGATGTACAAGGATCTCAAGAAACATTTTTGGTGGCCGGGTATGAAAGCCGATGTTGCTAAATATGTAGGAGAATGTTTGACGTGTTCTAAGGTCAAAGCTGAGCATCAGAAACCATCAGGTCTACTTCAACAACCCGAAATCCCGGAATGGAAATGGGAAAACATTACAATGGATTTCATCACTAAATTGCCAAGGACTGCAAGTGGTTTTGATACTATTTGGGTAATAGTTGATCGTCTCACCAAATCAGCACACTTCCTACCAATAAGAGAAGATGACAAGATGGAGAAGTTAGCACGACTTTATTTGAAGGAAGTCATCTCCAGACATGGAATACCAATCTCTATTATCTCTGATAGGGATGGCAGATTTATTTCAAGATTCTGGCAGACATTACAGCAAGCATTAGGAACTCGTCTAGACATGAGTACTGCCTATCATCCACAAACTGATGGGCAGAGCGAAAGGACGATACAAACGCTTGAAGACATGCTACGAGCATGTGTTATTGATTTCGGAAACAGTTGGGATCGACATCTACCGTTAGCAGAATTTTCCTACAACAACAGCTACCATTCAAGCATTGAGATGGCGCCGTTTGAAGCACTTTATGGTAGAAAGTGCAGGTCTCCAATTTGTTGGAGTGAAGTGGGGGATAGACAGATTACGGGTCCGGAGATTATACAAGAAACTACCGAGAAGATCATCCAAATTCAACAACGGTTGAAAACCGCCCAAAGTCGACAAAAGAGCTACGCTGACATTAAAAGAAAAGATATAGAATTTGAAATTGGAGAGATGGTCATGCTTAAAGTTGCACCTTGGAAAGGCGTTGTTCGATTTGGTAAACGAGGGAAATTAAATCCAAGGTATATTGGACCATTCAAGATTATTGATCGTGTCGGACCAGTAGCTTACCGACTTGAGTTACCTCAACAACTCGCAGCTGTACATAACACTTTCCACGTCTCGAATTTGAAGAAATGTTTTGCTAAAGAAGATCTCACTATTCCGTTAGATGAAATCCAAATCAACGAAAAACTTCAATTCATCGAAGAACCCGTCGAAATAATGGATCGTGAGGTTAAAAGACTTAAGCAAAACAAGATACCAATTGTTAAGGTTCGATGGAATGCTCGTAGAGGACCCGAGTTCACCTGGGAGCGTGAAGATCAGATGAAGAAGAAATACCCGCATCTATTTCCAGAAGATTCGTCAACACCTTCAACAGCTTAAAATTTCGGGACGAAATTTATTTAACGGGTAGGTACTGTAGTGACCCGAACTTTTCCATGTTTATATATATTAATTGAGATTGATATTTACATGATTAAATGTTTCCAACATGTTAAGCAATCAAACTTGTTAAGACTTGATTAATTGAAATAGGTTTCATATAGACAATTGACCACCCAAGTTGACCGGTGATTCACGAACGTTAAAACTTGTAAAAAAAACTATATGATGACATATATATGGTTATATATATAGTTAACATGATATTATGATAAGTAAACATATCATTAATTATATTAACAATGAACTACATATGTAAAAACAAGACTACTAACTTAATGATTTTGAAACGAGACATATATGTAACGTTTATCGTTGTAACGACATTTAATGTATATATATCATATTAAGAGATATTCGTACATCATAATATCATGATAATATAATAATTTAAAATCTCTTTTGATATTATAAACATTGGGTTAACAACATTTAACAAGATCGTTAACCTAAAGGTTTCAAAACAACACTTACATGTAACGACTAACGATGACTTAACGACTCAGTTAAAATGTATATACATGTAGTGTTTTAATATGTATTTATACACTTTTGAAAGACTTCAATACACTTATCAAAATACTTCTACTTAACAAAAATGCTTACAATTACATTCTCGTTCAGTTTCATCAACAATTCTACTCGTATGCACCCGTATTCGTACTCGTACAATACACAGCTTTTAGATGTATGTACTATTGGTATATACACTCCAATGATCAGCTCTTAGCAGCCCATGTGAGTCACCTAACACATGTGGGAACCATCATTTGGCAACTAGCATGAAATATCTCATAAGATTACAAAAATATGAGTAATCATTCATGACTTATTTACATGAAAACAAAATTACATATCCTTTATATCTAATCCATACACCAACGACCAAAAACACCTACAAACACTTTCATTCTTCAATTTTCTTCATCTAATTGAACTCTCTCAAGTTCTATCTTCAAGTTCTAAGTGTTCTTCATAAATTCCAAAAGTTCTAGTTTCATAAAATCAAGAATACTTTCAAGTTTGCTAGCTCACTTCCAATCTTGTAAGGTGATCATCCAACCTCAAGAAATCTTTGTTTCTTACAGTAGGTTATCATTCTAATACAAGGTAATAATCATATTCAAACTTTGGTTCAATTTCTATAACTATAACAATCTTATTTCAAGTGATGATCTTACTTGAACTTGTTTTCGTGTCATGATTTTGCTTCAAGAACTTTGAGCCATCCAAGGATCCATTGAAGCTAGATCCATTTTTCTCTTTTCCAGTAGGTTCATCCAAGGAACTTAAGGTAGTAATGATGTTCATAACATCATTCGATTCATACATATAAAGCTATCTTATTCGAAGGTTTAAACTTGTAATCACTAGAACATAGTTTAGTTAATTCTAAACTTGTTCGCAAACAAAAGTTAATCCTTCTAACTTGACTTTTAAAATCAACTAAACACATGTTCTATATCTATATGATATGCTAACTTAATGATTTAAAACCTGGAAACACGAAAAACACCGTAAAACCGGATTTACGCCGTCGTAGTAACACTGCGGGCTGTTTTGGGTTAGTTAATTAAAAACTATGATAAACTTTGATTTAAAAGTTGTTATTCTGAGAAAATGATTTTTATTATGAACATGAAACTATATCCAAAAATTATGGTTAAACTCAAAGTGGAAGTATGTTTTCTAAAATGGTCATCTAGACGTCGTTCTTTCGACTGAAATGACTACCTTTACAAAAACGACTTGTAACTTATTTTTCCGACTAGAAACCTATACTTTTTTGGTTTAGATTCATAAAATAGAGTTCAATATGAAACCATAGCAATTTGATTCACTCAAAACGGATTTAAAATGAAGAAGTTATGGGTAAAACAAGATTGGATAATTTTTCTCATTTTAGCTACGTGAAAATTGGTAACAAATCTATTCCAACCATAACTTAATCAACTTGTATTATATATTATGTAATCTTGAGATACCATAGACACGTATACAATGTTTCGACCTATCATGTCGACACATCTATATATATTTCGGAACAACCATAGACACTCTATATGTGAATGTTGGAGTTAGCTATACAGGGTTGAGGTTGATTCTAAAATATATATAGTTTGAGTTGTGATCAATACTGAGATACGTATACACTGGGTCGTGGATTGATTCAAGATAATATTTATCGATTTATTTCTGTACATCTAACTGTGGACAACTAGTTGTAGGTTACTAACGAGGACAGCTGACTTAATAAACTTAAAACATCAAAATATATTAAAAGTGTTGTAAATATATTTTGAACATACTTTGATATATATGTATATATTGTTATAGGTTCGTGAATCAACCAGTGGCCAAGTCTTACATCCCGACGAAGTAAAAATCTGTGAAAGTGAGTTATAGTCCCACTTTTAAAATCTAATATTTTTGGGATGAGAATACATGCAGGTTTTATAAATGATTTACAAAATAGACACAAGTACGTGAAACTACATTCTATGGTTGAATTATCGAAATCGAATATGCCCCTTTTTATTAAGTCTGGTAATCTAAGAATTAGGGAACAGACACCCTAATTGACGCGAATCCTAAAGATAGATCTATTGGGCCTAACAAACCCCATCCAAAGTACCGGATGCTTTAGTACTTCAAAATTTATATCATATCCGAAGGGTGTCCCGGAATGATGGGGATATTCTTATATATGCATCTTGTTATTGTCGGTTACCAGGTGTTCACCATATGAATGATTTTTATCTCTATGTATGGGATGTGTATTGAAATATGAAATCTTGTGGTCTATTGTTACGATTTGATATATATAGGTTAAACCTATAACTCACCAACATTTTTGTTGACGTTTTAAGCATGTTTATTCTCAGGTGATTATTAAGAGCTTCCGCTGTCGCATACTTAAATAAGGACAAGATTTGGAGTCCATGCTTGTATGATATTGTGTAAAAACTGCATTCAAGAAACTTATTTTGTTGTAACATATTTGTATTGTAAACCATTATGTAATGGTCGTGTGTAAACAGGATATTTTAGATTATCATTATTTGATAATCTACGTAAAGCTTTTTAAACCTTTATTGATGAAATAAAGGTTATGGTTTGTTTAAAAATGAATGCAGTCTTTGAAAAACGTCTCATATAGAGGTCAAAACCTCGCAACGAAATCAATTAATATGGAACGTTTTTAATCAATAAGAACGGGACATTTCATAACTAATGATAATCGAATTGAGGATTTCGTTCTAAACTCGTATGTAGAATGTTTGTTTTCCTGTACTTGTGTTCACTTAGTTAAAAAGAAACGTTTATGTTTTCTCATCCCAAATATAAGTTCAAAAGAGTAAAAGTGGGACTAAGATCTCACCTTGAGTGCAAGAGTAATAAAGTACTTCAACAAGTAAACGCGTGCAAAGACAAAGCTAGTCTTGACCTAAACAAATAGGGTTGTATCAATAACGGTAAACACGATCGGTCAAAGATGTTCAATTAGTCCTATGGCTCGTTACGACTCAATTATATAGCATGTGAATCACGTTGTCAAGTTTCATGCAAAATACAAGTATAAAAACAATTTAGAACGATTGCATACGTATTTGGTTAAGTTTGACTAAAAGTCAAACTTGGTCAAAGTCAACGAAAAAGTCAACGTGTTCGGGTCGGGTCTCGGATAATTTTTCTAAGCTTAGAAATCATATATAAGCATGTCGGCCAAGTTTCATGTCAATCGGAGGTGCGTAGCATAGTTAGAATTCAAATGAAAGTTGAAAAGTGAACAACCATCTGCACACGCTTTAAGCCGCGCCGCGGCTGGAAGAACCGCGCCGCGGGCTAACACTAGTTTTGAAGGTCGAGCATTTTGATGGTTTCAGACATCTGAGTTAGTGTTAAGCCGCACCGCTGCTAGAGGAGCCGCGCCGCGGGCTAAAGCATGACAGGACACCTGTGCTGATTTTAAGTGTAGGCTCGATCAAAACTTCAAACAAACGTAACTTATGAACCGTAAACATTCAAAACACGTATCTTATATCGTTGGAAAGGTAATTTAAAGAGGAATACAACTAAGCACATTTCATAAATCAAACTCATCATTAACAACAATGAAAAACCTCAATAAATGATCATTAAACGTTCAAAATCAAAGTTTCAAGTTCATAAAACGCTTTTCTTGACCCGGGAAACCAATTTACACATATTATATGCCGTTTCGAAGGTAATTAAACATACCATACAATTAAACACTTACTAACAACATTTCATGGCATTCCAAGCATCAAAGGTTCATTTCAAGTTCATCAAACCTTAACCCAAATTCACCAAAATCACTAATCAAGTTTATGGAGTTTTCTTAATCAACCTACGCATCAAAACGAAGCTAGTGATACTAGTAATACAATTAAAACATGAACTTAAACAATTTAACAATATTAACTCATCCAAAATCAAAGATTAAGCAAACCCATTTTCAAGTTCTTGCTAGTTACTCCAAAACAACAAATCGAGCAAACCAATCATATATTCATGTTATACACGAGCCATAGACACTAATTAATACTTTTATAATTCAAAAACATCAAGAACACAAAATATAGTGATTTTAGAAAGTTACCCAAATGAGATGAAATTGGTATCAAGTCGAAGAGGATGAAGAGAGGATTCCAAATATGTAATTTGTTTTAATGTTAGCTTCCAAATCCGAATTTAGATGATGAATCTTTGGGTTGAAGATTTAGAGAAAAGATGGAAGTATGAGAGAAAAAGGAAAAAGAAAATAGAAAAATGAATGGAGGAGGAGGTAGTTTGACTCCTTTGACCTAGTCACCTTTTTGGCATTTTGGCAAGTTTAGTCCCTCAAGTTTGTAGTCGGGTGCGGGAATTAACCGAACGAATATTTTGAATTACACGAGAGTACGGGAGTAGTTATAATCCAATAACGAAAAGATTATGAATGTTAGCTAACGGAGGTTACAAATCTTGATACGAAGAATATTATATAAAAAAACGGCGTTAAAATAATTTAACGGAAAAATGCGGGATGTTACATTACCCACACCTTAAAAGAAATTTCGTCCCGAAATTTAGTTGGAAGTATTAGTTGATGTCTCTTACTCGAGACCTAGTGTTGTTAACTCGACGAATGAGTGAAGGTACTTTCTTGGGTATTCCATGAATCTGGATAGTCGGGGTGTTACGTAGTATTAAGGGTTGGTTTCACGATCCATAATTTCAACCGGTCTTTCTACGAAGAGAAGTTTGTTATCAACAGTAAGCTTATCTAGAAGAGTAGCACGTCCCTGTTCCGCAGGGCACGTCTCTAAGTTTGTTACACGAAATGTAAGGTAAACGGAAACTTTAATTGAGTCAGGAGATCTAAACGGTAGGAGGCGGTTCCAATACGCCCCAAGATTTTCAAAAGGATCAATATTGCGGATATAACTTTCCTCGATTTCCACAAATGGGTTACACCTTTCCCAGGTGGGGGTTTTTTTTTTCAACGTTACGCGGTTACTGACTTTGAACTTGAGAGATTTTCATCTAACCTTGGTGTAACTCCTCTGGTGATTACGGGTCGTCTTGAGCCCTTCTCGGACTTGAATTTTCTCAACGGTTATTTCTTAAATGCTTTTGGATCTGATAATTTGCTTGTCACCTACTTCGGTCCAACGAAATGGGAGGACAACACTTGTGGTGATGTAAGGTTTCGTAAGGTGCGGTGTTAATACACGAGTGGTAACTACTGTGTGAGAGGAGACAACTAAAGGCAACAATACAAGTTTGTAACATGTCTTTCCAAGATGTGAAACGTAAGTTTGTTAGGTCCGTTGGTTGTGGAGGATACACGGCACTCATGTTTGGACGGGTCTCCGAGGTTCCTTGTAAAGCATCCCGAATTTAGAAGTGAGACGAGTATCCCGATCTGAAATTTTAATGGAGATGGTACGCCGTGCCGAGCTAGAATTTTCTTTAAAACACGTTTGAACAGGTTTCGTTTCTCAAGAGGTCCGCACCGCGGAAGATCCATCGGTTCCCGAAAATGGTTGTTAGGACTATTCACCCTCGTGACGAATACTAATATAATGTGAAGAGTTTCTCTCTCCATTGAGAAGTTTTATAAAAAGTTTTCCTACACGGAAATGCGAGCAATAAGACAGCAGTGAAATGAGAACTTAGAATAGGATGAGTTCACACCTTGAGGTAACCATGTCGCGCACTTAGTGGTCGAATGTTGAGGCCTGGTGGGATAACGAGATAGTACATGTAGTTGTATAGTTCGGGGTTGAGTAGTAGTTGGCCGTATCAGGAGCATAAGGACGATAAGTCAAAGAAGAGTGAAGTATCCTTGGATTGGGTGTTATCTTAAGTTCCAGTAATATCAGGCGGAAAATGGTGAAATAACAGAGCTATGTAACGTGGCACGTGTTGACGAGAAGGTGGATCGGGTCCATGATTAAGTATTCAAATTTTTCGTGCAAATTAACGAATTTCAGTTTCCTTGATTTCGAGTCGAGAGAGTATGCCTTTCGGGCGTTCAAGTAGAAATATTTCCATATTTGAGTTCCAGTGTGCTAAACGAATTTAGCTAGTAAGGTTTGTGTGAAAGATCATGTTCAAAGTTCGGACACGGAGAGGTTTAAATTTTTCCCTCAGTGAGTTAACGAGTTTAAAGGTCGTGCAACACGAGAAAAGTCGGAAATGAATTTTTCGGTAACAACTGGCGAGGTCTAAGATTTTACGAATACAAGTCAGAGTCGTGAGGGTTTCCCGATTACGTGTGGTTCCGATTGTGAGACGTATTGAAATACTTTGACCACTAACAACATGGTCTAAAGATTGGACTTCGTTTAACCAAAATTCTCACTTGGAGAATTCGGCGTAGAGTTGCTCTTTTCTTAAGAGTTCGAGTGTAAGACGGAGATGTCGTTCGTTTTCTTCTTTACTTGAATAGGTTTAGACATCATCTATAAATGCGATAACGAATTCATCTAGATAAGTTTACAAACGCGGTTCAGGAGGTTTATGAATACAGACAGAGCCTTAGATTAACTGAACGGTACTAAGAGAGATTTACAACTATCGTAGTATAACAACCCTCATATTTCCATGCCTGAATTGACTAATTTGACTATAGGGTTGTTATCCATACGTAATATATAATTAAATTCGACGTTGATCAAATATTTATTTTTAGTCGACACGTTCTGTTAACTAAAGTTTACACTAATTATATAAAATAACTTTAGTTAATATTAATGCGTATTATATTTAAAACTATATGTAACATAATTATTAATTAAATGATAAGTTATTTTAATCATTATATATATTTTTAGCTTATAAAAAAAATAAAAATAAAAAGAAATAAGATTTTTTTATAAATTAAATAATGAGCCCATGAATTTTGACTAAATATTTTCAAAAAAAAAACTTATTAAAAACATTTTTAACATGTTTTTATTATTTTGTCAAAATTAGCACCTTTATTTTATTATTTTTTTTCTTTTCACCAACCATTTTTACCTATAAATATATGGTTTCTCATTCATTTTTTCTTTCCAAACACAAAAATTTAAGTTATTCTCTCAAAACCTTGAAGAAAATTTGAGGTACTTTCTATTTTTATTAAAATTTTTCAATATTGTCATTTATATTTATATTTATTGTATATTCTTTGTAAAATTCGAAATTAATTATGTTTATATGTTATAATTAGTATTATAAGTGTTATGATGCTTAAAAATAATTTTGATAATTTATGGAATATTATTTGTAATTAAATACGAATTATGTAGTGTTTAAACGTAAAAACAATGTAAAATTCGTAATAAATACTTTTAACCAAAAATAAAATATATATAATTTTTTTCTAAGTTTTTAAAACTTATATAGATCTGAAAAAATTATAAAAATAATTACTTGGGTCGAATTGTTATTTATTATATAATTAAACTCTATTATTATGTAATTCGAAGGTAAATTAAGAATAAATATAAAATAATAAAAAATATTTTTTTAAATATTTTTCTACAGGTTATTAGACTGATAGAAACTTATAAAAATTATAAAAATAATTATTTGGGTCTATTTAGTAATTATGTAGAATTAAAATTATTTTGTGAATACATTAAGGGTAAAAACAAAAATAAATACAAAAATATAATAAAAATGTTTTCTTAAATTTTTCTACTAATCTATATGATTAACTAAGACTATAAAAATTATGTATGTAATTTTTAGATATTTAATTTATTATTTAGACATTTTTGAATAATGTTCAATTAATAAAACACTATTATTTTTGAAGTAATTTAGGTGTTTATTTAAAGGTAATTATATTTAATATATATAAGACATACTAAGGTATAATAACTAAATATTAAATAAAACTTAGGTTATATTATCACATATATAATTATTAAGTACATTAATAATTCGTTGTGTGTATACACCTAAAGTGAAGGTTAATCAAAGATAATGTATAATTCATGTGAACTTCATCGCTACTCACGGTCGTAAGTAAATGATGTCTAGGTTGCCATTTATGGGTAAGCTTGTGGATCTCGAATGCCATGACTTAGATTCTGGTCAAGAATCCTGGGCCCCCGGTTACATCTGGTCATTCCTGACTTATTTGATAGCAACGAAGTTTGAGTAGAGTTGTACAACATCTTGCTAAAGATTAACCCGAACTTTCTAAAATTGGAAAATTACTATAAGTGGAAACTTTCCATAAATAGTAACCTTCCGAGAATGGAAATTCTTTAGTGAACCATTACTATCAATATAGTACTATATACTATTGTCTGTTCGGCAATGTCTGATCATACGTTCTATCTCTAGGTTGAGATCTCGGTCACGTCCTTCCGTTCAATTCTTTCGTGGAATACTCTTTTGTGCTACTAAGGTAAACTTCATAGCCCCACTTTTTACTGTTTCATAACTGTTTTACAACTTTTGCGGTGAGACACATGCTTGCTTTATAACTGTTTTACACTTAGACACAAGTACTAAATTGTTAACTATGCTGTCATGCTTTGATTCATGCTAAATCCCTACTGTAATATCGTCAATTGCTACGTTTAAATGCAAACTTAATTATTGTGAGTAGGCCTATTGAGAGTAACGTCTCTAACCATTCGACCGTTGGTCTTTGGTTACATAATAATGATTCCACGACACTGACAGTACAAGGTGTCATAGGGTAAACTTGTTTAGTAGCGATATGACAAACTGCATCAACACTTTTAGATTGATATATCTATATTGATCAACTTTAAACTAAATCTTGCGGTCTAAAACTTTGGATATTATTTATAAACCTGTGAATTTCACTCAACCTTTTTGGTTGACACTTTAAGCATGTTTTGTCTCAGGTGATGATTGAGCTAGCTGTTTGCAACTTTGTGATGATAGATTTGATGCTTGCATGGAGTCCAAATCGCATATTATATTTTAGTTCATAAACATTTATTTTACGTTTTAATAATAATGTAAACATGTATTACTGCTTCCGCTGTTTTATTAACAAAGGTTTTATAAAAAAAGTCTCATATAGAGTCGTTCTCGTTTATACAACTGTGTTATGATATGATTGGTCACAATTACCCCTGGTCCATTTTGGGGGGTGTGACAGATTGGTATCAGAGCAGGCTGATGTAGAGAACCAGGATTGCATTTTATGTGTGCCTTATACAATTAGGTACCTTAGCAATGTAGGACTACAACTTTCCTTGACTATAGTGCCTTTAATTGTTGCCTTAAACTGTTAAATGCTACACTATACTTTAGAAACTTTACTTATCTTAGAATGCCGAGCCAACCTAAGAACTCTGCTCACTTTCCTAAGTACTATTCAATTCCGCCACCACATTTAAATGCGACACCGTTCTCGACATTCCTATGTCATCTATCATAGTTTTGTGTATTACATATGTATTACATGAAATGTTATCCATGATTTTTGAAACTCCTATATTTGGTACTATTCATACTCAAACGTATATAACCTCCTTATTATATCACGTACCTACATGCTTTATGCCTTTATACATCGATTTGTGAACCAAAAAATGTCATTGAGTTATCTCAAAGACATTATAATGTCATCACTACTCATATTCATTACTTTTAAATCTTTGATTTCTCGTTATTTTTTTTATCATTGAATTTTCTTGACGGATGGCGTCTACGAAACTCTAGAATAGAAGGGTTTGGATTATCGATTTAAAGGATCCTATAGCTCAAGCCGTAGACCTGAATAGGCCATTACGAATTGAAAGTCTTTAATCGAAAGATTATCAGATTACATACTTATCATTTTATGATCTCGACACGTCATACTGCTATTATTGGAGTATAGACACATCATATCTTATTATATCTTATCATATCTATCTTAATAGACTTTATCTAACACTTTTTCTAAATTTCCTCCGTAAATTACGGAAATCTTTTTGCTATATATACGTATATCAAGAAGACAAATATATCATTCAATATTCAACACTCATCTTATAACAAAAACTCTTATTCCGATCAGATAATATGGATTTCTCACTTGATTCCTTGAACTCCTCAAGCTCTAATGGCAGCGTAACCGGAATGAACCAACCAATTAGTCATCACCTTTTCTGGATGAATTGGGGGTGGGTTCGTAGTCTACTTAATCAATGGAGAAGTGAAGAAGGTGATCCTTTTCACCCACCACATTGCCCTATTGGCGAAGAACCTGAAGCACTTACCGGCGAACCCGTTCGGAACACTATTTTCACCCTCATTTCCAGGATATCCCGTCACAAATATATAATATCTAGAATTTCAGATCTTATTCATCCCCTTGTCCGAACCGCCAATCATCCCGGAATAATAGAAGAAGTCAACGAGCTTCGCGCTCGAGTAGTGGCTTTGGAAAATATGGTGCAAAACCTACGAGCACCAGCAGCAGCACCAGCAGCATAACCAGCACCACCAGTACCATCAACATCACCGCCAACAGCATCAGCTTCACCAACAACAACATCTGCATTCCACGCCTCAACATCACACTCAGTACCTCAAACATTAACATCATACGCCCCATAGATACCAAGGAATATTAGTAATAATGAGTTAAGATGTATTGACTCATTCTTCCTGAAGAATTATATATGTATACTTTATATATATATGGTTTGGAACAATAATAAATATTTTCGTACTAAGCTATTACGTGTGAATCTTAACTAGTAAATACTACTCGGCTAATTCATATCACTAATATGCTATGATGTACATCCTTCGTTAATGACTTAACAATCGTTAATCACTGCTTCAGCACACTAAACTCCATTTTCATAATAAATCAAGTGTATTATTCAAATACATGTTTGATTTTACACTTCCATTTTCGATGTACTCAAAACTTTCTAGAAAACATTATTCGTGCCTTGTGAATTTCATAAGAAATCCACGAGCACCAACATCATATACCGAGATATATCAATAACAATGAACGATGAAGTATTGATTCATAACTTCATTAGCGAAATATTTCACGACAATTATTAAATCTCTAAGGTTTTGGAGATTATTAATTCTCATTTCAACCGTATATTAAATGAGTTTTAAATTATATTAACTCATTAAATTCATGATTACATCTGAAAGAAAATATATATGTACGTATATTTTCATAAAGATTGTAATTAAATATTCTGTTGTACAAACTGTTGACGGTGAAAATATTTTAACGGGTAGGTAATACCCGAGAAATATTTATATCTCACATTAATATGTTACACCGTACATTCTTCAATTCTGATTCAACAGTCATTAACTATACTACTTACATCCACATATGTATCCGTTCACTAAAGAACAACCATTTTCATACAAATTCAAATACATATTCTGATTTTGACATATCGGAATTTAAGTAAAACTTTAGCAAGTGTTATCTTCTTAAAGATCACTACATTCATGAATTATATTCATTCGTATTCTATGATGAATTATCACATCAAACCACCGAACATACCATTCCTTACTTTTGAAAATCACAAACATTTCTTCATTAACTGTTAGATCCATTGATGGATGCATCTTAGGCTTAAACACTTCAAATTCAAAATTTTTGAAAACATCCTTTGAATCTTGACGATCACAATCAGCGTTCAATAATCTAAAAACGAAATTTCTTGAAACCATCTCAGATTGATAACCGACGATTCAAATATGACTGCATTAAATGCAGAGGAAACAGCAAAATTGTAGATGGCCTAAATGACCAGGAGTTTGATGATAAAGAACGGGGTATTGGGAACGCTCGATAGAAAATTTGGTGCTGAAAAACAGATTGAGCAAACCATGAAGGAGACCGTGGACAAATCACAAGGATTAAACCTGTAATCAAAGAATCTAGATGATTCGATTTCTGATGAAAATCACAAAAGATCTCCTTACGCATTCTAAATCCTTACAGAAGAATTTTTCTCGTTATCATTTGATCTTAGAAAATTCTAAGATATCATCGTATCTTTCGTTATAAATATCCTCCATATTTCTGAAGATACATTCATAACTACTCTTGTCCGAAATTATTTATCACTTCGCACTTTATGTGTTACATAATAAAGGAAACTGTTTTAGTTTCTATATTTCTATAACATACAAGTTTAAATTTTGAATGATTTGAGGTACTGTTGGGAATTGAAGCATGAGTTAGTATAATATAATGATGTCAGGCCAACGTGATTATATTACAGTAAGTCATGCTAAATTTTTAATGGAAGATGATGATTCATAGACTTTATAATCATCATTTGCCATTGATGTTATGCGAGGTGTATATAAAATAGCTTTATATTTTACTAGGAAAAACTATTAAATACGATACAATTTTACACAAAATATTTATTTATTTATAGAATGGATATACTTAAACCTTGCTACAACACTTATAGGCAGTGTACCTAATCGTACAGTAGTGTAGTTTTTAGTAAGTCCGGTTCGTTCCACAGGGAAATCTTTAAACAAAGCTCAACGCTATATTAGTTTACTTTTATTAAAAATACAAATATATATATATAAGTAATATTATTATTATAAAGGGGGGTTTTTACCGTTTAATGACCGGTTTGTCGATTTTAAGACTTTAGTCGCAGTTAAAACCTAATGTAAAATATAAAATAAATACAAGACTTAAATTAAAGCGTAAAGTAAATAACGATAATGAAATTGCAAATAATAAAAGTGCGATAAAATAAACTTACGATAATTAAAAATTACGATAATTAAAAGTGCGATTAAATAACAATAAATAAAAGTGCGATAATTAGAAGTGCAATTAAATATAAAATAAAGGAAATTAAATATGAAATAAAAGAATTATGCTTATTTAAACTTCCGTAATCATGATGTTTGACGTGTTGATTTTAGTTTTATGCCCATGGGTTAATTGTCCTTTGTCCTGGATTATTCAATATGTCCGTCTGGTTTTTGTCCATAACAGTCCATCAGTCATAAATATAAAGTGCGAGTGTCCTCGTCAAATTATCCTTATACCCGAAGTTAAATATTCCAACTAATTGGGGATTCGAATTGTAACAAGGTTTTAATACTTTGTTTAATGAATACACCAGGTTATCGACTGCGTGTAAACCAAGGTTTTACTACTTTGTTAACAATTACACCAATTACCCTTGAATGTAATTTCACCCCTGTTTTAATTATTCTAGTGGCTATTAATCCATTCCCGTGTCCGGTTAAATGAACGATTATTCGTACATATAAATACCCCGCCCATCGTGTCCGATCGAGTGTGGGACGCCCAATTGTAAATCTTTATATTAACATTAACAAACTTTCATTTAGTTAAACAAATATAAAGCCCATTAATAGCCCATAGTCTAATTTCCACAAGTGTCGTTCTTTTGTCCAAACCCCAATTATGGTACAAAGCCCAATTACCCAATTTTAGTAATTAGCCCAACATCATGATTACTTCGTTTTAAATAAGCATAATAATAACTTAGCTACGAGACATTAATGTAAAAAGGTTGAACATAACTTACAATGATTAAAAATAGCGTAGCGTTACACGGACAGAATTTCGACTTACACCCTTACAACATTCACTAACATACCCTTATTATTAGAATTGTAATTAAAATTAAAATTAAAATATAAATTATATATATATATATATATCGTATATATTGAGAGAAGAGAGAAAATAGAATATGAAATTTGATCAGAATTCGGTTTGCTTTATAGCCAGAGTTGAATTTTGGGGCTCCGCGACTCGCGGCAAAATCCCCTTCAAACTCCGCGAGTCGCGGAGGTTAATTTTACAGCTCAGTCCTTGGAGTTTTCTCTGCCGACGGTTTTTAATATATATATATAATATATATATAATTAATATAATTAATTATATATTATATTATATTTATATACATAGTTAACTTGTAATTTTTAGTCCGTTGCGTCGAGCGTTAAGAGTTGACTCTGGTCCCGGTTCCGGATTTTCGAACGTCCTTGCGTACAATTTTATATTTTGTACTTTGCGTTTTGAATCTTGTACTCTTGTAATTTCGAGACGTTTCTTATCAATAATTGGAACCTTTTTGATTGTCTTTTGTACTTTTGAGCTTTTTGGTCGTTTGCGTCTTCAATTCGTCGAATCTGTCTTTTGTCTTCACCTTTTATTATTTAAACGAATATCACTTGTAAATAGAACAATTGCAACTAAAAGCTTGTCTTTCTTGAGGAATAATGCTATGAAATATATGTTCGTTTTTAGCATTATCAAATATTCCCACACTTGAGCGTTGCTTGTCCTCAAGCAATATTGTCTTGAAATACTAGAATCACTTCTTTATTCTTCACACTTTGTACATCAGTGATTTCTATACGGCGGTATAAACAATGGTAGTAACGATATGGTTTACAGTCCCACATGACTATAAAAATTTAGATCCATTAAGGAAATTGGATCTTTATGAAAACATTTGATCTTTTGAAAATTAAATCTAGTTTTTACCCTAGATAAGTTTTCCGGAATAACCCTTTACCGGTGTTTGCAAAATATTTTTGTGGGTTTGGTGGGTTTCAGATTTGAAAATTTTAGCTCAAAACTTGCGGTTTTGTGTCACCCACTTGCTAACCTTGTATTTGGAAAGCAACACGTCCAGTTTACTTGTCCCGTATATTACCTTTCGGCAAACTACCGTCCGGTTATAAAGGAAAGCGTTGAACAAGCAACTATTAAGGCAATGTCCCGTGACATGCTTTTGATTATGGTCTATAACGTGTCGGACGCAATTACTATCCTTGGTAGGAGCAATAGTAAAGCTCACCCTTATAATTTTTCGGTCTGGCACAAGGTCCTGTCTTTGACCATTATGCAACCACCGTCCTTACGGTTGACACCCGATTTAGTTCAGGTGACCTAATGAATTCCAGGTGAATTCCTAGGATTTTACGTTCAATGGTAATGAACGCATTGAAAATAGGGTTTTCAGAAAACAAATCGGTTTGTAATTTTGATCAAAATATTTTCTCGTTTAAGCTCGAGTTTAGATATCATTGAATTCCATGAGCTTGAATTCTCAATCTTTAAGGTCAATCTCTAGGATTGAGTAATATCAGTCTTAAAATCTGATTTTTAATCTTTAAGGAGATTATCCTTTCTGGGGATCTGATTCATTAGTCTTATCCAGCTAATTTGCATGGTGCCCCCCCATTGTACGAGATAAATCCTTCTCATGGTTAGGATAAATCTGACCACTTGGCGACCCTGTTTAATGCTGAGGTCCGTGGATTTCCTGCTGATTTTAGTGATGACTTTTCTAGGTTTTTCGTCAACCTACAGCTGGTCTGGACGACAACTTCATGACCTAAATCAAGAAGCGCGTGTCTTTTTCGGAAGACTTTACTTCCTTTTAATGATGGAATTGATTCATCGTGTAGATCCATCTCTTCTTTTCTTTCATCGGGTAAAACAGTTTAGTTTAGTCCAAAGCAAAAGTATTTTCAGTTATTTGTTACAGATATATGTGACATATGTTTAAGATAACTTGGTAAATTTTCCCACACTTGGCTTTTATTTTCCTTTTTATCGTCCTCTATTCCATTTTTAAATGAATTTTAACATTTTAGTTTGTTTCTCAATTTATGTCCTTTCCGAGGTAACAATAATTTCGGTGTTAAAACCTAGTTTTATCGTTCATAAATATGTATAAACATGATTTTGAATTCATTTAATTGAAAATTTTGAAAAATTTTACTAGAATTGGGTTGTCAGTATATAAGACTAGGGCTGTTCTTTTTTATCAGAGAGCACTAGATTCTAATACAACTACTGCTTTACTAGTATTTTTAATGGTAACCAAGTGTTTAATATAAAAATTTTAAAATCCGAAAGAATTTAACCCCTTCCCACACTTAAGATCTTGCAATGCCCTCATTTGCAAGAAATCAGTAACAATTTAAATTATTGAGGGTTATTTGTGTGAAAATGATTAAATTTTTACCAAAGTTTCCAAATATATTGGTGTTTGTTTGCTGAATGATAAATGGTGCACATCATTTGTTCATTCCGTCTTGTTGTTATTTCACATATATTTTGCATCTTGTCGTCAAAATTAGTTGCTTTTGCTGAACTTAATGCCAGTCTTTGAAAATGCGTTGTTTTACCCTGTTGTGTACATAAGATAAACTGCAAACATATATACATATTTTTGAAGTTTGGTATATTACCCCACATTCAAAAATTATTAAAATCTAAGAATAAAAGTTAGATAATTATAAAAATGATTACAATATTAACAAAAATATTAAATGTATCAATAATTACAAATTACAAAATAAAAAAAAAATAATAAGTAAACTAAGGATGATATTGGTACCAATAGGGGTTCCAGGCATAACCATAAGTGCTATAGAATGCTTCGACAGGGTCATACGTAGGATATGGTGGCTGCATCTCTATCGACCAAGGAGGGAAGACGGGTTTCGGTGTAGGAATATAGTTTCTACCTATATGTTGGCAATGAGCTATGATCTGGTTCTGATGAACTTGCCAATCTTCAAATGCTCTCTGTCTAGCATTTTCGTATTCCTGAGAAGCTATAAACCTATGCATTTCTTGCATCTCATTCCCCCCTCCTACATTACCTTGCTGCTGGTTTCTCTCCACCTGTAGATGTCTACCATGGTATCGTACTGCGGCGTTATTTCGCCTCTTCAAAACTTTCGCACCATGGTATACATTTAAACCTATAGTATCGCGGGGTTCCGGCTCTTCTAGTAATAATCCCCCCCGACTTATATCCACACCGAGATATTCACCAATCAAAGTAATAAAAATACCACCTCCTACTATGCTATGTGGTCGCATCCCCCGAACCATAGCTGATAAATAATAACCCACACAATATGGTATACTTACAGCGCTTTGTGGGTCTCGAATACACATATGGTAAAACAAATCCTGTTCATTTACTTTTTCTTTGTTCTTACCCCTTTGTGTAATCGAATTAGCTAAAAACCTATGTATCACTCTTAATTCGGCTCTATCTATATCCAAATAAGAGTAGTTTCCCCCTTTGAAACGGTGATGGCTTGTCATTTGACTCCACACACCGTGTGTATCAAAATTCTCATCTATCTTTCTACCGTTTAGTATCAATCCTCTACAATCGGCAGACGCTAATTCCTCAGGCGTATATATACGTAAAGCCTGAGCCATGTCCAGTAAAGACATGTGGCGCATCGAACCGCCTAACAAAAATCTAATAAAAGAACGATCGGTTAAACTAGCTACCCGATCATTCAACTCTATACTACATAACAACTCTTCACACCATACTTTATATACAGGTCTGCGTATGGTGAATAAACATATCCAGTCATTAAAAGAAGAATTACCATACCTCTGTACAAGTAATTCCCTAATTGGCCCGGCCAATTCTACAGCTTCTAAGGGTCCCCATTCTATGACCCTCGGTACCTCAACAACCTTAGAGTGAAGAGTATGCAAACCCCGTTGATATTTTGGATAATCTATCCAAAGTCTGTCAAATCTCAGGTTCGGGTGCAACTCTTCCAAGTGCATATCGGAAAAAGTCATGACTGGATGAGGTACATCCTGCTTGTAGTAGTTATCTACCTCCTGTTGTTCTAAATTCTCGGTAGGAGCATTGCGGGCTTGGGATGAAGATTCACCCCTTTCATTCTGCAAAACACATCAAACACAAATTTTGTGCATCCAAATATGCATTAGTGTCAGCAAAATCATCAATCAAAATAATTACAATGACATTATCAATTTATATCAAACTTAAGCTTATTTTCACATTTTTATCAAATCTACACTTTTTCAAATAAGCATATACGAAAATTTTCGCCAAGTTCATAAGCATTCAACTCAAATAACATGTCAAAATAATCATTACTAGCAATTAAACAAGTCTCAAATGGCATTATCTTTCAAAAATCAAGTTCATGAATTTTAGACTTGAAAAAGTCCACTTTAATTCTCAAAATCATGTTTAGGCTCAAAGTTTGGATCATTTAACTACCTAGACATGTTACACTACTCAATTTAGCAACAATTCATGACAAAAATCGGCCATAACCTGTTTATATCAAAAAGCCCCAAATTTGCTCAAGAACACAAACCCTAGATTATTCAAAATTTGAAGTTTAAGGCTTCTAATCATGTTAAACAGCATCAATCTAGGTTATACAAGCATAATACATAAACAATTTAAGTCTAATTACACTAAAAAGCATCAAAATCAAATTGGGGAAAAAATAGCTCAAGAACACCAAATTTCGAATTAAATGGTGTTTAGGTGTAGAAATTTACCGTTTTTCTTGAGTAATTCTTAGATAGCATCCTTCTCAACATGATTTTAGCAAAAAATTTGGTGATTAACGGTTAAAAATTGGGATTTTTGGGGGTGTTTTTCGGGTTTTTTCGGGTTCTTTTTTCGCAGTATTTTTCTGTTTTGTGTGTGGGGGAGTTGGGACTGATCTGTTGTTCAGTTATATTTTTTTTTCCGGTTTTTAGTCTCTCCGCGACTCGCGGAGATTTAAGCTCCAAACTCCGCGAGTCGCGGAGTTTGGTATATTTTTTTTTTTTTATAATAATTAACTTTTGAAAACAATTAAGAAATTAATTTTAAAATTTTGTTTCCCTTGTTATTTAGGACGAGGTCGTTTCGGATCGATGTCCTAGTCCGTCCCTCGACAAAATTTTAAAATTTGTCTTTTAGTAGCGATTGTTTTAAAAGCTAAGATTTTTGGGTTTTTTAATTTTTTTGGCATACTTTAAATCAATAAGATTAAAAATAATGATAATAAAAGTTCTCGTCCCTCCCTCGGGTAAAGGAATTTCGGTTCAAAGACCTAGTCTTCAACTTACGACGAATTTTAAAAATCATATTCTTAATTTAATGAGATAAAGTAAATTTTTGTTTTAAATTCACACAACTTAAATATAAAATTCAAAATTATTATTAAAAATTCACACCAAACTTAAAATTTGAAATGCATAAAATTAAAAATTAATATTTTAAAAATTAAAAATTCACACCAAACTTAATTTAAAAATTTATAAATTCATATCAAACTTATATTAATTTTTCAAATATTTACAATTTTAAATATATTGTTTTTACAAAGTTTACAATATTAATTTAAGATTTAAATATTAATTTTAAAAATATGGTAAAAATAAAATTAAAAATCTTTTTGTCTTTTTATCCCACTTTAATCAATCAAATATTATCAAAAATATGCGCCCCTCTTTTCGGTAAAGTAATTTCGGTTCCAAGACCTAATTTAACTCATGACGAATTTTTGAAATATTTTGGGTTGATTGTTTAAAGATATTTATACCTTAAGAATAAACGTTAAATTTCGCAGTGATGTAATAAATTTTTGAATGATATCAATAATTTCGGTCGCCAAACCTAATTTTATTCAATACCAATTTAATACTTTTTAGCAAACAAATTAGCGTTTATTATCAAAAGGTTAAAAATAAAAATAAAAACTAAAAACTGTACAGACATACCTGTGAAATAGATTTCTTAGTTATATGATCTATTCCATTCATAAGATAGTCGGTTTAATTGGTTTTCCATGGCTACATAGGCGTAACCTCGAGCATTCAGTGTCTTTTCTTCTAAACATATGAACGGTCCGTCTCTGCATAAAGTAACAAATTCGGTATTTGAATAGGTTTGATTATTTGAACATTTACCTCCATGTGACCATTTTCCGCATTTGTGACATCTTTCTAGGTGTCGTGCTCTTCTTTTCGCTGCGGATTTTGATTTTCCTTTACCAAATTGTAACTTATTATCTTCGCATCTGGATTCTTTTCTAACTCCGTCCATTCTTTCTCTGATTGCTGATACTAATTCACTCGGTAGTATGTCATTATTACGTTTAGTGATCAAAGCGTGTAGCATTAGACCATGGTTTAGTTCACAGGCAGTCTTCATTTCGTAAACACCTAAAAAAAATAAAAATTCAGAATGGGGGGAGAAGACTAGTTCTTTAGGGTCTGCTAGGGAAAGACCATTCGGGTTCCATTTTCGAGAACTACACGAAAACAGACAATCTAACTCTAACAGAAATACATATTATCCTTTAAAGACTTGATTCTCCCCACACTTAGTTAGCTGTGGTGTCGAAATTGTGATTAACTTCGTTGTCGACTTCCATCGGACCATGTATGTAATGTTTAACTCTGTAACCATTAACTTTAAATTCAATCCCATTTGAATTTATTAATTCTATCGTTCCGTATGGGAAAACTCTTTTGACTATGAATGGTCCAGACCATCTTGATTTCAATTTTCCAGGAAATAGCTTGAATCGTGAATTGAAAAGAAGAACTCTGTCTCCTTCTTTAAATTCTTTTGAACTTCTGATTCTTTTATCATGCCATTTCTTCGTTCTTTCTTTATAGATTAACGAATTTTCGTATGCTTCATGTCTTAATTCTTCTAATTCATTTAGTTGACTTAATCGTAGACGTCCGGCTTCATGTAAATCAAGATTACATGTCTTCAAAGCCCAAAATGCTTTGTGTTCAATTTCTACTGGAAGATGACATGCTTTTCCATAAACAAGTCTAAAAGGTGTGGTTCCAATTGAAGTTTTATAGGCTGTTCTAAAAGCCCAGAGTGCATCCTCCAATTTAATGGACCATTCCTTCGGATTTGATCCTACGGTTTTTTCTAGAATACGTTTTAAAGCTCGGTTGGTATTTTCAACTTGTCCACTTGTTTGTGGATGATATGCGGTGGAGATTTTATGAGTTACTCCATATCTTTTAAGAACTTTCTCAAGTTGATTATTACAAAAATGAGTTCCCCGATCACTTATTAAAGCTTTCGGTGTTCCAAACCTTGCAAAAAGACGTTTTAAAAAGTTGACTACAACTCGTGCATCGTTAGTTGGGAGAGCTTGTGCTTCCGCCCATTTAGATACATAATCAATGGCTACGAGTATATATAGATTATTATTAGATTTTGGAAATGGACCCATAAAGTCAATACCCCAAATGTCAAATACTTCACATACTTGGATGACATTTTGTGGCATTTCATCACGTTGACTTATTTTTCCGGCCCTTTGACATGCATCACAGGATTTGCAAAGAAGGTGTGCATCTTTGTAAATTGTAGGCCAATAGAATCCAGCTTCATAAACTTTTCTTGCTGTTAGTTGAGGCCCATAATGCCCTCCTGTTGGTCCTGTGTGACAATGGTTTAAAATTTTACTAGCTTCATCTCCAAATACACATCGGCGTATTATTCCATCGGGACAACTTTTAAACAGATGTGGATCTTCCCAGAAATAGTGTTTTATATCACTGAAGAATTTCTTTCGTCTTTGGTACGATAATCCTTTTTCAAGGAATCCACAAACTAAGTAGTTTGCATAGTCTGCAAACCATGGGATTTCTTTATAATCTATCTTCAATAGATATTCATCAGGAAAGTTGTCTTGTATGGCCGATTCATTCAGAACTTCTAATTCGGGATTTTCAAGACGAGAAAGATGATCAGCGGCGAGATTTTCTGCTCCTCTTTTATCTCGGATTTTAATATCAAACTCTTGTAAGAGTAAGATCCAACGGATTAATCTTGGTTTAGCATCTTGTTTTGAAAATAGGTATCTAAGAGCAGAATGGTCGGTATAGACCACCGTTTTTGATAGAACGAGATATGATCGAAATTTGTCAAAAGCAAATACAATAGCAAGGAGTTCTTTTTCAGTAGTTGTATAGTTTTTTTGTGCTCCTTGTAATGTCTTACTAGCATAATATATAGGTTGAAATCGTTTTTCAATCCTTTGTCCTAAAACGGCTCCCATTGCAAAATCACTTGCATCGCACATTAGTTCAAATGGTAGATTCCAATTTGGTGTTATCATGATTGGTGCATTAGTGAGTTTCTCTTTAAGAATATTAAAAGATTTGATACACTCATCTGAAAAGATGAATGGCGCATCCTTTTCTAGGAGTTTATTCATAGGAGTGGCAATTTTAGAAAAATCTTTTATGAAACGTCGGTAAAAACCGGCATGCCCTAGAAAACTCCTAACTCCTCTAACATTGGTGGGATGTGGAAGTTTAGCAATTACATCTACTTTAGCTCTATCCACTTCAATTCCTTCTTTTGAAATTTTATGTCCAAGAACGATGCCTTCTTTAACCATGAAATGGCATTTCTCCCAATTAAGTACTAGATTTGATTTTTCGCATCTAATTAGCATTCGTTCCAGATTAACTAGACATGATTTAAATGTATCACCGAAGACTGAAAAGTCATCCATGAATACTTCCATGCATTCTTCTATCATGTCGTGAAAAATCGCCATCATGCACCTTTGAAAGGTTGCAGGGGCGTTACAAAGTCCAAATGGCATGCGTTTGTAAGAAAAAGTACCATAAGGGCACGTGAATGTGGTTTTCTCTTGATCTTCGGGTGCTATTGGAATTTGAAAATATCCGGAAAATCCATCTAGAAAACAATAGTAACTATTTCCGGCTAATCTTTCCAACATTTGATCTATGAAAGGTAAGGGAAAGTGATCTTTTCTGGTGGCGTCATTTAATTTTCTATAATCAATACATACACGCCATCCTGTTACAGTCCTAGTAGGAATAAGCTCATTTTTCTCATTTGTAATGACAGTCATGCCACCCTTCTTAGGTACGCATTGAACTGGGCTTACCCATGGACTATCAGAGATTGGATAAATTAAACCTGCATCTAGCAGTTTAATAATCTCTTTCTTAACTACATCTTGCATATTAGGATTTAGTCTTCGTTGGCGTTGCACATACGTTTTATGACCTTCTTCCATAAGGATTTTATGTGTGCAATACGAAGGACTTATTCCTTTAATATCATGAATCTTCCATGCAATGGCTGGTTTATGAGCTTTCAACACAGAAATGAGTTGTGATTTCTCATTTTCAGTAAGAGAAGACGATATTATTACAGGTAATTCAGATTCACCATGTAAATAAGCGTATTCCAAATGGTTTGGAAGTGGCTTTAACTCTAATTTCGGAGGTTCTTCTATCGATGATTTATATCGATATCTGTCTTCTTCTTTTAGCATTTGAATTTCTTCTGTTGTTGGTTCATATCCATTAGCTATAAGTGTAGCTAACATTTCAGCTTCATCAATTGGTTCATTACCTTCTCCTAAAGAACATTCTCCTGTTCCTTGTAATTCTGGAAATTCTTCTAATAATTCTGCATGTGCATCTATAGTTTGAATATAATAACATGTATCATCTGCAGATTGTGGTTGTTGCATTGCTCTATCAACTGAAAAGGTAACACTCTCATCCTCTATACTTAGGGTCAATTTCTTACCGAACACGTCTATCATTGCTTTAGCCGTGTTTAAGAATGGTCTTCCTAATATGAGAGGAACTTGAGAATCTTCTTCCATGTCCAAAACAACAAAATCTACTGGAAATACTAAAGTACCAACTTTAACTAGCATGTTCTCCATTATCCCTCTAGGATATTTTATTGATCTATCGGCTAGTTGTATGCTTATTCTGGTTGGTTTCAATTCTCCAAGGTCTAGTTTAGCGTATAGTGAATACGGCATTAGATTTATACTAGCACCTAAGTCTGCCAATGCTTCTATTGAACTAAGACTACCCAGAAAACATGGAATTGTGAAACTTCCTGGATCAGATAGTTTTTCTGGTATCTTATTCAACAGCACTGCTGAACAATTAGCATTCATAGTAACAGCCGAGAGTTCTTCCATTTTCTTTCTATTTGAGATTAGATCTTTCAAGAATTTAGCATATCTTGGCATTCCTGAAATCACATCAATGAAAGGAAGATTTACATTTATCTGTTTAAACATATCCAAGAATTTGGATTGCTCGGCTTCAAGTTTCTCTTTCTTCATTTTACTCGGGTAAGGAAGTGGTGGTTGATATGGTTTAACATAAGGTTTATCCTTAACTGTGTTATCTTCATTAACCTTTTCAACTACCGGTTCTTTTTCCTTATCTTGATCAGGTTGTGGTTCTTGTGGAGTAGGAATAGTTTCATCAGAAGTTACAGGTATTTCAGGTGGTTTAAGTGTTGTACCACTTCTTGTGGTAATAGCTTTAGCTGTTTCATTCCGGGGGTTAGCGTTTGTATCACTAGGTAGACTTCCCGGTTTTCTTTCACCTATTAACCTTGCTAGGTTACTTACTTCTTGTTCCAGATTTTGAATAGAAGCTTGTTGATTTCTAAATGCTTGAGCATTTTGTTCATTAGTTTGTTTTTGAGATGTGAAAAACTGCGTTTGAGTTTCAACTAGCTTCGTCATCATATCTTCTAAATTCGGCTTTTTATCATCGGTTTGTTGTGGTGGTTTGTTTTGAAAATTTGGTCTTTGCTGATTGTAAGTATTATTGGATACTTGTTGATTGCTAGGACCTTGTTGGTTGTTGTATGGAATATTTCGGTTATAATTCTGGTTTTGATTGTAAATCGGTCTTGGCGGTTGATAATTATTCTGATAATTATTTCCAGGCCTTTGGTTTATGTATGAAATATTCTCTCTTTGTTCCATTGTTAATTCAATACTGAGACAATCTTTTGTCAAATGTGGTCCTCCACACTGCTCACAACTAATTCGTATTGAGTGAATATCTTTAGTCATCTTTTCCATTCGTCTCTCTACAGCATCTATCTTTGCGGAAATGGAATCTAAGTCATGACTAGAATCGGCTCTAGCTGCTTTAGATGATCTAATGATATCTTTTTCTTGGTGCCACTCATGTGAGTGGGAAGCAGTGTTATCAATAATTTTGTAAGCATCAGTTTCGGTTTTCTTCATAATAGAACCACCAGCTGCTATATCTATGTCTTTTCTTGTAGTGATGTCGCATCCTTGGTAAAATATTTGTACTATTTGACAGGTGTCTAAACCATGTTGCGGACATCCTCTTAACAACTTTCCATATCTTGTCCACGCCTCATATAGAGTTTCATTTGGCTTCTGTGTGAACGTAACAATTTCTGCTTGAAGTCTTACGGCTTTAGATGCAGGAAAGAATTGTTTAAGAAATTTGTCAATTAAAACATCCCATGTATCAATCGCCCCTTCAGGTAACGATTCCAACCAATCTTTGGCTTCTCCCTTTAAAGTCCAGGGAAATAACATGAGATATATCTGTTCATCCTCCACTTCTCGGATTTTAAATAGTGTGCATATCCTATTAAAGGTACGTAGATGTTCATTTGGATCTTCCTTCGGCGCACCACTAAATTGGCATTGATTAGTCACCATGTGTAGAATTTGTCCTTTGATTTCATAATCTGGCGCATTAATGTCTGGATGAGTAATTGCGTGACCTTGGCCAGTGCGTTTAGCTCTCATTCGGTCTTCCATACTTAAAGGTTCCAGATTCTCCATAATTGAATTTGTTGAATCGGTATCACTAGATGATTCTGTTTTAATAGTTCGTTCCTCAACAATCTCTGTTTGAATGATTGGTGGTTCCGGAGGAAAGTTTAATGGTTCAGGATCTATGAACCGTTCCTGAGGATTTTCCGGATTCTCAATTGTGAGGTCGGGTTCAAAAAATGGATTATCGGAAATTTGAACTGAAGTACTTGGTCGACTGGATGAAGATTCTAAAGAAAAATCAGCGGCGGTTATATTTGCTAAATGTCTTGATCTAGTTACAGGTGGTGAACGTACAAAAGGTGGTGAACGTCTTGCTCGGTGCATTCACTGAATATCCTATTAGTTTTTTTAAAAAGGAAAGAAAAATTATAATAAGTTATCCAATCAATAGACTTTTCTGATTTTGCCCACGTTTCGAATAGCCAAAAGATGCAGCAGAGGGGCAGGATTCGTTTGGTCTCAATATAATTGAGGACTGTTTGGCTCCAATAACCCGGTCCACGTACAAATCCAACTATTACTACGAACCAGAAAATTTTGATGTCTATTAATTTAACCACTTAAAATAAATTTTCGTAATTTTAAGAAATTTAGATAAGAAGTAGAAAAAATTCTATGTCCTAAAACTAGAATAGCGAGAAATAAGAAAGAAAAAGAGTTCTTCGAAAAAGGTCGAAAAAGAAAAAAAATGGTTGAAAAATAAAAGGTGACGGAAAAATAAAAGAAACTTATAAAAACTTAAAAATACTTGACTAACCTAACCTTATTACTACAACTAACTTAAAATTATAATCGCAAATTGAGATTACTAATTGGAATGATAATTGATACATAGTAAAAAGTCTAAAAATATTAAAGCTTACAGGAAAAACTAAATCCCAAATGGAAATAACTTAAAAAGAAACTAAAACTTAAAAAGGCGTCGCAAAATTCTAAAGCACCTAAATCTTAGTCTAAAGAAAAAGCACTTAAGGAATTCTACGGCAAAGCCTAAAAATCTAGGAGTAAAAATAACTATAGCAAAAACTAAGTTTAAAATTAAATATGAGCTAAAAAATACAAATATTACGCTACAACGATTAAAAAGGGACAAAATATAAAAATATACAAAAAGTTGTAAAAAGTACAATTTTTATAAAAATATTATTTTTATATTATTTATTTAATAAAACTACTAATTTTACAATTTAATAAAACTAATTAATACTAAATACATTAAAAAGTAAAAATAAAAATAAAACTAATAATAATACTACTTAATTAGGGTTTAATAATAATTAATTAATAATTACCGTCATTAATGCAGGATTAGGGTTTTCTGTCGTGTGTCAGATGGTCTCCGCGAGTCGCGGCAATTAAAGAAGAAAACCCCGCGAGTCGCGGGGTTCAGAAATTCAGTTGACAGCTTATAATTTCAACGCGTTTTTCTTTATTTAATTTTTTTTTTTTCTGTTTTCTGTTTTTTTTACTTAAATAAAAGATATTAAAACTTATATTTTTATAAACTAAAATAAAAATAAAGAAACTTATAAAACTTAAATATTTAACAAAATCTTAAAAATACTTATATTTTTGTTTTTCTTTTTATATTTTCGAATTTTTAAAACGTATTTTTACAAAAACGAATTTTAATAAAAGTAAGCTAAAATCTTTTTTTTTTTTTTTTTATATATTAGCGTTGCGCTTCCGGCGTTTAAGAGTTTCCCCGGCAGCGGCGCCAAAAATTACTTGATGTTATGCGAGGTGTATATAAAATAGCTTTATATTTTACTAGGAAAAACTATTAAATACGATACAATTTTACACAAAATATTTATTTATTTATAGAATGGATATACTTAAACCTTGCTGCAACACTTGTAGGCAGTGTACCTAATCGTACAGTAGTGTAGTTTTTAGTAAGTCCGGTTCGTTCCACAGGGAAATCTTTAAACAAAGCTCAACGCTATATTAGTTTACTTTTATTAAAAATACAAATATATATATATATATATAAGTAATATTATTATTATAAAGGGGGGTTTTTACCGTTTAATGACCGGTTTGTCGATTTTAAGACTTTAGTCGCAGTTAAAACCTAATGTAAAATATAAAATAAATACAAGACTTAAATTAAAGCGTAAAGTAAATAACGATAATGAAATTGCAAATAATAAAAGTGCGATAAAATAAACTTACGATAATTAAAAATTACGATAATTAAAAGTGCGATTAAATAACAATAAATAAAAGTGCGATAATTAGAAGTGCAATTAAATATAAAATAAAGGAAATTAAATATGAAATAAAAGAATTATGCTTATTTAAACTTCCGTAATCATGATGTTTGACGTGTTGATTTTAGTTTTATGCCCATGGGTTAATTGTCCTTTGTCCTGGATTATTCAATATGTCCGTCTGGTTTTTGTCCATAACAGTCCATCAGTCATAAATATAAAGTGCGAGTGTCCTCGTCAAATTATCCTTATACCCGAAGTTAAATATTCCAACTAATTGGGGATTCGAATTGTAACAAGGTTTTAATACTTTGTTTAATGAATACACCAGGTTATCGACTGCGTGTAAACCAAGGTTTTACTACTTTGTTAACAATTACACCAATTACCCTTGAATGTAATTTCACCCCTGTTTTAATTATTCTAGTGGCTATTAATCCATTCCCGTGTCCGGTTAAATGAACGATTATTCGTACATATAAATACCCCGCCCATCGTGTCCGATCGAGTGTGGGACGCCCAATTGTAAATCTTTATATTAACATTAACAAACTTTCATTTAGTTAAACAAATATAAAGCCCATTAATAGCCCATAGTCTAATTTCCACAAGTGTCGTTCTTTTGTCCAAACCCCAATTATGGTACAAAGCCCAATTACCCAATTTTAGTAATTAGCCCAACATCATGATTACTTCGTTTTAAATAAGCATAATAATAACTTAGCTACGAGACATTAATGTAAAAAGGTTGAACATAACTTACAATGATTAAAAATAGCGTAGCGTTACACGGACAGAATTTCGACTTACACCCTTACAACATTCACTAACATACCCTTATTATTAGAATTGTAATTAAAATTAAAATTAAAATATAAATTATATATATATATATATCGTATATATTGAGAGAAGAGAGAAAATAGAATATGAAATTTGATCAGAATTCGGTTTGCTTTATAGCCAGAGTTGAATTTTGGGGCTCCGCGACTCGCGGCAAAATCCCCTTCAAACTCCGCGAGTCGCGGA
Source organism: Rutidosis leptorrhynchoides (assembly GCF_046630445.1). Taxonomy (NCBI): domain Eukaryota; kingdom Viridiplantae; phylum Streptophyta; class Magnoliopsida; order Asterales; family Asteraceae; genus Rutidosis; species Rutidosis leptorrhynchoides. The sequence continues at coordinate 123,003,213 of NC_092338.1, read as the reverse complement.
GGTTAATTTTACAGCTCAGTCCTTGGAGTTTTCTCTGCCGACGGTTTTTAATATATATATATAATATATATATAATTAATATAATTAATTATATATTATATTATATTTATATACATAGTTAACTTGTAATTTTTAGTCCGTTGCGTCGAGCGTTAAGAGTTGACTCTGGTCCCGGTTCCGGATTTTCGAACGTCCTTGCGTACAATTTTATATTTTGTACTTTGCGTTTTGAATCTTGTACTCTTGTAATTTCGAGACGTTTCTTATCAATAATTGGAACCTTTTTGATTGTCTTTTGTACTTTTGAGCTTTTTGGTCGTTTGCGTCTTCAATTCGTCGAATCTGTCTTTTGTCTTCACCTTTTATTATTTAAACGAATATCACTTGTAAATAGAACAATTGCAACTAAAAGCTTGTCTTTTTTGAGGAATAATGCTATGAAATATATGTTCGTTTTTAGCATTATCAGCCATGTTACATGACTTTTACATTCTACTTAACCTCTGAACATATCAAGAACATATATTCTTGATAGTTCTATCCTTAGTAATTCTAGTAATTTGACAAATCAAATCGTGCTATTACCTTTCCTTCTGCTTTGTATATTATGATCATTTGAAACTCCATACCTACGAATTCTAGACCATTATTCGCTTGACTTTAAGTCGGGAAGGAAAAACAAGAGCATAGAGCTCCGACATATAAGGGAAAATATAAAGCCCGATAACAACACGGAAATTACAAACCATGTATATCAATGCGTATAGCAACATAAAGACACGGGAGAATTAAAAACACTATAACCCCAAGGTAATTGTAGAAGTAAACAGATTCCTCTGGGGGTAAATGAAAAAGAAGAATGACAGAAACGATAGTCAGAAAAATATCCAGGATAAGAACTGGATGGAGCATTTTCACAATCTTTGGAAGTATGAATCGAGAAAGAAAGTATAGAAGTGGTGAAGATAATGAAACAAAAAAAGCTAATTTATAGCAAAATTCTAGACACAACAATCAAGGAAATTTTAATTTCCTTAATTATCAGAGAATCAAATCTTATACAGATTATAAAGATTTTCTTTAAATCCCTTGAATTCCGGAAATCACCTTTAATTATGTCAAAAGTTAAGGCAAACTGATATTTCCTTATTTCAAACTTTTAAGATAACTTCATTTATACTCTTCCTATAATCGAATCGTTTTATCCATATTACCCAATGTTGATAAAACAATATTTTCAACTCATATTCATCATTCTTGTTGTAAAGAATGACAATCTCTATCAAATTTCACGACTATGATTTTCATGAACTCCTTTCTATTTTGTCTACCCTAGCGTGGTGGCATAAACGCTCAAGGTTTAAATGAGCTCGATATTATTCATAACACATTTTATATATCCAATTTACTGAAATGACTTGTATAACATCATCATTTTGAATGATCTCCGCATTAATAATAAAATGCACTTCGTAGAAGAACTTGTAGAAATTATGGTTTGTATGATTTTAATTCTTGAAACAGAACAATATTCTATCCGTTGGAATTCACGCAAGGTCCCGAGCATACCTGGGAACGTGAAAACCAAATAAAACGTAAATATCCTCGTCTATGTACGAACAACACCGATTAATGGCAACAACTAAATTTCGGGACGAAATTTCTTTTAACGGGTAGGTACTATAACAACCATCATATTTCCATGCCTGAATTGACTAATTTGACTATAGGGTTGTTATCCATACGTAATATATAATTAAATTCGACGTTGATCAAATATTTATTTTTAGTCGACACGTTCTGTTAACTAAAGTTTATACTAATTATATAAAATAACTTTAGTTAATATTAATGCGTATTATATTTAAAACTATATGTAACATAATTATTAATTAAATGATAAGTTATTTTAATCATTATATATATTTTTATCTTATAAAAAAAATAAAAATAAAAAGAAATAAGATTTTTTTTATAAATTAAATAATGAGCCCATGAATTTTGACTAAATATTTTCAAAAACAAAAACTTATTAAAAACATTTTTAACATGTTTTTATTATTTTGTCAAAATTGGCACCTTTATTTTATTATTTTTTTTCTTTTCACCAACTATTTTTACCTATAAATACATGGTTCCTCATTCATTTTTTCTTGTCAAACACAAAAACTTAAGTTATTCTCTCAAAACCTTGAAGAAAATTTGAGGTACTTTCTATTTTTATTAAAATTTTTCAATATTGTCATTTATATTTATATTTATTGTATATTCTTTTTAAAATTCAAAATTAATTATGTTTATATGTTATAATTAGTATTATAAGTGTTATGATGCATAAAAATAATTTTGATAATTTATGGAATATTATTTATAATTAAATACGAATTATGTAGTGTTTAAACGTAAAAACAATGTAAAATTTGTAATAAATACTTTTAACCAAAAATAAAATATATATAATTTTTTTTTGAGTTTTTAAAACTTATATAGATTTGAAAAAATTATAAAAATAATTACTTGGGTCGAATTGGTATTTATTATATAATTAAACTCTATTATTATGTAATTCGAAGGTAAATTAAGAATAAATATAAAATAATAAAAAATATTTTTTTAAATATTTTTCTACAGGTTATTAGACTGATAGAAACTTATAAAAATTATAAAATTTAGTAATTATGTAGAATTAAAATTGTTTTGTGAATACATTAAGGGTAAAAACAAAAATAAATACAAAAATATAATAAAAACGTTTTCTTAAATTTTTCTACTAATCTATATGATTAACTAAGACTATAAAAATTATGTATGTAATTTTTAGATATTTAATTTATTATTTAGACATTTTTGAATAATGTTCGATTAATAAAACACTATTATTTTTGAAGTAATTTAGGTATTTATTTAAAGGTAATTATATTTAATATATATAAGACATACTAAGGTATAATAACTAAATATTAAATAAAACTTAAGTTATATTATCACATATATAATTATTAAGTACATTAATAATTCGTTGTGTGTATACACCTAAAGTGAAGGTTAATCAAAGATAATGTATAATTCATGTGAACTTCATCGCTACTCACGGTCGTAAGTGAATGATGTCTAGGTTGCCATTTATGGGTAAGCTTGTGGATCTCGAATGCCATGACTTAGATTCTGGTCAAGAATCCTAGGCCCCCGGTTACATCTGGTCATTCCTGACTTATTTGATAGCAATGAAGTTTGAGTAGAGTTGTACAACATCTTGCTAAAGATTAACCCGAACTTTCTAAAATTGGAAAATTACTATAAGTGGAAACTTTCCATAAATAGTAACCTTCCGAGAATGGAAATTCTTTAGTGAACCATTACTATCAATATAGTACTATATACTATTGTCTGTTCGGCAATGTCTGATCATACGTTCTATCTCTAGGTTGAGATCTCGGTCACGTCCTTCCGTTCAATTCTTTCGTGGAATACTCTTTTGTGCTACTAAGGTGAACTTCATAGCCCCACTTTTTACTTTTTCATAACTGTTTTACAACTTTTGGGGTGAGACACATGCTTGCTTTATAACTGTTTTACACTTAGACACAAGTACTAAATTGTTAACTATGCTGTCATGCTTTGATTCATGCTAAATCCCTACCGTAATATCGTCAATTGCTACGTTTAAATGCAAACTTAATTATTGTGAGTAGGCCTATTGAGAGTAACGTCTCTAACCATTCGACCGTTGGTCTTTGGTTACATAATAATGATTCCACGACACTGACAGTACAAGGTGTCATAGGGTAAACTTGTTTAGTAGCGATATTACAAACTGCAGCAACACTTTTAGATTGATATATCTATATTGATCAACTTTAAACTAAATCTTGCGGTCTAAAACTTTGGATATTATTTATAAACCTGTGAATTTCACTCAACCTTTTTGGTTGACACTTTAAGCATGTTTTGTCTCAGGTGATGATTGAGCTAGCTGTTTGCAACTTTGTGATGATAGATTTGATGCTTGCATGGAGTCCAAATCGCATATTATATTTTAGTTCATAAAATTTATTTTACGTTTTAATAATAATGTAAACATGTATTACTGCTTCCGCTGTTTTATTAACAAAGGTTTTATTTAAAAAGTCTCATATAGAGTCGTTCTCGTTTATACAACTGTGTTATGATATGATTGGTCACAATTACCCCTGGTCCATTTTGGGGGGTGTGACACGTAGTGAGTTCGGAAAATGGTTTAGGAGACATCGTCTCCCTTAACCCTCAATTGATGATAACCAGAATGAAGGTCGATTTGGAATACACACGGAATTCATGCAAATAATCATGAGGTCATGGATACGAGGGAGGGGGTATCGATTTTCAACTGAAAATTACTTAGTTCACAATAATCTATACATAATTGTAGGGAAACATTTCTCCTTAATGAATAGGTTTTGAGCTCCTTAGTTCTATAGGTGTCAAGTCAAAATTTCAATTATCCACCCAATAAGTTTAACGTACATCCCCCGATAAAATTTATAGGTACACAATATTATTCCGTTGGTCACTTGAATGGCGTAAGTAACATCTAAGGGGAGTGGTGGAGTGCAAATAGTAGGCTCTAAAGCCTCGGATACAAAACATTTATCGACATCCTAATCGAATAAACATGAAACCTGAGAATTTTGAGAAGAAACATACCCGTGACTAGTTGTCATCTCGGGCATCCTAGGTGTAAATGTTGAAGGTTCAACAGCGTGCGTTGGTTTTAGCTTTATTCTTTGGACAAGCATTTCTAAAATGACCCGGTTGGCCACACTTATAACAAATACCCGTTTTCGGTACATTGGGCTCCTTTTGAGTGACGGGGGCGGTACTTCCACAATGTTTGGCCATATGACCCCTTCCTTGGTATCGGCGGCAAATTAGCTTACCACATTCACTAACGTGATGATTGTGACATTTGTTACAAAAAGGTAGTTTTCCGACATACCCCTTCTTGCCGCCGGGGGAAAAAGGCTCTTTGGTGAGGTTGTTATTGTTGTGGTTGCTTGATTGAGAGGCTTCCCATGTTCTTTTGTTGCCGCTCGGTTGATTCTCGACCATTGGTGCCGGTGCTTCACTTTCGTCCACCATTTTTATAGATTGGCGGGCCATCATTAAAGCCTCTTGTAGGTTAGAGGGTTTGGATATCATTACCCCGTGTTGAATGCTCTTAGGGAGGCCATCCATGTAAAGTTCAACTCTTAGAGACTCGGGAGTCATGAGATTCGGACAACTTAAGGCTAGTTCGGCAAACAGTTGATTATAAGCTTCGAGGTCATTCCCGACCGTTTTTAAATTCCTTAGACCTTGTTCGAGCCTTCGAGTCTCGTCGCACGGGAAGTATTCGGTGATCATTCTTTCTCTTAATTCGGTCCAAGAGAGTGTGTGGGCCTCATCGATACCCACCGATTGTACATACGTGTTCCACCATGAGAGAGCAACTCCGGTGAAAGTGAGGGTGGAAAATTTGACCTTATCTCGGTCTCGACAACCGCTTATGCTAAAAATGGATTCCGTTTGATCAAACCATCGGGTGAGGGCAACCAGTCCCCCGGTTCCATCGAAAGTGGGAGGATTGTACTTCATGAAGTTTTTGTAGGAGCAACCTTCGTTTGAATTACCGGTCCCACGATTGTTGTTGTTGGAAAAGTGATCGGCCACGGTCGCACCTACGGCGGTGGTTATCATTCGTTGAAGAGCTTGTTCGAGAGTTTCTGGAGGAGTATTGTGTTGACCTTGGTGAGCCATTGTTCCTTCATGACACAAGAATATCGTTGATTAGTATTCTCAATAACACTAATCGTGATATGGAATAAGGATAGAGAGAAAGTTTTTCCTTGACTCGCCTTAAATTCTTTATGTCATAATGTCGAAACGTTCGTATGAACCACCGTAATATAATCCTGGCAATTATATTACTCTGATTCATATGTGCATTCAACATTATTCTATAAAGTCAAGGTGGCGGGTCAATCAAATTAAACAACGAAAGATTTAGACGAAACAAGAGTTAGATATGAGTAAAAACGTTCGAGTATAAATTCACAAATAGTCAAGTAATTTCTACTTCAAGTCTATATGCCGGTTGTAGTTTAGATTCACTAATGTACCCTATGACTCGGGGTTGACACCAATGAACTCTAAATCCCTACAACCAAAGCTCTGATACCATTTGTAGCGACCCGACCAAATCGTCATTGACGGCGCCGACTACTTAGGTCCCATTGCGTGGTCGTAAGTCTTTAAAATGACGTTTAACCAAAATATGTCGCCTTCATTTCTTAAATAAAGATTGTTCCCAAGTTTACAATAATTGTTCAACCAAAAGTTTCGTTACAAAGTTACAAGTACAAATGAAATCCAGGCGACACAGTTTTAAATAAAGTCAATAGACGCTCCATGTATGCACATATACCCGACATCCAATGCAAGTATCAAATAATGAGCGGAAGCATGTTTCACATAACGTTCAAAGACCTGAGAAAAACAGAGAATTCTGTCAACAAAAACGTTGGTGAAATCATAGGTTTTAGTAAGTAAGTGAGTAAAAGTAAGTCGAACCATAAGGTTTGCAACATTGATAAAATAGTAATACATTCTAAAAGTTAATATTCACGAGCACCCAATTATCAAGGCTTAACATTCCGTCCGTTGAACCCCATCACAATAGTGCTAGAACATACACTGTTTCTTGAAAATATATTTCATCCGTAGACGGTAGCGGACCGTCCAAGATAAGGGTTTGTCAAACCCATATGGCCATACAACATAAGTTCACGCCTACACTTACACCCTGCAAGTGTAACTAATGATAATCGAATTGAGGATTTCGTTCTAAACTCGTATGTAGAATGTTTGTTTTCCTGTACTTGTGTTCACTTAGTTAAAAAGAAACGTTTATGTTTTCTCATCCCAAATATAAGTTCAAAAGAGTAAAAGTGGGACTATGATCTCACCTTGAGTGCAAGAGTAATAAAGTACTTCAACAAGTAAACGCGTGCAAAGACAAAGCTAGTCTTGACCTAAACAAATAGGGTTGTATCAATAACGGTAAACACGATCGGTCAAAGATGTTCAATTAGTCCTATGGCTCGTTACGACTCAATTATATAGCATGTGAATCATGTTGTCAAGTTTCATGCAAAATACAAGTATAAAAACAATTTAGAACGATTGCATATGTATTTGGTTAAGTTTGACTAAACTTGGTCAAAGTCAACGAAAAAGTCAACGTGTTCGGGTCGGGTCTCGGATAATTTTTATAAGCTTAGAAATCATATATAAGCATGTCGGCCAAGTTTCATGTCAATCGGAGGTGCGTAGCATAGTTAGAATTCAAATGAAAGTTGAAAAGTGAACAACCATCTGCACACGCTTTAAGCCGCGCCGCGGCTGGAAAACCCGCGCCGCGGGCTAACACTAGTTTTGAAGGTCGAGCATTTTGATGGTTTCAGACATCTGAGTTAGTGTTAAGCTGCGCCGCGGCTAGAGGAGCCGCGCCGCGGGCTAAAGCATGACAGGACACCTGTGCTGATTTTAAGTGTAGGCTCGATCAAAACTTCAAACAAACGTAACTTATGAACCGTAAACATTCAAAATACGTATCGTATATCGTTGGAAAGGTAATTTAAAGAGGAATACAACTAAGCACATTTCATAAATCAAACTCATCATTAACAACAATGAAAAACCTCAATAAATGATCATTAAACGTTCAAAATCAAAGTTTCAAGTTCATAAAACACTTTTCTTGACTCGGGAAACCAATTTACACATATTATATGCCGTTTCGAAGGTAATTAAACATACCATACAATTAAACACTTACTAACAACATTTCATGGCATTCCAAGCATCAAAGGTTCATTTCAAGTTCATCAAACCTTAACCCAAATTCACCAAAATCACTAATCAAGTTTATGGAGTTTTCTTAATCAACCTACGCATCAAAACGAAGCTAGTGATACTAGTAATACAATTAAAACATGAACTTAAACAATTTAACAACATTAACTCATCCAAAATCAAAGATTAAGCAAACTCATTTTCAAGTTCTTGCTAGTTACTCCAAAACAACAAATCGAGCAAACCAATCATATATTCATGTTAACACGAGCCATAGACACTAATTAATACTTTTATAATTCAAAAACATCAAGAACACAAAATCTAGTGATTTTAGAAAGTCACCCAAATGAGATGAAATTGGTATCAAGTCGAAGAGGATGAAGAGAGGATTCCAAATATGTAATTTGTTTTGATGTTAGCTTCCAAATCCGAATTTAGATGATGAATCTTTGGGTTGAAGATTTAGAGAAAAGATGGAAGTATGAGAGAAAAAGGAAAAAGAAAATAAAAAAATGAATGGAGGAGGAGGTAGTTTGACTCCTTTGACCTAGTCACCTTTTTGGCATTTTGGCAAGTTTAGTCCCTCAAGTTTGTAGTCGGGTGCGGGAATTAACCGAACGAATATTTTGAATTACACGAGAGTACGGGAGTAGTTATAATCCAATAACGAAAAGATTATGAATGTTAGCTAACGGAGGTTACGAATCTCGATACGAAGAATATTATATAAAAAAACGGCGTTAAAATAATTTAACGGAAAAATGCGGGATGTTACATTACCCACACCTTAAAAGAAATTTCATCCCGAAATTTAGTTGGAAGTATTAGTTGATGTCTCTTACTCGAGACCTAGTGTTGTTAACTCGATGAATGAGTGAAGGTACTTTCTTGGGTGTTCCACGAATCTGGATAGTCGGGGTGTTACGTAGTATTAAGGGTTGGTTTCACGATCCATAATTTCAACCGGTCTTTCTACGAAGAGAAGTTTGTTATCAACAGTAAGCTTATCTAGAAGAGTAGCACGTCCCTGTTCCGCAGGGCACGTCTCTAAGTTTGTTACACGAAATGTAAGGTAAACGGAAACTTTAATTGAGTCAGGAGATCTAAACGGTAGGAGGCGGTTCCAATACGCCCCAAGATTTTCAAAAGGATCAATATTGCGGATATAACTTTCCTCGATTTCCCCAAATGGGTTACACCTTTCCCAGGTGCGGTTTTTTTTTCAACGTTACGCGGTTACTGACTTTGAACTTGAGAGATTTTCATCTAACCTTGGTGTAACTGCTCTGGTGATTACGGGTCGTCTTGAGCCCTTCTCGGACTTGAATTTTCTCAACGGTTATTTCTTAAATGCTTTCGGATCTGATGATTTGCTTGTCACCTACTTCGGTCCAACGAAATAGGAGGACAACACTTGTGGTGATGTAAGGTTTTGTAAGGTGCGGCGTTAATACACGAGTGGTAACTACTGTGTGAGAGGAGACAACTAAAGGCAACAATACAAGTTTGTAACATGTCTTTCCAAGATGTGAAATGTAAGTTTGTTAGGTCCGTTGGTTGTGGAGGATACACGGCACTCATGTTTGGACGGGTCCCCGAGGTTCCTTGTTGAAATGTCCCGTTCTTATTGATTAAAAACGTTCCATATTAATTGATTTCGTTGCGAGGTTTTGACCTCTATATGAGACGTTTTTCAAAGACTGCATTCATTTTAAAATAAACCATAACCTTTATTTCATAAATAAAGGTTTAAAAAGCTTTACGTAGATTATCAAATAATGATAATCTAAAATATCCTGTTTACACACGACCATTACATAATGGTTTACAATACAAATATGTTACATCGAAATCAGTTTCTTGAATGCTGTTTTTACACAATATCATACAAACATGGACTCCAAATCTTGTCCTTATTTTAGTATGCAACAGCGAAAGCTCTTAGTATTCACCTGAGAATAAACATGCTTTAAACGTCAACAAAAATGTTGGTGAGTTATAGGTTTAACCTATATATATCAAATCGTAACAATAGACCACAAGATTTCATATTTCAATACACATCCCATACATAGAGATAAAAATCATTCATATGGTGAACACCTGGTAACCGACATTAACAAGATGCATATATAAGAATATCCTCATCATTCCGGGACACCCTTCGGATATGATATAAATTTCGATGTACTAAAGCATCCAGTACTTTGGATGGGGTTTGTTAGGCCCAATAGATCTATCTTTAGGATTCGCGTCAATTAGGGTGTCTGTTCCCTAATTCTTAGATTACCAGACTTAATAAAAAGGGGCATATTCGATTTCGATAATTCAACCATAGAATTTAGTTTCACGTACTTGTGTCTATTTTGTAAATCATTTATAAAACCTGCATGTATTCTCATCCCAAAAATATTAGATTTTAAAAGTGGGACTATAACTCACTTTCACAGATTTTTACTTCGTCGGGAAGTAAGACTTGGCCACTGGTTGATTCACGAACCTATAACAATATATACATATATATCAAAGTATGTTCAAAATATATTTACAACACTTTTAATATATTTTGATGTTTTAAGTTTATTAAGTCAGCTGTCCTCGTTAGTAACCTACAACTAGTTGTCCACAGTTAGATGTACAGAAATAAATCGATAAATATTATCTTGAATCAATCCACGACCCAGTGTATACGTATCTCAGTATTGATCACAACTCAAACTATATATATTTTGGAATCAACCTCAACCCTGTATAGCTAACTCCAACATTCACATATAGAGTGTATATGGTTGTTCCGAAATATATATAGATGTGTCGACATGATAGGTCGAAACATTGTATACGTGTCTATGGTATCTCAAGATTACATAATATACAATACAAGTTGATTAAGTTATGGTTGGAATAGATTTGTTACCAATTTTCACGTAGCTAAAATAAGAAAAATCATCCAATCTTGTTTTACCCATAACTTCTTCATTTTAAATCTGTTTTGAGTGAATTAAATTGCTATGGTTTCATATTGAACTCTATTTTATGAATCTAAATAGAAAAAGTATAGGTTTATAGTCCAAAAAATAAGTTACAAGTCGTTTTTGTAAAGGTAGTCATTTCAGTCGAAAGAACGACGTCTAGATAACCATTTAGAAAACATGCTTCCACTTTGAGTTTAACCATAATTTTTGGATATAGTTTCATGTTCATAATAAAAATCATATTCTCAGAATAACAACTTTTAAATCAAAGTTTATCATAGTTTTTAATTAACTAACCCAAAACAGCCCGCGGTGTTACTACGACGGCGTAAATCCGGTTTTACGGTGTTTTTCGTGTTTCCAGGTTTTAAATCATTAAGTTAGCATATCATATAGATATAGAACATGTGTTTAGTTGATTTTAAAAGTCAAGTTAGAAGGATTAACTTTTGTTTGCGAACAAGTTTAGAATTAACTAAACTATGTTCTAGTGATTACAAGTTTAAACCTTCGAATAAGATAGCTTTATATGTATGAATCGAATGATGTTATGAACATCATTACTACCTTAAGTTCCTTGGATAAACCTACTAGAAAAGAGAAAAATAGATCTAGCTTCAACGGATCCTTGGATGGCTCGAAGTTCTTGAAGCAGAATCATGACACGAAAACAAGTTCAAGTAAGATCATCACTTGAAATAAGATTATTATAGTTATAGAAATTGAACCAAAGTTTGAATATGATTATTACCTTGTATTAGAATGATAACCTACTATAAGAAACAAAGATTTCTTGAGGTTGGATGATCACCTTACAAGATTGGAATTGAGCTAGCAAACTTGAAAGTATTCTTGATTTTATGTAACTAGAACTTATAGAATTTATGAAGAACACTTAGAACTTGAAGATAGAACTTGAGAGAGATCAATTAGATGAATAAAATTGAAGAATGAAAGTGTTTGTAGGTGTTTTTGGTTGTTGGTGTATGGATTAGATATAAAGGATATGTAATTTTGTTTTCATGTAAATAAGTCATGAATGATTACTCATATTTTTATAATTTTATGAGATATTTCATGCTAGTTGCCAAATGATGGTTCCCACATATGTTAGGTGACTCACATGAGCTGCTAAGAGCTGATCATTGGAGTGTATATACCAATAGTACATACATCTAAAAGCTGTGTATTGTACGAGTACGAATACGGGTGCATACGAGTAGAATTGTTGATGAAACTGAACGAGGATGTAATTGTAAGAATTTTTGTTAAGTAGAAGTATTTTTATAAGTGTCTTGAAGTCTTTCAAAAGTGTATGAATACATATTAAAACACTACATGTATATACATTTTAACTGAGTCGTTAAGTCATCGTTAGTCGTTACATGTAAATGTTGTTTTGAAACCTTTAGGTTAACGATCTTGTTGAATGTTTTTAACCCATTGTTTATTATAACAAATGAGATGTTAGATTGTTATATTATCATGATATTATGATATATAATATATCTTAGTATGATATATATACAGTTAAATGTCGTTACAACGATAATCGTTACATATATGTCTCGTTTCGAAATCATTAAGTTAGTAGTCTTATTTTTACATATGTATTTCATTGTTAATACACTTAATAATATATTTACTTATCATTTAAAATAATTAACCAAGTGTATCAATATCTTAATATGATTCATATGTACCTAGTAAGACGTTGTTATAACGATAATCGTTATATATATCGTTTTCGAGTTTCTTAAATTAATAGTCTCATTTTTATGTATATAACTCATTGTTAAAATACCTAATGAGATACATACTTATAATAAAATCATGTTAACTATATATATAACCATATATATGTCATCGTATAGTTTTTATAAGTTTTAACGTTCGTGAATCACCGGTCAACTTGGGTGGTCAATTGTCTATATGAAACCTATTTCAATTAATCAAGTCTTAACAAGTTTGATTGCTTAACATTTTGGAAACACTTAATCATGTAAATAAAAATTTCATTTAATATATATATAAACATGGAAAAGTTCGGGTCACTACAGTACCTACCCGTTAAATAAATTTCGTCCCGAAATTTTAAGCAGTTGGAGGTGTTGACGTATCTTCTTGAAATAAATGTGGGTATTTCTTCTTCATCAGATCTTCTCGTTCCCATGTGAACTCGGGTCCTCTACGAGCATTCCATCGAACCTTAACAATTGGTATCTTGTTTTGCTTAAGTCTTTTAACCTCACGATCCATTATTTCGACGGGTTCTTCGATAAATTGAAGTTTTTCGTTGATTTGGATTTCATCTAATGGAATAGTGAGATCTTCTTTAGCAAAATATTTCTTCAAATTCGAGACGTGGAAAGTGTTATGTACAGCCGCGAGTTGTTGAGGTAACTCAAGTCGGTAAGCTACTGGTCCGACACGATCAATAATCTTGAATGGTCCAATATACCTTGGATTTAATTTCCCTCGTTTACCAAATCGAACAATGCCTTTCCAAGGTGCAACTTTAAGCATGACCATCTCTCCAATTTCAAATTCTATATCTTTTCTTTTAATGTCAGCGTAGCTCTTTTGTCGACTTTGGGCGGTTTTCAACCGTTGTTGAATTTGGATGATCTTCTCGGTAGTTTCTTATATTATCTCCGGACCAGTAATCTGTCTATCCCCCACTTCACTCCAACAAATCGGAGACCTGCACTTTCTACCATAAAGTGCTTCAAATGGCGCCATCTCAATGCTTGAATGGTAGCTGTTGTTGTAGGAAAATTCTGCTAACGGTAGATGTCGATCCCAACTGTTTCCGAAATCAATAACACATGCTCGTAGCATGTCTTCAAGCGTTTGTATCGTCCTTTCGCTATGCCTATCAGTTTGTGGATGATAGGCAGTACTCATGTCTAGACGAGTTCCTAATGCTTGCTGTAATGTCTGCCAGAATCTTGAAATAAATCTGTCATCCCTATCAGAGATAATAGAGATTGGTATTCCATGTCTGGAGATGACTTCCTTCAAATACAGTCGTGCTAACTTCTCCATCTTGTCATCTTCTCTTATTGGCAGGAAGTGTGCTGATTTGGTGAGACGATCAACTATTACCCAAATAGTATCAAAACCACTTGCAGTCCTTGGCAATTTAGTGATGAAATCCATGGTAATGTTTTCCCATTTCCATTCCGGGATTTCGGGTTGTTGAAGTAGACCTGATGGTTTCTGATGCTCAGCTTTGACCTTAGAACACGTCAAACATTCTCCTACGTATTTAGCAACATCGGCTTTCATACCTGGCCACCAAAAATGTTTCTTGAGATCCTTGTACATCTTCTCCATTCCAGGATGTATTGAGTATCTAGTTTTATGAGCTTCTCTAAGTACCATTTCTCTCATATCTTCAAATTTTGGTACCCAAATCCTTTCAGCCCTATACCGGGTTCAATCTTCCCAAATATTAAGAGGCTTCTCCGATCCTTTGGGTATTTCATTCTTTAAATTTCCCTCTTTTAAAACTCCTTGTTGCGCCTCCTTTATTTGAGTAGTAAGGTTATTGTGAATCATTATATTCATAGATTTTACTCGATTGGGTTCTCTGTCCTTTCTACTCAAGGCATCGGCTACCACATTTGCCTTCCTCGGGTGGTAACGAATCTCAAAGTCGTAATCATTCAACAATTCAATCCACCTACGCTGCCTCATATTCAGTTGTTTCTGATTAAATATGTGTTGAAGACTTTTGTGGTCGGTATATATAATACTTTTGACCCCATATAAGTAGTGCCTCCAAGTCTTTAATGCAAAAACAACCGCGCCTAATTCTAAATCATGCGTCGTATAATTTTGTTCGTGAATCTTCAATTGTCTAGACGCATAAGTAATCACCTTCGTTCGTTGCATTAATACACAACCGAGACCTTGCTTTGATGCGTCACAATAAATCACAAAATCAGCATTCCCTTCAGGCAATGACAATATAGGTGCTGTAGTTAGCTTTTTCTTCAATAACTAAAACTCTTTCTCTTGTTCATCATTCCATTCAAATTTCTTCCCTTTATGCGTTAATGCAGTCAAGGGTTTTGCTATTCTGGAAAAGTCTTGGATGAACCTTCTGTAGTAACCAGCTAGTCCTAAAAACTGGCGTATGTGTTTCGGAGTTTTCGGGGTTTTCCACTTTTCAACAGTTTCTATCTTTGCCGGATCCACCTTAATACCTTCTTTGTTCACTATGTGACCGAGGAATTGAACTTCTTCCAACCAAAATGCACACTTTGAAAACTTAGCGTACAATTCTTCCTTCCTCAATACTTCTAACACCTTTCTCAAATGTTCACCGTGTTCTTGGTCATTCTTTGAGTAAATAAGTATGTCATCAATGAAAACAATGACAAACTTGTCAAGGTATGGTCCACACACTCGGTTCATAAGGTCCATGAACACAGCTGGTGCAGTAGTTAAACCAAACGGCATGACCATAAACTCGTAATGACCGTAACGTGTGACGAGGGTCAAACTCTGCTTTGATCCACCTCCGGTATCCTATTTAGAAGTAGAAGAGAAGCTTCTCGCTCTGAAAGCAGTCTTTGGAATATCATCTTCTTTCACCCGCATTTGATGATACCCGGAACATAAGTCAATCTTTGAATAAACAGACGAGCCTTGTAGTTGATCAAATAAGTCGTCGATTCTCGGTAGTGGGTAGCGGTTCTTGATGGTAAGTTTGTTCAACTCTCTGTAGTCAATACACAACCTAAATGTACCATCCTTCTTCTTGATAAACAAAACAGGAGCTCCCCATGGTGATGTGCTTGGTCGAATGAAACCACGTTCTAATAGTTCTTGCAGTTGGCTTTGCAGTTCTTTCATCTCGCTGGGTGCGAGTCTATAAGGAGCACGAGCTATTGGTGCAGCTCCTGGTAAAGATCTATTTGAAATTCAACAGATCAATGTGGAGGTAGTCCCGGTAATTCTTTCGAAAATACATCGGGAAATTCTTTTGCGACGAGAACATCATTGATGCTCTTTTCTTCAGTTTGTACTTTCTCGACGTGTGCTAGAACAGCATAGCAACCTTTTCTTATTAGTTTTTGTGCCTTCAAATTACTAATAATATGTAGCTTCATGTTGCCCTTTTCTCCGTACACCATTAAGGGTTTTCCTTTTTCTCGTATAATGCGAATTGCATTTTTGTAACAAACGATCTCTGCTTTCACTTCTTTCAACCAGTCCATACCGATTATCACATCAAAACTCCCTAACTCTACTGGTATCAAATCAATCTTAAATGTTTCGCTAACCAGTTTAATTTCTCGATTCCGACATATATTATCTGCTGAAATTAATTTACCATTTGCTAATTCGAGTAAAAATTTACTATCCAAAGGCGTCAATGGACAATTTAATTTAGCACAAAAATCTCTACTCATATAGCTTCTATCCGCACCCGAATCAAATAAAACATAAGCAGATTTATTGTCAATAAGAAACGTACCCGTAACAAGCTCCGGGTCTTCCTGTGCCTCTGCCGCATTAATATTGAAAACTCTTCCGCTGCCTTGTCCATTCGTGTTCTCCTGGTTCGGGCAATTTCTAATAATGTGGCCCGGTTTTCCACATTTATAACAAACTACATTGGCATAACTTGCTCCGACACTACTTGCTCCGCCATTACTCGTTCCGACACCATTTGTTCCTTTCGTTCTATTAACCCCTGGTCCGTAGACCTCACACTTCGCCGCGCTATGACCATTTCTTTTACACCTGTTGCAAAATTTGGTGCAGAACCCCGAGTGATACTTTTCACACCTTTGGCATAGCTTCTTCTGATTGTTGTTATTGTTGCGGTTATTATTGTTGTTGGGATGATTGTTGTAGTTGCTGTTGTTGTTGTTGTTGTTGTTGTTGTTGTTGTTGTTGTTGGGCCGTTTGTTGTAGTTGCGATTGATGTTGCGATTGTTGGGATAATTATTGCGATTATTGTTGTAATTGCTGTTGTTGTTGTATTGGTGATTCTTATCACCGTTTTCCTCCCACTTTCTTTTGACTTGCTTCACATTGGCCTCTTCAGCAGTCTGTTCTTTAATTCTTTCTTCAATCTGGTTCACTAGTTTGTGAGCCATTCTACATGCCTGTTGTATGGAGGCGGGCTCGTGTGAACTTATATCTTCTTGGATTCTTTCCGGTAATCCTTTCACAAATGCGTCGATCTTCTCTTCCTCATCTTCGAATGCTCCCGGACATAATAGGCACAATTCTGTGAATCGTCTTTCGTACGTGGTAATATCAAATCCTTGGGTTCGTAACCCTCTAAGTTCTGTCTTGAGCTTATTGACCTCGGTTCTGGGACGGTACTTCTCGTTCATCAAGTGCTTGAATGCTGACCACGGTAGTGCGTACGCATCGTCTTGTCCCACTTGCTCTAGATAGGTATTCCACCATGTTAACGCAGAACCTGTGAAGGTATGTGTAGCATACT
Source organism: Rutidosis leptorrhynchoides (assembly GCF_046630445.1). Taxonomy (NCBI): domain Eukaryota; kingdom Viridiplantae; phylum Streptophyta; class Magnoliopsida; order Asterales; family Asteraceae; genus Rutidosis; species Rutidosis leptorrhynchoides. Next base: position 122,985,888 of record NC_092338.1, on the reverse strand, counting down.
TCACTTTGTCCTCTTCAGTACACTTACTTATGGCAAACACCGATTCGACCTTCTCGGTCCACCGTTTCAATCCGATCGGTCCTTCGGTTCCATCAAATTCCAAAGGTTTGCAGGCAGTGAATTTTTTGTAGGTGCATCCTACACGATTTCCTGTATTGCTAGATCCAAGGTTATTGTTGGTATGTAGCGCAGCCTGTACTGCGGCTATGTTTGAAGCTAGAAAATTACGGAATTCCTCTTCATTCATATTCACGGTGTGTCGAGTAGTCGGTGCCATTTCCTTCAAAATAGTCAAATGGAACAAGTTAATCATACAGAATATTAAGAGTAGTTAATAGTATTTCGTAGCATAATATGAACTCATTTATAAAAGCTTTTTCTTCATACTAGCGTTTTATAAGTTTAAATTCGGGTAGTACCTACCCGTTAAGTTCATACTTAGTAGCTAATATACAATTCAACTACTACAATTCTATATGAAAAACTGATTATAATAATATTTCGTGTTCAAACTTTTACACAATATTTTACAAACTTACAATACCGCTTATTTTACATATAGCATGAAATATAGCACACAATAAATTTGATACAAGATGGTTGTGAAGATAATTCTAGCTAGTACACAAGTCGTTCAGCAAAGGCAATAAAGACACGTAATTCATACGTCCAGAAACAAGTCATGCATTCTGGTTTTACTAGGATTACTTCCCATACTTGGTCTTGTGGAACATAACCGTTATGGCCGTTGATAAGACAGCGTGTTGTAACGTCGTCAAAGGGACGAGGGTTACGTAATGTCCAACAGTCCCGTAACAATCTAAAAACTTCATTTCTTACCCCAATTACCGACTCCGTCACTTGAGGGAACGTTTTGTTTAATAGTTGTAGCCCGATGTTCTTGTTCTCACTTTGGTGAGAAGCGAACATTACTAATTCGTAAGCATAACATGCTTCTTTATGTTGCATGTTAGCCGCTTTTTCTAAATCACGAAGTCCAATATTCGGATATATTGAGTCAAAATAATTTCTTAACCCATTGTGTAAAATAGCATTTGAGTTCCCCGCAATATATGCGACAAAGTAAACACATCGTAACTTATGGATTTCCCAATGTGATATCCCCCATCTTTTGAACAAAAGTCTCTTATAAACCAAGACATTCTTGGAACGTTCTTCGAATGTCTTACAAACTGATTTCACCGTAAATAGTTGTGCCGAAGAATTCTGACCGACTCTAGACAAGATTTCATCAATCATGTCTCCGGGTAGGTCTCTTAAAATATTGGGTAGTCTATCCATTTTGTGTTTTTATACTGTAAAATAGACAAGAGTTAGATTCATAAAAAAAAAATACTTATTAATACAAGCAATTTTTACATATATCATAAAGCATAAGCACATTATATTACATATATTACACCACACGAATACAACTATCTTATTCCGACTCGCTCGTTTCTTCTTCTTCGGTTTTGGTTCGTTTTGCCAAGTTTCTAGGGATATATGATGTTCCCCTAATACGAGCTGTCGTTTTCCACAACGGTTTAGAAAAACCTGGTGGTTTAGAGGTTCCCGGGTCATTGTTACAACTTAAGGGCTTCGGGGGTTGACGATACATATAAAGTTCATCGGGGTTGGAATTAGATATCTCTATTTTTTTGCCCTTTCCCTTATTATTTTCTTTTACCTTTTTTAATTCAGTTGAGGTAATTTCTATAACATCATCGGAATTCTCGTCGGAATCCGATTCATCAGAGAATTGGTAATCCTCCCAATATTTTGCTTCCTTGGCGGAAACACCATTGACCATAATTAACCTTGGTCAGTTGGTTGAGGATTTTCTTTTACTTAACCGTTTTATTATTTCCCCCACTGGTTCTATTTCCTCCTCCGGTTCCTCCTCTTCCGGTTCTGATTCTTCTTCCGGTTCTGATTCTTCTTCCGGTTCTTCTTCGAGAACTTGTGGATCAGTCCAATATATATTCGACTCTTCGTTATTATTAGGAGAGTCAATGGGATTTGTGCTAGAGGTAGACATCTATCACATAATATCAAACATGTTAAGAGATTAATATATCACATAATATATACATGTTAATAATATATAGTTTCCAACAAAAATGTTAAGCAATCATTTTTAAAGAAAACACGGTCGAAATCCAGACTCACTAATGCATCCTAACAAACTCGATAAGACACACTAATGCAAATTTTCTGGTTCTCTAAGACCAATGCTCGGATACCAACTGAAATGTCCCGTTCTTATTGATTAAAAACGTTCCATATTAATTGATTTCGTTGCGAGGTTTTGACCTCTATATGAGACGTTTTTCAAAGACTGCATTCATTTTAAAATAAACCATAACCTTTATTTCATAAATAAAGGTTTAAAAAGCTTTACGTAGATTATCAAATAATGATAATCTAAAATATCCTGTTTACACACGACCATTACATAATGGTTTAAAATACAAATATGTTACATCGAAATCAGTTTCTTGAATGCAGTTTTTACACAATATCATACAAACATGGACTCCAAATATTGTCCTTATTTTGGTATGCAACAGCGGAAGCTCTTAGTATTCACCTGAGAATAAACATGCTTTAAACGTCAACAAAAATGTTGGTGAGTTATAGGTTTAACCTATATATATCAAATCGTAACAATCGACCACAAGATTTCATATTTCAATACACATCCCATACATAGAGATAAAAATCATTCATATGGTGAACACCTGGTAACCGACATTAACAAGATGCATATATAAGAATATCCCCATCATTCCGGGACACCCTTCGGATATGATATAAATTTCGAAGTACTAAAGCATCCAGTACTTTGGATGGGGTTTGTTAGGCCCAATAGATCTATCTTTAGGATTCGCGTCAATTAGGGTGTCTGTTCCCTAATTCTTAGATTACCAGACTTAATAAAAAGGGGCATATTCGATTTCGATAATTCAACCATAGAATGTAGTTTCACGTACTTGTGTCTATTTTGTAAATCATTTATAAAACCTGCATGTATTCTCATCCCAAAAATATTAGATTTTAAAAGTGGGACTATAACTCACTTTCACAGATTTTTACTTCGTCGGGAAGTAAGACTTGGCCACTGGTTGATTCACGAACCTATAACAATATATACATATATATCAAAGTATGTTCAAAATATATTTACAACACTTTTAATATATTTTGATGTTTTAAGTTTATTAAGTCAGCTGTCCTCGTTAGTAACCTACAACTAGTTGTCCACAGTTAGGTGTACAGAAATAAATCGATAAATATTATCTTGAATCAATCCACGACCCAGTGTATACGTATCTCAGTATTGATCACAACTCAAACTATATATATTTTGGAATCAACCTCAACCCTGTATAGCTAACTCCAACATTCACATATAGAGTGTCTATGGTTGTTCCGAAATATATATAGATGTGTCGACATGATAGGTCGAAACATTGTATACGTGTCTATGGTATCTCAAGATTACATAATATACAATACAAGTTGATTAAGTTATGGTTGGAATAGATTTGTTACCAATTTTCACGTAGCTAAAATGAGAAAAATTATCCAATCTTGTTTTACCCATAACTTCTTCATTTTAAATCTGTTTTGAGTGAATTAAATTGCTATGGTTTCATATTGAACTCTATTTTATGAATCTAAACAGAAAAAGTATAGGTTTATAGTCCAAAAAATAAGTTACAAGTCGTTTTTGTAAAGGTAGTCATTTCAGTCGAAAGAACGACGTCTAGATAACCATTTAGAAAACATGCTTCCACTTTGAGTTTAACCATAATTTTTGGATATAGTTTCATGTTCATAATAAAAATCATTTTCTCAGAATAACAACTTTTAAATCAAAGTTTATCATAGTTTTTAATTAACTAACCCAAAACAGCCCGCGGTGTTACTACGACGGCGTAAATCCGGTTTTACGGTGTTTTTCGTGTTTCCAGGTTTTAAATCATTAAGTTAGCATATCATATAGATATAGAACATGTGTTTAGTTGATTTTAAAAGTCAATTTAGAAGGATTAACTTTTGTTTGCGAACAAGTTTAGAATTAACTAAACTATGTTCTAGTGATTACAAGTTTAAACCTTCGAATAAGATAGCTTTATATGTATGAATCGAATGATGTTATGAACATTATTACTACCTTAAGTTCCTTGGATAAACCTACTAGAAAAGAGAAAAATAGATCTAGCTTCAACGGATCCTTGGATGGCTCGAAGTTCTTGAAGCAGAATCATGACACGAAAACAAGTTCAAGTAAGATCATCACTTGAAATAAGATTGTTATAGTTATAGAAATTTAACCAAAGTTTGAATATGATTATTACCTTGTATTATAATGATAACCTACTGTAAGAAACAAAGATTTCTTGAGGTTGGATGATCACCTTACAAGATTGGAAGTGAGCTAGCAAACTTGAAAGTATTCTTGATTTTATGTAACTAGAACTTGTAGAATTTATGAAGAACACTTAGAACTTGAAGATAGAACTTGAGAGAGATCAATTAGATGAAGAAAATTGAAGAATGAAAGTGTTTGTAGGTGTTTTTGGTCGTTGGTGTATGGATTAGATATAAAGGATATGTAATTTTGTTTTCATGTAAATAAGTCATGAATGATTACTCATATTTTTGTAATTTTATGAGATATTTCATGCTAGTTGCCAAATGATGGTTCCCACATATGTTAGGTGACTCACATGGGCTGCTAAGAGCTGATTATTGGAGTGTATATACCAATAGTACATACATCTAAAAGCTGTGTATTGTACGAGTACAAATATAGGTGCATACGAGTAGAATTGTTGATGAAACTGAACGAGGATGTAATTGTAAGCATTTTTGTTAAGTAGAAGTATTTTTATAAGTGTCTTGAAGTCTTTCAAAAGTGTATGAATACATATTAAAACACTACATGTATATACATTTTAACTGAGTCGTTAAGTCATCGTTAGTCGTTACATGTAAATGTTGTTTTGAAACCTTTAGGTTAACGATCTTGTTGAATGTTGTTAACCCATTGTTTATTATAACAAATGAGATGTTAGATTGTTATATTATCATGATATTATGATATATAATATATCTTAGTATGATATATATACAGTTAAATGTCATTACAACGATAATCGTTACATATATGTCTCGTTTCGAAATCATTAAGTTAGTAGTCTTATTTTTACATATGTATTTCATTGTTAATACACTTAATAATATATTTACTTATCATTTAACATAATTAACCAAGTGTATCAATATCTTAATATGATTCATATGTACCTAGTAAGACGTTGTTATAACAATAATCGTTATATATATCGTTTTCGAGTTTCTTAAATTAATAGTCTCATTTTTATGTATATAACTCATTGTTAAAATACCTAATGAGATACATACTTATAATAAAATCATTTTAACTATATATATAACCATATATATGTCATCGTATAGTTTTTACAAGTTTTAACGTTCGTGAATCACCGGTCAACTTGGGTGGTCAATTGTCTATATGAAACCTATTTTAATTAATCAAGTCTTAACAAGTTTGATTGCATAACATTTTGGAAACACTTAATCATGTAAATAACAATTTCATTTAATATATATATAAACATGGAAAAGCTCGGGTCACTACACTTGTAAGGCATCCCGAATTTAGAAGTGAGACGATTATCCCGATCTGAAATTTTAATGGAGATGGTACGCCGTGCCGAGCTAGAATTTTCTTTAAAACACGTTTGAACAGGTTTCATTTCTCAAGAGGTCCGCACCGTGGAAGATCCATCGGTTCCCGAAAATGGTTGTTAGGACTATTCACCCTTGTGACGAATACTAATATAATGTGAAGAGTTTCTCTCTCCATTGAGAAGTTTTATAAAAAGTTTTCCTACACGGAAATGCGAGCAATAAGACAGGAGTGAAATGAGAACTTAGAATAGGATGAGTTCACACCTTGAGGTAACCATGTCGCGCACTTAGTGGTCGAATGTTGAGGCCTGGTGGGATAACGAGATAGTACACGTAGTTGTATAGTTCGGGGTTGAGTAGTAGTTGGCCGTATCAGGAGCATAAGGACGATAAGTCAAAGAAGAGTGAAGTATCCTTGGATTGGGTGTTATCTTAAGTTCCAATAATATCAGGCGAAAAATGGTGAAATAACAGAGCTATGTAACGTGGCACGTGTTGACGAGAAGGTTGATCGGGTCCATGATTAAGTATTCAAATTTTTCGTGCAAATTAACGAATTTCAGTTTCCTTGATTTCGAGTCGAGAGAGTATGCCTTTCTGGCGTTCAAGTAGAAATATTTCCATATTTGAGTTCCAGTGTGCTAAAAGAATTTAGCTAGTAAGGTTTGTGTGAAAGATCATGTTCAAAGTTCGGACACGGAGAGGTTTAAATTTTTCCCTCAGTGAGTTAACGAGTTTAAAGGTCGTGCAACACGAGAAAAGTCGGAAATGAATTTTTCGGTAACAACCGGCGAGGTCTAAGATTTTACGAATACAAGTCAGAGTCGTGAGGGTTTCCCGATTACGTGTGGTTCCGATTGTGAGACGTATTGAAATACTTTGACCACTAACAACATGGTCTAAAGATTGGACTTCGTTTAACCAAAATTCTCACTTGGAGAATTCGGCGTAGAGTTGCTCTTTTCTCAAGAGTTCGAGCGTAAGACGGAGATGTCGTTCGTTTTCTTCTTTACTTGAATAGGTTTAGACATCATCTATAAATGCGATAACGAATTCATCTAGATAAGTTTACAAACGCGGTTCAGGAGGTTTATGAATACAGACGGAGCCTTAGATTAACTGAACGGTACTAAGAGAGATTTACAACTATCGTAGCGAGTTCGGAAAATGGTTTAGGAGACATCGTCTCCCTTAATCCTCAATTGATGATAACCAGAATGAAGGTCGATTTGGAATACACACGGAATTCATGCAAATAATCATGAGGTCATGGATACGAGGGAGGGGGTATCGATTTTCAACCGAAAATTACTTAGTTCTAAATAATCTATACATAATTGTAGGGAAACATTTCTACTTAATGAATAGGTTTTGAGCTCCTTAGTTCTATAGGTGTCAAGTCAAAATTTCAATTATCCACCCAATAAGTTTAACGTACATCCCCCGATAAAATTTATAGGTACACAATATTATTCCGTTGGTCACTTGAATGGCGTAAGTAACATCTTAGGGGAGTGGTGGAGTGCAAATAGTAGGCTCCAAAGCCTCGGATACAAAACATTTATCGACATCCTAATCGAATAAACATGAAACCTGAGAATTTTGAGAAGAAACGTACCCGTGACTAGTTGTCATCTCGGGCATCCTAGGTGTAAATGTTGAAGGTTCAACAGCGTGCGTTGGTTTTAGCTTTATTCTTTGGACAAGCATTTCTGAAATGACCCGGTTGGCCACACTTATAACAAATACCCGTTTTCGGTACATTGGGCTCCTTTTGAGTGACGGGGGCGGTACTTCCACAATGTTTGGCCATATGACCCCTTCCTTGGTATCGGCGGCAAATTAGCTTACCACATTCACTAACGTGATGATTGTGGCATTTGTTACAAAAAGGTAGTTTTCCGGCATACCCCTTCTTGCCGCCGGGGGAAAAAGGCTCTTTGGTGAGGTTGTTATTGTTGTGGTTGCTTGATTGAGAGGCTTCCCATGTTCTTTTGTTGCCGCTCGGTTGATTCTCGACCATTGGTGCCGGTGCTTCACTTTCGTCCACCGTTTTTATAGATTGGCGGGCCATCATTAAAGCCTCTTGTAGGTTAGTGGGTTTGGATGTCATTACCCCGTGTTGAATGCTCTTAGGGAGGCCATCCATGTAAAGTTCAACTCTTAGAGACTCGGGAGTCATGAGTTTCGGACAACTTAAGGCTAGTTCGGCAAACCGTTGATTATAAGCTTCGAGGTCATTCCCGATCGTTTTTAAATTCCTTAGATTCATTTTAAATTTACACTCAATTACTTTGTATTCTATTTTACATATTTAATTCAAATGCCTAAATTATATTTTATAATTTCAATTTAATTTACATATACTTACAATTACATATACATATTTATTTACAAACAATTGTTCGTGAATCATCAGGAATAGTCGAAGTCAAATGTATTCATGAAAGTAGTTCAAACATTATGAGACTCAGTTTTAATAGACTTTGCTTATCGTGTCGAAATCATATAAAGTTTAAGTTTAAATTTGGTCGAAAATTCCCGGGTCGTCACATGTTCTATACCTATGTCCTTAATCATTTTAACATCTCCATCAAAATCATAAGGACGGATAATGGCTCAAAGTTTGTAAACCAAAACTCAATTGAATTTTTCCAATCAAATAGCATTATCCGCCAAACAAGTTGTCCCTATATACCCCAACAAAATGATAGGGTTGAAAGAAAACATAGATAATTTCTAGAAATAACCAGAGCCATCAGATATCAATCATATATTCCAATACACCTCTGGGGGAAACTGTATCCTTACAGCCACCTATCTTATTAATAGACTACCTGCAAAACCACTTAAAAACAAAGTCCTTATTAACTTGTCTAAAACAATATTCCTAATATATCACACCTAATAGTCATATGATGTAAAGTCAATGCACATAAACATCCACCAGATAAATTTGAACCAAGGTCCATACCCTCTGTTCTCTTTGGCTACCCCACTACACAATACTGCTACACTCTATATGACCTACAAACTCACAAAATTTTGTCAGTAGGCATGTCATTTTTGATGAAACATAGTTTCATTTCAAAACACTCAACAATCCTATATCCACTACACCAACAACTGAATATTGAAACAAACCACACCATCCCATATACTAATCTCAACAATAATGAAATTCTCAAAACAATAAAGTTTCAAAAGTCAACCCACAATCAGTGAAAGTCAACACATCAATCCTTCATCTAATCCAACCACCACAACAAACAACACTCAACCTACAAAAAGAATCTCATCTAGAACACATTCAATCCCAAACAAATAGAAAGATTATTACCGCACATTTCCAACAATCAACTCTATAACTAAATTCCATCACTCAAAATACCTCAATTATTCCAACATCAACTCTAAACATACAAGACACCTCACATGCACTGTCATCTCACTAGTAGAACCAAAATCTTATATTCAAGAATCTAAACATGAGAAATAGGTTGAGGCAATAAATAAAGAACTTCACGCCCTTGAATCCAATGATACATGGGAGATCACTATCCTACCACCCAACAAAATTGCCATTAGCTGTAAATGGGTATTCAAAATCAAATTAAATTCAGATGGTTCAATAGAAAGATACAAGTGAAGGTTAGTGGCAAAAGGGTACACCTAAAAGGAAGGAACAGATCACAAGGAAATATTTACTCCTGTTGCTAAAATGATTATAGTAAGGACTTTGCTTGCAACTGCAGTCCACTATAATTGGGTCATAGAGCAACTTGTTGTCAACAATACATTTCTCCATAGAGACTTGCATGAGGAAGTATACATGCAGCTTCCACCTAGCTACAACAAATAAGTACCCTCAAATTCTGTTTGCAGATTGAAAAAGTCCCTCTATGGACTAAAACAAGCAAACATACTATGGTTTACGAAACTCATTGAATTTTTACTTAACTATGGTTTCACTCAAAGTTATGCAGATACCTCACTTTTTACATATAAAAAGAATTCATATTACATGGCCATTGTCATCTATGTTGATGACTTGTTACTAGCTGGTAATAACTCCTCACAAATCAAGAATGTTAAACGTCAGCTTGGTATCACCTTCAACATCAAAGATCTAGCCAATCTCAACTATTATCTTGGAATAGAATTTCTCGAAAAATTCAAATGGCATCACAATGTCTTAGAGAAAGTATGCACTTGAACTACTACATTCAGCTGGTATTCTTGATGACAAACCTTCAAAAATTTCTTTGGATCCCAACATCGACATAACAACTGAAATGTCCCGTTCATATTGATTATAAACGTTCCATATTAATTGATTTCGTTGCGAGGTTTTGACCTCTATATGAGACGTTTTTCAAAGACTGCATTCATTTTTAAAACAACCATAACCTTTATTTTATCAATAAAGGTTTTAAAAACATTACGTAGATTATCAAATAATGATAATCTAAAATATACTGTTTACACACGACCATTGCATAATGGTTTACAATAGAAATATATTATGATCATATACATGGCATTGTATATGTATATTTTATTTGCTAAAAGCCAAAGGCAGAACTACGCGAATTATAAGGCAAAGCTATACAAAATTAGCTGAAAATAAGTGCAGCGGTTATGTTTTCGCATTAATGCAAGACCGCAGTTTAATCCGCTGAGTTTCCACAGATAGTTAAGTAACTCGCAGACCGCGGATATTTCAATTCCTATAAATAGGGAGCTTGGCCTCTCATTTATGGGTTGTTGATTCTCTGCCATTTTGCCTAAGCCTTTGTAATTTCCACTTGTGATCTTGCCCAAGGGATTTTTACATCGCGCAAAGGTGAATTAAGCTAATTAACAATCAAGACCGGGTCGGGGTGGTTGATCACTTGATAGTTAAAGTGAAAGACGATCATCGGGGCCCAAAATAATCATCAAACATTCCATCCTCCATTACAATCTTATTGCACTCAATTCGTAATTAAGTAACATCATTAATTAAGGATTGATCAATTGGCGCCATCCGTGGGACACGTTTTACAAATTAACCTAAAAATTTTTTGTTTCGTGCCGTTAAACAATTAATTTGACGGTTTAATTGCAATCGTATTTTTGTTGCGATGATTTGCAGGTGCTTTTACAATACGCAATCAGTCGATCTGCTCGACAATCATGATGACAAATGCAAAGCAAACTGGTGGTTCTGCTTATGCTGATGCACTGCTTGGTGATTCGCAGAACGTTGTGATATTTCCATTACAAACAAATGCTAGTATAACCGCGGGAAAATCGGTTTAAGAGCCGATCGCTAAAACATCTGCTGAAAACAATGCTAGTGACTCGCAGCTAGAAGTTGCTGCTGAAAAAATGATTACGCGAAGAAATTTGCTACAAAATCGCAGTGAAATAACCGCTGATGGGAAGCGACCAAAAGCTTTGGTTGGAAAATCTAGTTTGCGAACTGACAAGATTGTTGGTACTGCAATCGAGCAAGCTAAGAGAGATGCTAAGCGTAATTGTGAATCTCGCATACCGCGCACTTACTTATGGCCATTGAATGATTCAGGATCACAAGTTGATCGTCTAGTTATTGAGCATAATGATACCGATAGTGATAATGTAGATGATCGCATTCATTTAAACTCTGTGTATAAATCAAAAATGGTAATAACGCCAAGAGAAGAGTGCGAATTTTTTGATGATTTGGACAGCGTAGAAGAGTTTGTTAAAAATCCACAAATTAAGCGAAAGCGACCACCAACACCTTTCCCTCGCTATGGGGAAGAGGGCGATGCATCTGACGCTGCTCGCAGAGAAAATGCCCAGAATTTTTTGGCGGATGCTTTCAGATGCATTGCGCCAAAGTCAATGCAACATAAGTTTGATCAGCCAAACTTTTTGCAAGACATGCTTACCAAGTTTTGTGCGAAGAATGCAGATACTCGCACAAAGAAGGCAACAGAAATCACTACTGCTGCGGACAAGTTTGCCCAGCATATTTCTGACTATCCAATTGTTTCTCCGCCGATCGTGCCGGCAACTCTGGGAGTCTATTTGGGTGTAACTGATCCTTTGGATTTTCTACAACGCTTCGAAGGCGTTGTGAGCACTTATAACTGGGATGAACCAGTCGCGTTTAGAGTATTCCCCATGGCCTTGCAAGGGTCAGCAAGGGAATGGTTCCATAGTTTGCAATCTCACAGTATCATTGGCTTCGTAGATTTGCGCGAAATTTTTTTTGCTGCAGTTTCAAAATCTATTACCGCAGAAAAAGACGCACATAGAATGTCACGATATTAAGCAAGGCAACAAGGAGACTTTGAACGCACTACTTACGCGGTACATATACGAATGTCAAAAGATTCCAAGCCTGCATGAAGATCAAAAAATCTCTAGATTTTTGCATGCTATTAATCCGCAGAGACATCCAACTCTGGTGCAAAGGCTGCGAAGAGATGTTCCGCACACTTTTGCTAAAGTTCAACAGGAAACATATGATTACCTCTGTGGTGGAGAGGATAGCACTATAACCCCTACGTGTGGGTGGGGTAGAGACAAAAGTTGGTGAGATGATAATGACTCTTTTCGCGATGGTAACAGTGATAATTATCACGGATCAGGTTTTCAGCGAAGAAATGGCGGCGATGGATACCCGTGAAATGACAGGTTTCAAAGCCAAAATGATAACCATGGATATGGACGCCGTGATCGCTATTCTACGCGAAAGTGGAGCAATGAATCATTCAACATCATTCAGACGCTAACAAAAATGCCCAAGGAAATTTTGTTGCAAGAAAGAGTTGCTAAGTCTTTTCCTGATCCGCAGCCTTTGGGAGAAAATAGCAGGTGCGATAGATCAAAATTTTGTGTTTTCCATGACGATTACGGTCATGACACTAATCGTTGTAGAGATTTGGCGGAATTCTTTGCGGAAGCATACGAGCAAGGTAAGCTGGACCATTTAATCGCACAAAACACCACGAATACAATTATAATGCCTACAGAAGCTAATACCTCGAATGCATCAAACGCGGTTGAGCGAAAGGCTCCCGCAGTAAAAAATCTGGGAGTAAAAATGGTGAGCAAAAAAGAAAATTAGCGCGGAATCCAGGTAATCAACGTGGTAGAAGTGCATGGCGGCACGTCGATAATGCAAATTTTAGAACAGATTGTCAGTTGGAAATGTCCTTCTATTGCGTTTCCTCCTGCAAGTTTGACCGCGGATGATGATAAGCCTGTAGTGGTTTCATGTCGCATTGCAAATACTGGAATAATGATAATGAAGGTACATGTGGACACTGGTAGCAGTGTCAACGTCATGTACGAACAATGCTTTAGCAAGTTGCCCGTGAACATTCAAGCTTTGATGAAACCTACTGCGGTTTCACTTGCCGGGTTTTCAGGAGAGTCATCCTGGCCCGTTGGTCAGCTGGAATTACAGATGGAGCTAGTTGATGATAGCGATGAGTCACTAAGGCACCAAGCTTTATTGAATCTGTACATAATGCGAAATCAATCGCGATTCAATATGATACTTGGGCGCACAGCTTTGCGCATGTTTGGCGTTATACCGTCTACCATACATGGTATGTTAAAATTTTCTGCCAACAAGGGCATTGGCTCGCTGATTTCTGCGAAAGTTTAGCCATTCTGCGCTATGATTATGGCAAATGCGAATTTGGGTATTGAAGGATGATCAGTTAATCCTGAATAGTGCGAAAATTTAAAAAGTTGTAATAAGATGCTAAGGCAAAATTTATAAATGCATGATATTAAGATGCGAATTTGATAGTTGTGTTTATGTTTCGAATGCGAAATAATAATGAATAAAGCAAAGTTAATTTTAGTGTTAGTAATTGTTTCTTTACAAAGCAAAAACACTGTGTGTGGCCACGCGTAGTGCTTTTTTCGCAGAATACAATTATTTGTCTTTTACAACACTAAGTTAATATTTGTTTTGCGAATATTTTAAGTAAGGTGGCATGATTTTCGCTAAGCGTGGCCTACTTAAATGATATAATAATGCAAGAATGCATTGTGACAGAATCTGTTAAAAACAAAGTGATGAAATTGCCCACTTGTGTTAATTTGAAAATAATTGCGAAAGGATAACACTTCCTAAGTATTTGATCTTGCCAATACTTAGATGCTTTGCAATGCTAAATTTGCCTAAGGATCGTTATGGCGGACTTAGAAGATTCATAATGTATAAGTATATACGCATACAGATTGTTTCGCAAAAGTACACATTTATTATGTGCACAATAATAAAAGTTGGAAATTGCAAAGGACAAGTCCATGTTATGAATATTGATAATAAAGCGCTATATAAATAAAAGAAGTTGCAACTGCGGACTGTGAAAAAAGTGAATAATATTAAGCGCGTACGCAACGCGGATTCTTACAGCAAACGCAATTTGTAATTGCGAAAATACATTCAAAAACAAATTAGTCAAGGCAAAACTAAAGTTCTAATGCTTTAATATCTGCAGATGAAACGCCTTCCCGCTGACTGAGCTCCTCAAGCACAGGTATGCTAATCTTCTCAACCTCCTTCTTCGCCCTCTCGAGTATTTCACGGGCATCATCGGTGGCGCATATTTCTTTCGCCATGTCAGAAGGAAGAGGTTGCGAGAGATCGCCGAGTTTGCATAATAAATCATACCACTCGCAACGAGTGGCAAGCTTTGCTGCTTGAGCATATGTTTGAAATTTTTCAGTGACTGACTCGGAGTCCATCACTTTATCCGTGAATGTTGGGAGATAATTGACTAGCTGTGCGAACTCATGTTCCGCAACTTCTACCCTTCTTTTAAGTTTGGCGTTCTCTTCCATTACCTTTTCAAGACGTGTTTCAGCCTTTCGCGCCCTTCTCTCTTGTGCATTGGCAGTTTTCACTGCTTTTTCATACTCGTCTGACATCTCAGTGAAGCGCTCCATGCTGTCGACTGTCAGATAAATTGCATTGTAGCAATTATGTAGTCGTTGTCTGCAGCCTCGGGATAAGACAAATTGCGATATTGCTACCTTGTTTCTTCAGGAACAAATTTATAAAGCCTTTGGTATAGTCTAAAGGCCCGATTTGCTGCGGCAGTTTCTTCAGCATCGGCTTCTCCTTCCTCTTCCTGGTTGGACGCTTCTATGTCAGATGGAAGAGATAAATCTTCATTCCCGGGTTCATTAAGAACATTTGTAGGGATTCTTCCTCTAATGTTGTAAAGCGGTGTAGCTTCAGCGGATGACCCTGTGTAACGACCCGTCAAAATCGCTATTGACGCGGCACGTTAATCATTGATTCCACAGTGAGGTTTTGACCTCTATATGATACGTTTTGATAAAATATTGCATTCATTAAAATAAGTGACTTTCTAAACATAGAAAGTTATAAACATGTGGGCAAGTGCTTAGGTATAAGCAAAACCCCGAAATACATAAGTCTTTAATTTACAGGTTGACATCACAGTCCAATTATTTATTACACAACGCAGTTTTATTTTGAATGCAATAAACTTTGTACAAAGCATGAGAGACTCCATGCAGGCAACAAGCACATCACAGCGGAAGCATTCTAAGGACCTGAGAATAAAACATGCTAAAAAGTCAACACGAATGTTGGTGAGTTATAGGTTTAATTGCTCGAGTCATAAACATGTATAAAGATAGACCACAAGATTTCATCAAAAGTTTATCAATAGATTCTACGTAACAGAGCACCCTGGTAACTAAACTTAACGCTATAGTGATAATTACCCCATTCGTTTTAATACACGCAAACCAACGTGTCTTAAACTCAAATAACATACGTCCGTTAAAAGGCTAGCGCTCTAGCTCGGACGGGGATGTCAAGCCCTATGGATCCATATACAATTATTCGCGCCCACCAGTCCATATCCTATGTACTGGCAGCTACTAGTTACCAAAGCTAAGGGATTTTCGGTTTAACTCAGTGTAGAATTTTGTATGTACTTGTGTCTTATTGCGTTTAAAATAAATTGCATGTATTCTCAGCCCAAAAATATTTAAAGCATTTAAAAAGGGAGACTATAACTCACAGTTCAATATTGCGATTCAATATTGTAGGCAAATTGCGTAGACGTAATGATGGTAGACGACTGTATGGTTGGTCTTGGATTCAAGAACAATACCCCGAACAATACCCAATATTTCCTTATTTTAAAACGGTTTGAAACCCGAATTAAAAATACCCTCGAATATACTTTATTATTATTAAACTTAAAATTAAAATTATAATTATAATTATAAATATAAAATTTACGTACTTAAATTATTATGAAAATTCGTCGAGCAAAACTGACCTTTTATAGTACTTTTCGATTTACTGTAGCTCATGCGATCGCATGAGTTTTCAGTGTTTTTGCCATGCGATCGCATGGCCGCCTTTTCTGTTTTTGTTTGCTAGTTCGTCGACATCAAATAGTGTTTTACTGTAGCAAATAGTGTTTACTGTAGCAAATAGTGTTTTACTGTAGCAAATCACTGTAGCAAAGTCGTTTTCACTGTAGCACTGTAGCAAAATACGGTTTCACTGTAGCAAATAGTGTTTTACTGTAGCAAAGTTATTTTTACTGTAGCAATTAATGTTTTACTGTAGGAAAGTCGTTTTTGATTGTACATCTTATAATATATATATATATATACATACATATATGTATATTTACATAATATTAAATCATAAAGAGAATTGGTTTAAATTAGTCGAAATTTTTCGGGTCATCACAGTACCTCCCCGTTAAAGAAAATTTCGTCCCGAAATTTTGAGTAGTACCTGTTTCATGAGCGATATCAGTGAACAAATGTGGATACTTTTGCTTCATTTGATCTTCACGTTCCCAATTAAACTCGGGTCCTCGTCTTGCGTTCCAACGAACTCTAACTATCGGTATTTTGCTTTGTTTTAATTGTTTGACCTCACGGTCCATGATTTCAACAGGTTCTTCGATAAAATGGAGTTTATCATTGATTCGTATTTCGTCAAGAGGAATTACGACATCCTCTTCAGCTAAACATTTCTTCAAATTTGACACGTGAAATGTGTTGTGAACACTACTAAGTTCTTGCGGTAGCTTTAATCGATAAGCAACTGTTCCAATTCTTTCGGTGATTTCAAAGGGTCCTACATACCTAGGACTTAGCTTTCCTCGTTTACCGAATCGTACAACGCCTTTCCAGGGTGACACTTTCAACATGACTTTGTCGCCCACTTGAAATTCTAGCAGTTTTCTTCTTACATCAGCATAACTCTTTTGGCGACTCATGGCCGTTTTCAATCGCTGTTGTATTTGAATGATCTTTTCGGTGGTTTCATGAATAATTTCTGGTCCAGTAAGTTGTCTTTCTCCTACTTCACTCCAACAGATAGGAGATCTGCACTTTCTACCGTAAAGTGCTTCAAATGGTGCTGCGTTGATGCTCGTATGATAGCTGTTATTGTATGAAAATTCTGCCAACGGTAAGTGTCGATCCCAACTGGTTCCAAAGTCAATCACGCATGCCCGTAACATGTCTTCCAATGTTTGTATTGTTCTTTCACTTTGACCATCTGTCTGTGGGTGATAAGCGGTGCTCATATCTAATCGAGTTCCCAATGCTTTTTGTAATGACTGCCAGAAACGTGATGTGAATCGGGTGTCGCGATCAGATATGATAGAGATGGGTACACCATGCCTGGAAACTACTTCCTTCAAATATAGGCGTGCTAATTTCTCCATACTGTCTGTCTCCTTTATTGGTAGAAAGTGAGCTGATTTAGTTAGACGATCAACTATCACCCAAATAGTATCATGACTACTTGCAGTCCTTGGCAATTTCGTAATGAAATCCATGGTTATTCTTTCCCATTTCCACTGCGGAATTTCTGGTTGTTGCAGTAATCCTGACGGCTTTTGGTGCTCAGCTTTGACCTTTGCACACGTTAAACATTTGCTTACATAAGTAGCAATTTCTGTTTTCATATTAGGCCACCAATAAAACTTCTTGAGATCGTGGTACATTTTTCCGTTTCCTGGGTGAATTGAGTACCTCGTTTTGTGTGCTTCATCCAGTACTAGTTGCCTTAGGTTACCATGTTTTGGTACCCATATCCTACCAGCAAAATACAGGGTTCCATCGGCTTTTTCTTCAAGTTGTTTTTCTAACCCTTTGCTTATTTCGCCTTTTCCGTTTTCTTCTTTTAAAGCCTCTAACTGTGCTGCTTGAATTTGTTTTGTGAGATCAGTACGAATTGTAATATTCAAAGCTCAGACCCTAAGAGGTTTTACTCTTTCTTTTCGACTTAGGGCATCAGCTACAACATTAGCTTTTCCGGGGTGGTAACGGATTTCACAATCGTAATCGTTTAACAACTCTACCCAGCGACGTTGCCTCATATTGAGTTGTTTTTGATCAACAATATGCTGAAGACTCTTATGGTCGGTGTACACTGTACACTTGGTGCCATATAGATAGTGTCTCCATATTTTGAGTGCAAAAACTACTGCTCCAAGTTCCAAATCGTGCGTCGTATAGTTCTTTTCATGAATTTTTAGTTGTCGTGAGGCATATGCGATAACTTTTGTGCGTTGCATTAATACACATCCTAAACCTTGGCGCGAAGCGTCACAATAGATCGCGAAATCATCATTTCCTTCTGGTAATGACAAAATGGGTGCAGACGTTAACTTCTTCTTTAATAACTGGAATGAGGATTCCTGTTCCGTGGACCAATCATACTTCTTTCCCTTTTGAGTCAATGCAGTTAAGGGTTTGGCGATTCTAGAGAAATCTTGAATGAATCTTCGGTAGTAACCAGCAAGACCTAAGAATTGGCGGATTTGTGTTGGAGTCTTCGGTGTTTCCCATTTACTAATGGCTTCGATCTTGGCGGGGTCAACTTTAATTCCATGTTTACTGACAACATGGCCCAAAAATTGTACTTCTTGTAACCAGAAATCACACTTCGAAAATTTTGCGTACAATTCTTCTTTCTTGAGTATCTCTAGTACCAGTCTTAAGTGTTGCTCATGTTCTTCCTTGTTCTTCGAGTAAATCAATATGTCGTCGATAAAAACAATGACAAATTTGTCTAAATACGGTCTACAGATGCGATTCATTAGATCCATGAATACTGCTGGAGCATTAGTCAATCCAAAAGGCATGACTAAAAATTCATAGTGACCGTAACGGGTTCTGAACGCTGTTTTAGGAACATCTTCTTCCTTCACTCTCAACTGATGATATCCGGAGCGTAGATCAATCTTAGAATAAACACTTGATCCTTGCAATTGATCAAACAAATCATCAATCCTCGGTAATGGGTACCGATTCTTGATCGTTAATTTGTTTAATTCTCGGTAATCTATGCACATTCTCATAGATCCATCCTTCTTCTTGACGAACAGAATAGGAGCACCCCAAGGTGAAAAACTAGGACGAATAAATCCACGGTCCGATAATTCTTGCAACTGGTCTTGTAATTCTTGCATTTCTGAAGGTGCAAGTCTATATGGAGATCGGGCTACAGGTGCAGCTCCTGGTATGAGATCAATCTGGAATTCTACACATCTGAGTGGAGGTAGCCCCGGTAATTCTTTTGGAAATACTCCGGGATATTCTCTTACAACCGGCATGTCATCAATGCTTCTTTCTTCAGTATCGATCTTCTTTACGTGTGCCAGAATAGCATAACAACCTTTTCTTATAAGTTTCTGGGCCTTCATACAGCTGATAAAGTTCAGTTTTGAGTTGTTCTTCTCCCCATAAATCATTAATGACGTTTCATCCTTACGAGGGATGCGGATTGCTTTCTCAGCGCAAACAACTTCCGCTCTTGTTTTGGACATCCAGTCCATGCCAACGATTACATCAAAACTTCCTAATTCTACGGGTATCAAATCAATTTTGAAGGTTTCACCAGCGAGATTCATTTCGCAACCATGGCAAATTTTATCGGCTTTTATCAGTTTACCATTAGCTAATTCAATAGTATATTTATCGTCTAGAGGTAATGATGCACATTTTAGTTTAAAACTAAAGTCTTTACACATATAACTTCTATCAGCACCCGTATCAAACATAATAGAAGCTAGTTGATTATTAACGGTAAACGTACCCGTGACAAGATTAGGATCCTCACGTGCTTTACTGGCACTAACATTAAATGCCCTCCCACGTGCGGGTTCTTTGTTCTTCTCCTTATCAGGGCATTGATTTATAAAGTGACCAGACTTCCCGCATCCATAACATTTCTTGACATCGGTCAATTTTGTCTTTACTTCAGAAACGGTGGCATAACAATCTTTCGCCACATGTCCTTTCTTGTTGCACTTATCACAGACCACTTGGCAATAGCCTGCATGATGTGTGTAACACCTTTTGCAGAACGGATGAGGTCCCTTATAGTTTGGACTTGCAGTTGCCCCATCTTGTTTACCTTTAAAAGTTTCTTGTTTCTTCAGGTGAGTACTTTTACCCTTATAGTCTTCCCATTTCCTCTTTCCTTCAGTTGTCTTGACTTCAGTAATTGGTGCCTTAATCGAACTCTCTGTGATCTGGTCCATGAGTTGGTGTGCCATTGTCATGGCTTCCTGCATCGTATTTGGTTTGGACGATGTAACATTTCCTTTGATATTGATCGATAAACCGTCAATATACATTTCTATCTTTCGTTTCTCGTTTGGTACCAATTCGGGACACAACAAGGCTAGTTCCATGAAACGCTTTTCATAGTTATTGAGATTCGCGCCGATAACCTTCAGATTACGTAACTCAGATTCCATTTTTCTGATCTCGTTTCGAGGACAGTACTCCTCGATTAGCATCTTTTTCAGTTCTTCCCAAGAGATATCATATGCCGTATCTATTCCTTCTGCTTTAGCATAATTGTTCCACCAAGTAAGTGCACCGTCTTGCAACGTACACGAAGCATACTTTGACTTGTCTCCGTTCGCATAATTACTGATTTTGAAAACGGACTCCATCTTTTCAAACCATCGGGTTAGACCGACTGGTCCCTCAGTTCCACTAAACGTCTGTGGTTTGCATCCTTGAAAAGTTTTATATGAGCATCCGTTTCGTGAGTTTGTGTTTACGGCTGCTGCTTTGGCTGCTGCTTCGGCTGTTGCTTTTGCTACCTCGGCTGCAGCAATTCTTTCATTCACATGTTTCTCGACTAGTTGCTCAAACTCAGCATCCGACATTTGAGACATGTTTCTTCAATAAACACAACAGATATAATTTAATCATATAGAATATTATAGGTAAAATGAGTTGTCAATATTTAATCGTAGCATATTAATAATATGAACCGATTATTATAAAAGCCTTTTCTTCTTATTAGCATTTTATAATTATTTCTAGGGTATTACCTACCCGTTAAGTTCATACATAATAGCTAGTACAAGGAATTAACTACTAAAATCCTAATAATATTCCACTATGAAAATTATAGCGAGTTACTACATTATTATGTAATAATAATAATAAGAAGTAGTAATAATACAAATAATCATTCCATGCATTTATTATTAATAAACCAAAATAATACAATACCATACAATACTGATATTTTACATATGCTTATTTTACATAACAAGATAGAGTAGCACACATAAGCAATAAAATAGCGCATGGAAGATTTATGGTTGCGAGGTCGTTCATTCAGAACTATCAGAAACTTCTTCCCATTTGGTTCTCTCTGCCAATTGTTTGTGTGCACATGGTCCGACAGACATTCTGGCAGTGTATTTTATTTTTAGTTGGGGTTTTGAGGTACCCGTTACCTCAGTGGGTTTAATACAATAAGGGTGGTTACGGATCGAATGGTCCTGTTCTTTTTTAATAATTAAGGACATTTTATTATTGTGGTTGTTTTTATTATCTATAGCAAGTTGGAATTTCTCCTTAGTGATCTCTTTTATTTCATTAGCGAAATCCTCCTCCTTACTGATCTCGTCTGATGACGAACTGTCTGAGTCATGTGTAGGAGAATATGATGACGAACTGCAAGAATATGTACCGGTGGTCATGAACCGAAATCTGCCAGGCGTAATCGGCACAACCCTCCCGTCGGCGGTATATCTGGACCAATGTCCATATTTGTTTAGAAATGAACGATCCTCGTTTACTCCAGGGATCATGGGTCCATGCCAACGATACTGTGGCTCCGGAAAACTAGAGTTGGGTGGAGCTGGAACCTCCTCTGGGTTTACCGGGAGTTGAGATTCCCCGGCTAACACAATTTCTTCTTTAATAGGTATTGGAACGCCCTTTTCAGTTGTGGATAGAATAGATTCAGTGTCCGATTCCGAGTCGTACAAAATGATAGGATTAGAGGAAGTCATCTATCACATAATTGAAACAACAATTACGTTAGCATATAAATATATCACATATAATGTTTTTGACCAAATAATAAGCAAAAATCAGTAACAACAGATATGGTCATAGTCCAGACTCACTAATGCATCCTAACAATTACCAGTTAAACACACTAATGTAATTTCTGGTTCCCTATGACCTCAAGCTCGGATACCAACTGTAACGACCCGTCAAAATCGCTATTGACGCGGCACGTTAATCATTGATTCCACAGTGAGGTTTTGACCTCTATATGATACG
The DNA here is from genome assembly GCF_046630445.1 of Rutidosis leptorrhynchoides. Lineage (NCBI taxonomy): Eukaryota > Viridiplantae > Streptophyta > Magnoliopsida > Asterales > Asteraceae > Rutidosis > Rutidosis leptorrhynchoides. Next base: position 122,963,541 of record NC_092338.1, on the reverse strand, counting down.
TTTTGATAAAATATTGCATTCATTAAAATAAGTGACTTTCTAAACATAGAAAGTTATAAACATGTGGGCAAGTGCTTAGGTATAAGCAAAACCCCGAAATACATAAGTCTTTAATTTACAGGTTGACATCACAGTCCAATTATTTATTACACAACGCAGTTTTATTTTGAATGCAATAAACTTTGTACAAAGCATGAGAGACTCCATGCAGGCAACAAGCACATCACAGCGGAAGCATTCTAAGGACCTGAGAATAAAACATGCTAAAAAGTCAACACGAATGTTGGTGAGTTATAGGTTTAATTGCTCGAGTCATAAACATGTATAAAGATAGACCATAAGATTTCATCAAAAGTTTATCAATAGATTCTACGTAACAGAGCACCCTGGTAACTAAACTTAACGCTATAGTGATAATTACCCCATTCGTTTTAATACACGCAAACCAACGTGTCTTAAACTCAAATAACATACGTCCGTTAAAAGGCTAGCGCTCTAGCTCGGACGGGGATGTCAAGCCCTATGGATCCATATACAATTATTCGCGCCCACCAGTCCATATCCTATGTACTGGCAGCTACTAGTTACCAAAGCTAAGGGATTTTCGGTTTAACTCAGTGTAGAATTTTGTATGTACTTGTGTCTTATTGCGTTTAAAATAAATTGCATGTATTCTCAGCCCAAAAATATTTAAAGCATTTAAAAAGGGAGACTATAACTCACAGTTCAATATTGCGATTCAATATTGTAGGCAAATTGCGTAGACGTAATGATGGTAGACGACTGTATGGTTGGTCTTGGATTCAAGAACAATACCCCGAACAATACCCAATATTTCCTTATTTTAAAACGGTTTGAAACCCGAATTAAAAATACCCTCGAATATACTTTATTATTATTAAACTTAAAATTAAAATTATAATTATAATTATAAATATAAAATTTACGTACTTAAATTATTATGAAAATTCGTCGAGCAAAACTGACCTTTTATAGTACTTTTCGATTTACTGTAGCTCATGCGATCGCATGAGTTTTCAGTGTTTTTGCCATGCGATCGCATGGCCGCCTTTTCTGTTTTTGTTTGCTAGTTCGTCGACATCAAATAGTGTTTTACTGTAGCAAATAGTGTTTACTGTAGCAAATAGTGTTTTACTGTAGCAAATCACTGTAGCAAAGTCGTTTTCACTGTAGCACTGTAGCAAAATACGGTTTCACTGTAGCAAATAGTGTTTTACTGTAGCAAAGTTATTTTTACTGTAGCAATTAATGTTTTACTGTAGGAAAGTCGTTTTTGATTGTACATCTTATAATATATATATATATATACATACATATATGTATATTTACATAATATTAAATCATAAAGAGAATTGGTTTAAATTAGTCGAAATTTTTCGGGTCATCACAGTACCTCCCCGTTAAAGAAAATTTCGTCCCGAAATTTTGAGTAGTACCTGTTTCATGAGCGATATCAGTGAACAAATGTGGATACTTTTGCTTCATTTGATCTTCACGTTCCCAATTAAACTCGGGTCCTCGTCTTGCGTTCCAACGAACTCTAACTATCGGTATTTTGCTTTGTTTTAATTGTTTGACCTCACGGTCCATGATTTCAACAGGTTCTTCGATAAAATGGAGTTTATCATTGATTCGTATTTCGTCAAGAGGAATTACGACATCCTCTTCAGCTAAACATTTCTTCAAATTTGACACGTGAAATGTGTTGTGAACACTACTAAGTTCTTGCGGTAGCTTTAATCGATAAGCAACTGTTCCAATTCTTTCGGTGATTTCAAAGGGTCCTACATACCTAGGACTTAGCTTTCCTCGTTTACCGAATCGTACAACGCCTTTCCAGGGTGACACTTTCAACATGACTTTGTCGCCCACTTGAAATTCTAGCAGTTTTCTTCTTACATCAGCATAACTCTTTTGGCGACTCATGGCCGTTTTCAATCGCTGTTGTATTTGAATGATCTTTTCGGTGGTTTCATGAATAATTTCTGGTCCAGTAAGTTGTCTTTCTCCTACTTCACTCCAACAGATAGGAGATCTGCACTTTCTACCGTAAAGTGCTTCAAATGGTGCTGCGTTGATGCTCGTATGATAGCTGTTATTGTATGAAAATTCTGCCAACGGTAAGTGTCGATCCCAACTGGTTCCAAAGTCAATCACGCATGCCCGTAACATGTCTTCCAATGTTTGTATTGTTCTTTCACTTTGACCATCTGTCTGTGGGTGATAAGCGGTGCTCATATCTAATCGAGTTCCCAATGCTTTTTGTAATGACTGCCAGAAACGTGATGTGAATCGGGTGTCGCGATCAGATATGATAGAGATGGGTACACCATGCCTGGAAACTACTTCCTTCAAATATAGGCGTGCTAATTTCTCCATACTGTCTGTCTCCTTTATTGGTAGAAAGTGAGCTGATTTAGTTAGACGATCAACTATCACCCAAATAGTATCATGACTACTTGCAGTCCTTGGCAATTTCGTAATGAAATCCATGGTTATTCTTTCCCATTTCCACTGCGGAATTTCTGGTTGTTGCAGTAATCCTGACGGCTTTTGGTGCTCAGCTTTGACCTTTGCACACGTTAAACATTTGCTTACATAAGTAGCAATTTCTGTTTTCATATTAGGCCACCAATAAAACTTCTTGAGATCGTGGTACATTTTTCCGTTTCCTGGGTGAATTGAGTACCTCGTTTTGTGTGCTTCATCCAGTACTAGTTGCCTTAGGTTACCATGTTTTGGTACCCATATCCTACCAGCAAAATACAGGGTTCCATCGGCTTTTTCTTCAAGTTGTTTTTCTAACCCTTTGCTTATTTCGCCTTTTCCGTTTTCTTCTTTTAAAGCCTCTAACTGTGCTGCTTGAATTTGTTTTGTGAGATCAGTACGAATTGTAATATTCAAAGCTCGGACCCTAAGAGGTTTTACTCTTTCTTTTCGACTTAGGGCATCAGCTACAACATTAGCTTTTCCGGGGTGGTAACGGATTTCACAATCGTAATCGTTTAACAACTCTACCCAGCGACGTTGCCTCATATTGAGTTGTTTTTGATCAACAATATGCTGAAGACTCTTATGGTCGGTGTACACTGTACACTTGGTGCCATATAGATAGTGTCTCCATATTTTGAGTGCAAAAACTACTGCTCCAAGTTCCAAATCGTGCGTCGTATAGTTCTTTTCATGAATTTTTAGTTGTCGTGAGGCATATGCGATAACTTTTGTGCGTTGCATTAATACACATCCTAAACCTTGGCACGAAGCGTCACAATAGATCACGAAATCATCATTTCCTTCTGGTAATGACAAAATGGGTGCAGACGTTAACTTCTTCTTTAATAACTGGAATGAGGATTCCTGTTCCGTGGACCAATCATACTTCTTTCCCTTTTGAGTCAATGCAGTTAAGGGTTTGGCGATTCTAGAGAAATCTTGAATGAATCTTCGGTAGTAACCAGCAAGACCTAAGAATTGGCGGATTTGTGTTGGAGTCTTCGGTGTTTCCCATTTACTAATGGCTTCGATCTTGGCGGGGTCAACTTTAATTCCATGTTTACTGACAACATGGCCCAAAAATTGTACTTCTTGTAACCAGAAATCACACTTCGAAAATTTTGCGTACAATTCTTCTTTCTTGAGTATCTCTAGTACCAGTCTTAAGTGTTGCTCATGTTCTTCCTTGTTCTTCGAGTAAATCAATATGTCGTCGATAAAAACAATGACAAATTTGTCTAAATACGGTCTACAGATGCGATTCATTAGATCCATGAATACTGCTGGAGCATTAGTCAATCCAAAAGGCATGACTAAAAATTCATAGTGACCGTAACGGGTTCTGAACACTGTTTTAGGAACATCTTCTTCCTTCACTCTCAACTGATGATATCCGGAGCGTAGATCAATCTTAGAATAAACACTTGATCCTTGCAATTGATCAAACAAATCATCAATCCTCGGTAATGGGTACCGATTCTTGATCGTTAATTTGTTTAATTCTCGGTAATCTATGCACATTCTCATAGATCCATCCTTCTTCTTGACGAACAGAATAGGAGCACCCCAAGGTGAAAAACTAGGACGAATAAATCCACGGTCCGATAATTCTTGCAACTGGTCTTGTAATTCTTGCATTTCTGAAGGTGCAAGTCTATATGGAGATCGGGCTACAGGTGCAGCTCCTGGTATGAGATCAATCTGGAATTCTACACATCTGAGTGGAGGTAGCCCCGGTAATTCTTTTGGAAATACTCCGGGATATTCTCTTACAACCGGCATGTCATCAATGCTTCTTTCTTCAGTATCGATCTTCTTTACGTGTGCCAGAATAGCATAACAACCTTTTCTTATAAGTTTCTGGGCCTTCATACAGCTGATAAAGTTCAGTTTTGAGTTGTTCTTCTCCCCATAAATCATTAATGACGTTTCATCCTTACGAGGGATGCGGATTGCTTTCTCAGCGCAAACAACTTCCGCTCTTGTTTTGGACATCCAGTCCATGCCAACGATTACATCAAAACTTCCTAATTCTACGGGTATCAAATCAATTTTGAAGGTTTCACCAGCGAGATTCATTTCGCAACCATGGCAAATTTTATCGGCTTTTATCAGTTTACCATTAGCTAATTCAATAGTATATTTATCGTCTAGAGGTAATGATGCACATTTTAGTTTAAAACTAAAGTCTTTACACATATAACTTCTATCAGCACCCGTATCAAACATAATAGAAGCTAGTTGATTATTAACGGTAAACGTACCCGTGACAAGATTAGGATCCTCACGTGCTTTACTGGCACTAACATTAAATGCCCTCCCACGTGCGGGTTCTTTGTTCTTCTCCTTATCAGGGCATTGATTTATAAAGTGACCAGACTTCCCGCATCCATAACATTTCTTGACATCGGTCAATTTTGTCTTTACTTCAGAAACGGTGGCATAACAATCTTTCGCCACATGTCCTTTCTTGTTGCACTTATCACAGACCACTTGGCAATAGCCTGCATGATGTGTGTAACACCTTTTGCAGAACGGATGAGGTCCCTTATAGTTTGGACTTGCAGTTGCCCCATCTTGTTTACCTTTAAAAGTTTCTTGTTTCTTCAGGTGAGTACTTTTACCCTTATAGTCTTCCCATTTCCTCTTTCCTTCAGTTGTCTTGACTTCAGTAATTGGTGCCTTAATCGAACTCTCTGTAGCACTGTAGCAAAATACGGTTTCACTGTAGCAAATAGTGTTTTACTGTAGCAAAGTCATTTTTACTGTAGCAATTAATGTTTTACTGTAGGAAAGTCGTTTTTGATTGTACATCTTATAATATATATATATATATATACATACATATATGTATATTTACATAATATTAAATCATAAAGAGAATTGGTTTAAATTAGTCGAAATTTTTCGGGTCATCACACCCTGGAAGAATAGCTATAAACAGATAAGCAAATATAGCAAGTTTATGCTAAAACAAACAATGCGTAATCAAATAAATACTGCGAAATAGCATTTGCTTACTTGCTTCTTGTTCAGAATGAGTGCATAGACGTTTCTTGCGTGGAGTGGGAGTAGTTTCCGCAACCTTACGCTTGCCGCGGTCCTCGCCTCCAGCAATATAACATGTATTGATGATCGGTTCATCAATAAGAATAATGTCGCCGTCGCCGTTCTTTAGGCGACGGGCAGGGCTAATCCTGCTTATATCAGCGGACCTCATGATAAGGTCAAGTGGAACCACTGTAAAAATAAAAGCGCATAGTGTTATGCAAAGCGAAAATATTACGGAAAATGTAAGTGTATTATGTTAATATACTGCGATAAATTTCAGCGGCATACCATTTTTTGATTGGTCAACCAAAAGCGCATCATGGTCGCTCCACGGCCATTGAATTGACACTCTGCCAATGTACAGTGGTACATTCGAGTAAGGTCGTAGAAATATGCCCGCGTTTTTTAGTGTCTTGAGAGTGTCATTCTTAAGATCATCGAGTACAGGCCTCTCATTGAGCTCGGGGTTAAGCTCTGTACACCAAGCTTTAGGAATAGCACTGTTCAAATAGGCGGTGTCGTTGATGTAAAAGAACGAACTGCGCCAATTGCCTATTGAGTCCTTGGGTGAAGTCATCACGCCAAGTTTACTGCGGAAAGAAAACCACCCAACATCGTATAGCACTAGGCTATTTCACATACGAAAAACTTTCAGCAGCAGTGGTTGGCCGGTGGCATTGCAGTACATCTCGAACAACACAATTTTGTTAATTGCGTTAGGATGCAACTGTGCCATGGCGATATTATAGTATTCGCAAACACTGCGGAAAAAGCGGGTAAGTGGAAATCGAAGGTTGCCTTGAGAAATGGCAACCTCGTAAACAGAAATCATCCCTTTAGGGGGAGTATCGGCTCGATGTTCTGCCGCAGGCGTGGTAGGAATAAATTGAGCAAGTGACGGATACCATTTTTGTAGGGTTTGAAGTTTTGTTTCCATCATATAGGAAACATAACCTCCGGGGGTATGCATAGATGAAGACGACGCCATTTTCAATAAAGAAAATAAATTGAATAATAAGAAAAGCTAAATTGGAGGTTGAATTGATGAAATTGAAGGTTCGATTGGCTAATTGCAAAGTACGATTGTGATTCGACGAATTTGGTTGCAGATGAAATTGAAAGAGAAAGAGTAAAGTTTTTATGCGGATTATGGTGTTATTTATAATCGGGATTAGGGCGAGCAAGTTGAAAAGATAATCATTGCATTTAAATGGCTGAAATTACCGCAACGTGGTAAAACGTGTAAACGGTAATTTTCTAGCTGTTACAGCGTGTTGATTTGACAGATTGGCGAAAGTTACCGTTGTAATTACGCGTTGAGCTTAATTAAAACAACGGTAATAAATGGGCGGTAAGAAATATTAAAGTATTGTTTGCGAACTATTTTAAGAAGCATTTCGTTATTTTTAAAGTTTATCATGATGCATTAGCTTCGCGAAAATGCATCATAATAAACTGGGGGGACTTGATCATATACATGGCATTGTATATGTATATTTTATTTGCTAAAAGCCAAAGGCAGAACTACACGAATTATAAGGCAAAGCTATACAAAATTCGCTGAAAATAAGTGCAGCGGTTATGTTTTCGCATTAATGCAAGACCGCAGTTTAATCCGCTGAGTTTCCGCGGATAGTTAAGTAACTCGCAGACCGCGGATATTTCGATTCCTATAAATAGGGAGCTTGGCCTCTCATTTATGGGTTGTTGATTCTCTGCCATTTTGCCTAAGCCTTTGTAATTTCCACTTGAGATCTTGCCCAAGGGATTTTTACACCGCGCAAAGGTGAATTAAGCTAATTAACAATCAAGACCGGGTCGGGGTGGTTGATCACTTGATAGTTAAAGTGAAAGACGATCATCGGGGCCCAAAATAATCATCAAACATTCCATCCTCCATTACAATCTTATTGCACTCAATCCGTAATTAAGTAACATCATTAATTAGGGATTGATCATATTACATCGACATATGTTTCTTGAATGCAGTTTTTACACAATATCATACAAACATGGACTCCAAATCTTGTCCTTATTTTAGTATGCAACAGCGGAAGCTCTTAGTATTCACCTGAGAATAAACATGCTTTAAACATCAACAAAAATGTTGGTGAGTTATAGGTTTAACCTATATATATCAAATCGTAACAATAGACCACAAGATTTCATATTTCAATACACATCCCATACATAGAGATAAAAATCATTCATATGGTGAACACCTGGTAACCGACATTAACAAGATGCATATATAAGAATATCCCCATCATTCCAAGACACCCTTCGGATATGATATAAATTTCAAAGTACTAAAGCATCCGGTACTTAGGATTGGGTTTGTTAGGCCCAATAGATCTATCTTTAGGATTCGCGTCAATTAGGGTGTTTGTTCCCTAATTCTTAGATTACCAGACTTAATAAAAAGGGGCATATTCGATTTCGCTAATTCAACCATAGAATGTAGTTTCACGTACTTGTGTCTATTTTGTAAATCATTTATAAAACCTGCATGTATTCTCATCCCAAAAATATTAGATTTTAAAAGTGGGACTATAACTCACTTTCACAGATATTTCCATCCTCGGAAATAAGACTTGGCCACGGATCGATTCACGAACCTATATAAATATGTACATATATATCAAAGTATGATCAAAATATAATTACAACCATTTTTATTATGTTTTAAAGATTTGAGTGTATTAAGTCAGCTGTCCTCGTTAATAACCTACAATTAGTTGTCCACAGTTAGATGTATAGAAATAAATCAATATATATTATCTTGAATCAATCCACGACCCAGTGTATACACGTCTCAGGCTAGATCACAACTCAAAGTATATATATTTTTGGAATCAACCTCAACCATGTATAGCTAACTCCAACATTACTGCATATAGAGTGTCTATGGTTGTTCCAAATAATATATACATGGGTCGATATGATATGTCAAAATATTTGCATAGGTGTCTATGGTATCCCAAGATTACATAATATATTAGAATACATGTATAATACAATATAAGTTAGCTAGGATATGATTTGTATAGATTTGTTAAACATTTCCCGTAGCTAAAAAGATCAAAAATATCCAATCTTGTTTTACCCATAACTTCTTCATTTTAAATCCGTTTTGAGTGAATCAAATTGCTATGGTTTCATATTGAACTTTAATTTAAGAATCCAAATAGAAAAAGTATAGGTTTATAGTTGGAAATTTAAGTTACATGTCAATTACTAAAGAGGTAGTCATTTCCGTCGAAAGAACGACATCTTGATGACCATTTTGAAAAACATACTTTCCCTTTGAGTTTAACCAAGATTTTTGGATATAGTTTCATGTTCATATGAAAAATCATTTTCCCAGAAGAACAACTTTTAAATCAAAGTTTATCATAGTTTTTAATTATCCAAACCAAAACAGCCTCGTTTCACTACGACGGCGTATATCCGATTTTATGGTGTTCATCGTGTTTCCAGGTTTTAAATCATTAAGTTAGCATATCATATAGATATAGAACATGTGTTTAGTTGATTTTAAAAGTCAAGTTAGAAGGATTAACTTTTTTTTGCGAACAAGTTTAGAATTAACTAAACTATGTTCTAGTGATTACAATTTAAACCTTCGAATAAGATAGCTTTATATGTATGAATCGAATGATGTTATGAACATCATTACTACCTCAAGTTTTCTGGATAAAACTACTGGAAATGAGAAAAATGGATCTAGCTTCAAAGGATCCTTGGATGGCTTGAAAGTTCTTGAAGCAGAATCATGACACAAAAACAGTTCAAGTAAGATTTTCACTCGAAATAAGATTGTTATAGTTGTAGAAATTGAATCAAATTTTGAATATGAATATTACCTTGAATTAGAAAGATAACCTACTATAAATAACAAAGGTTCCTTGATCTTAGATGATTACTTGGAATGGATTAGAAAGCTTGGAAGTAGACTTGCAAACTTGGAAGTATTCTTGATTTTTATGAAACTATACTTATGGAATTTATGAAGAACACTTAGAACTTGAAGATGGAACTTGAGAGAGATCAATTAGATGAAGAAAATTGAAGAATTAAAGTGTTTGTAGGTATTTTTGGTCGTTGGTATATGGATTAGATATAAAGGATATGTAATTTTGTTTTCATGTAAATAAGTCATGAATGATTACTAATATTTTTGTAATTTTATGAGATATTTTATGCTAGTTGCCAAATGATGGTTTCCACATGTGTTAGGTGACTCACATGGGCTGCTAAGAGCTGATCATTGGAGTGTATATACCAATGGTACATACATCTAAAAGTTGTGTATTATACGAGTAGAATTGTTGATGAAACTGAACGAGGATGTAATTGTAAGCATTTTTGTTAAGTAGAAGTACTTTGATATGTGTCTTGAAGTCTTTCAAAAGTGTAAGAATACATATCAAAACACAACATGTATATACATTCTAATGGATTCGTTAAGTCTTCGTTAGTCGTTACATGTAAGTGTTGTTTTGAAACCTTTAAGTTAACGATCTCAATTAATGTTGTTAACCCAATGTTTATTATATCAAATGAGATGTTAAATTATTATATTATCATGATATTATGATGTATGAATATCTCTTAATATGATACATACATTAAAATATCGTTACAACGATAATCGTTACATATAAGTCTCGTTTCGTAATTCTTGAGTTAGTAGTCTTGTTTTTACATATGTAGTTCATTGTTAACACACTTAATGATATATTTAAATATCATTTTATCATATTAAATATAGTGTATCAATATCTTAATATGATACATATGTATTTAGTAGACGTTATCATAACGATAAACGTTATATATATCATTTCGAGTTTCTTAACTTAGTAATCTCATTTCTTATGTATATCACACATTGTTAATATACTTAGTGAGATAATTACTCATCATAATCTCATTTCAACCATATATATATGTCTATATATACCACAACATGTAGTTTTCACAATTTTGTAACGTTCGTGAATCGCCGGTCAACTTGGGTGATCAATTGTCTATATGAAACTTATTTCATTTAATCAAGTCTTAACAAGTTTGATTACTTAACATGTTGAAAACATTTAGTCATGTAAATATCAATCTCAATTAATATATATAAACATGGAAAATTTCGGGTCACTACAGTACCTACCCGTTAAATAAATTTTGTCCCGAAATTTTAACCTGTTGAAGGTGTTGACGAATCTTCTGGAAATAGATGCGGGTATTTCTTCTTCATCTGATCTTCACGCTCCCAGGTGAACTCGGGTCCTCTACGAGCATTCCATCGAACCTTAACAATCGGTATCTTGTTTTGCTTAAGTCTCTTAACCTCACGATCCATTATTTCGACGGGTTCTTCAATGAATTGAAGTTTTTCATTGATTTGGATTTTGTCCAACGGAATAGTGAGATCTTCTTTAGCAAAACATTTCTTCAAATTCGAGACGTGGAAAGTGTTATGTACAGCCGCGAGTTGTTGAGGTAGCTCCGGTTGGTAAGCTACTGGTCCGACACGATCTATAATCTTGAATGGTCCAATGTACCTTGGATTTAGTTTCTCCCATTTACCAAATCGAACAACGCCTTTCCAAGGTGAAACCTTAAGCATGACCATTTCTCCAATTTCAAACTCTATATCTTTTCTTTTACTGTCCGCGTAGCTCTTTTGTCGACTTTGGGCGATTTTCAATCGTTGTTGAATTTGGATGATTTTCTCGATAGTTTCTTGTATTATCTCCGGACCCGTAATCGGTCTATCCCCCACTTCATTCCAACAAATCGGAGACCTGCACTTTCTACCATAAAGTGCCTCAAACGGCGCCATCTCAATACTAGAATGATAACTGTTGTTGTAGGAAAATTCTGCTAACGGTAGGTGTCGATCCCAACTGTTTCCGAAATCAATAACACATGCTCGTAGCATGTCTTCAAGCGTTTGTATCGTCCTTTCGCTCTGCCCATTAGTTTGTGGATGATAGGCAGTACTCATGTCTAGATTAGTCCCCAATGCTTGTTGCAACGTCTGCCAGAACCTTGAAACAAATCTACCATCCCTATCAGAGATAATAGAGATGGGTATTCCATGTCTAGAGACAACCTCCTTCAAATACAATCGGGCCAACTTCTCCATTTTGTCATCTTCTCTCATAGGCAGGAAGTGTGCTGACTTAGTGAGACGATCAACTATTACCCAAATAGTATCATAACCACTTGCAGTCCTTGGCAATTTAGTAATGAAATCCATGGTAATGTTTTCCCATTTCCATTCCGGGATTTCAGGTTGTTGTAGTAGACCTGATGGTTTCTGATGTTCAGCTTTGACCTTAGAACACGTCAAACATTCTCCTACATATTTAGCAATATCGGCTTTCATACCCGGCCACCAAAAGTGTTTCTTGAGATCTTTATACATCTTCCCCGCTCTGGGATGTATTGAATATCTGGTTTTATGTGCTTCCTTAAGTACCATTTCTCTCACATCTTGATGTTATGCGAGGTGTATATAAAATAGCTTTTAAATTTTAGAAGGAAATACTATTAAATACGATACAATTTTACATAAGATATTTATTTATTTATAAAATGGATATACTTAAACCTTGCTACAACACTTATAGGAAGTGTACCTAATCGTACAGTAGTGTAGTTTTTAGTAAGTCAGGTTCGTTCCACAGGGAAAATCTTTAAACAAAGCTTAACGCTATATTAGTTTACTTTTATAAAAATACAAATGTATATATAAGTAATATTATTATTATAAAGGGGGTTTTTACCGTTTAATGACCGGTTTGTCGATTTTAATTCTTCAGTCGCAGTTAAAACCAAATGTAAAATATTAAATAAAAGACTTAATTTAAAGCGTAAAGTAAATAACGATAATGAAATTACGAATAATAGAAGTGCGATAAAATAAACTTGCGATAATTAAAAAGTACGATAATTAAAAGTGCAATTAAATATAATAACAATAAATAAAAGTGCTATAATTAGAAGTGCAATTAAATATGAAATAAAGGAAATTAAATATGAAATAAAAGAATTATGCTTATTTAAACTTCCGTAATCATGATGTTTGACGTGTTGATTTTAGTTTTATGCCCATGGGTTAATTGTCCTTTGTCCTGGATTATTTAATATGTCCGTCTGGTTTTTGTCCATAACAGTCCATCAGTCATAAATATAAAGTGCGAGTGTCCTCGTCAAATTATCCTTATACCCGAAGTTAAATATTCCAACTAATTGGGGACTTAAACTGTAACAAGGTTTTATTACTTTGTTTAATAATTACACCAGGATGTCGACTGAGTGTAACCCAAGGTTTTAATACTTTGTTAACAATTATGCCAAGTGTCCTTGTACATAATTTCACCCCTGTTTTAATAATTCTAGTGGCTATTAATCCATTCCCGTGTCCGGTTAAATGAACGATTATTTGTACATATAAATACCCCGCCCATCGTGTCCGATCGAGTGTAAATGGTTATTTATAGGGACGCCCAATTGTAAATCTTTATATTAACATTAAAAAACTATCATTTAGTTAAACAAATATAAAGCCCATTAATAGCCCATAGTCTAATTTCCACAAGTGTCGTTCTTTTGTCCAAACCCCAATTATGGTACAAAGCCCAATTACCCAATTTTAGTAATTAGCCCAACATCATGATTACTTCGGATTAAATAAGCATAATAATAACTTAGCTACGAGACATTAAATTAAAAAGGTTGAACATAACTTACAATGATTAAAAATAGCGTAGCGTTACACGGACAGAATTTCGACTTACACCCTTACAACATTCGCTAACACACCCTTATTATTAGAAATTAAAATTAAAATTAAAATTAAAATATATATATATATATATATATATATATATATATATATATATATATATATATATATATATATATATATATATATATATATATATATATATATATATATATACTTTACGTATGATGAAGAGAAGAAAGATGTGTTTATTTTGGCCAAAACGCGTTAAATTTATAGGACCTGGGCTGGATTTCAAAGCCATGCGATCGTATGGCTTTTGTGCCTCCAGGCCATGCGATCGCATGGCCAGCTGGGAGAAGTCACATTTCTTTGTTTTCTTTCTTGCCGACGTTTATAAATAATAATATAATATATAAATAATTATAAGAATTATTTAAATATTATATTTTATTTATGTGCATAGTTAACTTGTAATTTTTAGTCCGTTGCGTCGAGCGTTGAGAGTTGACTCTGGTCCCGGTTCCGGATTTTCGAACGTCCTTGCGTACAATTTAATATCTTGTACTTTGCGTTTTGAATCTTGTACTCTTGTAATTTTGAGACGTTTCTTATCAATAATTGGAACCTCATTGATTGTATTTTGTACTTTTGAGCTTTTTGGTCGTTTGCGTCTTCAATTCATCGAATCTGTCTTTTGTCTTCACCTTTTATTATTTAAACGAATATCACTTGTAAATAGGACAATTGCAACTAAAAGCTTGTCTTTCTTGAGGAATAATGCTATGAAATATATGTTCGTTTTTAGCATTATCAAATATTCCCACACTTGAGCGTTGCTTGTCCTCAAGCAATATAGTCTTGAAATACAAGAATCACTTCTTTATTCTTCACATTTTGTACATCAGTGATTTCAATACGGCGGTATAAACAATGGTAGTAACGATGTAGTTTACAGTCCCACATGACTATAAAATTTAGATCCATTAAGGAAATTGGATCTTTATGAAAACATTTGATCTTTTGAAAATTAAATCTAGTTTTTACCCTAGATAATTTTTCCGGAATAACCCTTCACCGGTGTTTGCAAAATATTTTTGTGGGCTTGGTGGGTTTCAGATTTGAAAATTTTAGCTCAAAACTTGCGGTTTTGTGTCACCCACTTGCTAACCTTGTATTAGGGAAGCAACACGTCCAGTTTACTTGTCCCGTATATTACCTTTCGGTAAACTACCGTCCGATTGTAAAGGAAAGCGTTGAACAAGCAACTGTTAAGGCAATGTCCCCTGACATGCTTTTAATTATGGTCTATAACGTGTCGGACGTAATTACTATCCTTTGTAAGAGTAATAGTAAAGCTCACCCTTATAATTTGTCGGTCTGGCACAAGGTCTTGTCTTTAACCATGCTATGCAACCACCGTTCTTACGGTTGACACCCGATTTGGTTCAGATGACCTAATGAATTCCAGGTGAATTCCTAGGATTTTACGTTCAATGGTAATGAACGCATTGAAAATGGGTTTTCATAAAACAAATCGGTTTATAATTTGATCAAAATATTTTCTCGTTCAAGCTCGAGTTTAGATATCATTGAATTCCATGAGTTTGAATTCTCAATCTTTAAGGTCAATCTCTAGGATTGAGTAATATCAGGCTTAAAAGCTGATTTTTAATCTTTAAGGAGATTATCCTTTCTAGGGATCTGATTCATTAGTCTTATCCAGCTAATTTGCACGGTGCCCCCCCCCCCCATTTTACGAGATAAATCCTTCTCATGGTTAGGATAAATCTGACCACTTGGCGACCCTGTTTAATGCTGAGGTCCGTGGATTTCCTGCTGATTTTAGAGATGACTTTTCTAGATTTTTCGTCAACCTACAGCTGGTCTGGACGAAAACTTCTTGACCTAAATCAAGAAGCGCGTTTCTTTTTCGGAAGACTTTACTTCCTTTTAATGATGGAATTGATTCATCGTGTAGATCCATCTCTTCTTTTCTTTCATCGGGTAAAATAGTTTAGTTTAGTCCAAAGCAAAAGTATTTTCAGTTATTTGTTACAGAAATATGTGACATATGTTTAAGATAACTTGGTAATTTTTCCCACACTTGGCTTTTATTTTCCTTTTTATTGTCCTCTATTCCATTTTAAATGAATTTTAACATTTTGGTTTGTTTCTCAATTTATGTCCTTTCTGAGGTAACAATAATTTCGGTGTTAACACCTAGTTTTATCGTTCATAAATATGTATAAACATGATTTTGAGTTCATTTAATTGAAAATTTTGAAAAATTTTACTAGAATTGGGTAGTCAGTATATAAGACTAGGGCTGTTCTTTATCATCAGAGAGCACTAGATTCTAATACAACTACTATGTTACTAGTATTTTTAATGGTAACCAAGTGTTTAAGATAAAAATTTTAAAAATCCGAAAGAATTTAACCCCTTCCCACACTTAAGATCTTGCAATGCCCTCATTTGCAAGAAATCAGTAACAATTTAAATTATTGAGGGTGATTAGCGTAAAAATGATTAAATTTTACCAAAGTTTCCAAACATATTGGCGTTTGGTTGCTGAATGATAAATGGTGCATATCATTTGTTCATTTCGTCTGTTGTTACATCACATTTATTTGTCATCTTGTCGTCAAAATTAGTAGCTTTTGCTGAACTTAATGCCAGTCTTTGAAAATGCGCTGTTTTACCCTGTTTTGTACAATTTACAATATACATACATACAAATATAAACATGCATGGCAATTTGAAATGGGACTTAATATCCCACTTTCAAATCCTAAATGTGAAATATTAGTACACAATAATAATAAAAATGATAAAGATTACATAAGTATATTCAATAACATAAGTTTAAACATGAATAAGTAAAAAGATAAAAACATAAAAATCATATAAATAACCAAATGGAACTAAATCAGTCTGGATATGGGTTCCAGTTCATCTCGTCAGGTGGGTTCCATTGTTGGTTATAGGTGTTTTGATAGGCTTGATTATAGTCATACCGGTAAAAGGGTGGTCGCATATCGGGGCTATGTGGCGGAAAATGAGCAGGTCGAGTAGGTACATAGTTATTTGGTACCTGATATGATAGCTGGCTCATGATTTGGTGCTGATGAACTAACCAGCTATCGTGTTGGCGTCGCCTATAATCCTCGTATACTCGCTCGGAGTTCCACTGCTCATACATACTATGTCTGGCTGCGTTCGTCATTGCTTCCTCATCTATACGAACGTGGACGTCAAGAATAGCATCTCGAAAGACATCCCTAATGTCTTCCGCCTCCTCCATTTCCTCGTCTGAGCCTCTCTCTTCCTGAGGATGAGATCCCTCATAGGGTACTGCCTGGTTACGTCTACTTTTCAATACCTTAGCACCCACATAAACTTTCAATCCTAAGGGCTCAACCTGTTCTCTACAAAGCTGTAATGGACCCCCTTGGTTCCTATCAATACCTAAATACTCTCCAATGAGAGTAACAAAAATACCTCCTCCTATTATACTCCCGTCCTGCATTCCCTCTACCATTTTAGATAAATAAAAAGCAACACAGTAAGGGATATTGACAAAGCTTCTAGGATCCCGAATACACTTTAGGTAGAATAAATCATGTAAGGTAATTTTTTCTTTATTATGACCTCTCTGTGTAATCGAGTTAGCCAAAAATCTATGAATAATACGAAGCTCGGCTCTGTCAATATGTGTATAGGAGTGTCCCCCTGCTCGTGTAAAAACATCAAAATGTGACATACGCCTCCAAATGGCGTCAGCGTCAAAGTTACTATCTACCCTTTCACCATAATGAATCAAATTTGTAAAATCGGGTAATAGCAACTCACCAGGAGTATATATCTGTAAGGCCCTGGCCATGTCCAGCATGGACATTCTGTACATCCTACCGCCAAGGATAAACCTAAGAAATCTTCTATCATCTATTCTAACTATATATGTATCAAGTGATACAGTACTCATCAACTCAACACACCATTCCTTATATACAGGTCTACGAATGGTGAAAAGACGTTCCCAATCTGTAAAAGAAGAACTGCCATACCTTTGAACTAAAAGCTGTCTAACACGGTCAGCTAGCTGGACCATTTCCAAAGGGGCCCAATCGATTACCCTTGGCACCTCTACATTTTTTGTTACCAATTTGAATTTGTTCCTTTGATATGTCTCGTAATTTCTCCATCTCCTATCAAATCTCAGATTAGGATGCAGAGTGTGCTCAGGAATCGTTGGGAATTCTACTGGCGGCCTCATTGGGAATACTATGAATTCATCAACAAACTGTACCGGATCATAATAAGGTATGTGCTGATCAGGCTGTTGTTGTTGTTCCTGTTGTGGTTCTTGTTCGTGTTGCATTTCTGGTTCTGGTTCTGGTGCTGGTCGTCTAGATGATGATGCTCCTGAACCTCCAGTATCGGCTTTCTGCAAAACACATTAAACACAAAATTTGTGCATCCAAATATGCATTAGTGTTAGCAAAATAACAACTTAAAACAATCACTATAACATGTTAAATCAAAATTAAACCTATACACATTTTCACAATTTTTCACAATTCTACACTTTTCAAATAAGCACATATGAAAATGTATACAAAATTCATAAGCATTTAACTCAAATAACATGTCAAAATAGTCATTACTAATAATTAAACAAGTCTCAAATGGCAAATATATCAAATTAATCAAGTTCATGAATTTTGGACTTAAAAAGTCCACTTTAATCTCCAAAAATCATGTTTAGGATCAATGTTTGGATCATTTAACTATCTAAACATGTTACACTACTCAATTTAGCAATAATTCATGACAAAAATCGGCCATAACCTGTTTATATCAAAAAGCCCCAAATTGCTCAAGAACACAAACCCTAGATTTTTAAAAATTTTGAAGTTTTTGGCTTCAAATCATGTTAAATAGCATCAATCTACGTTATACATGCATAAAATACTAACAATTTAACACTAATTACACTAGAAATTAACAAAATTGCATTAGGTAAAAAATTGATAATTATCACAAAAACTAGGAATTTATAGAGTTTAGGGGTGTAATTTTTACCATTTTGCTGAAGAATGAGAATCTAGGCATGATTAGAGCAAGAAAAATGACGAATTACGGTGGAAAATTGATGAAATTTGGTGAAGATTTGAGGTATTTTCGTGAATGTATGTGTGTTGTGGTGAGGAAGACAGCTCGCTGGCTGTTTTGTATCAGGCCTGCATTTAGTCCCCATGCGATCGCATGGGTTCCAAGTGCAAACCCCATGCGATCGCATGGGGTGCCGGCTACAGTGATTTCAGGTTTTTTTTTTTTAAACCTTATACTTTATAAAACTTATAATTAATTAAATTTTAAAAATTTTGTTTTCCTTTAGGAGCGAGGGCGTTTCGGATCGTTGTCCTAGTCTGTCCCTCGACAAAATTTTAAAATTTGTCAAATCAAAGTGCGGTTTTTTAAAAGTAAAGATTTTTGGGTTTTTTTAATGTTTTTGGCATACTTTAATTCAATAAGATTAAAAATAATGATAATAAAAGTTCTCGTCCCTCCCTCGGGTAAAGCAATTTCGGTTCAATGACCTAGTCTTCAACTTACGACGAATTTTAAAAATCATTTTTTAACTTAATGAGATAAAGTAAATTTTTGTTTTTAAATTCACACCAAACTTAAAAAAATACATAAAATTCAAAATTAATATTAAAAATTCACACCAAACTTAAAAAAATACATAAAATTCAAAATTAATATTAAAAATTCACACCAAACTTAAAATTTGAAATGCATAAGATTAAAAATTCATATTTTAAAAATTAAAAATTCACACCAAACTTAATTTAAAAAATTCATATTATAAAATCACACCAAACTTATATTATATTTTTCAAATATTTACAATTTTAAATATATTGTTTTTACAAAGTTTACAATATTAATTTAAGATTTATATATTAATTTTAAAAACATGGTAAAAATAAAATTAAAAATCTTTTTGGCTTTTTATCCCACTTTAATCAATCAAATATTATCAAAAATATGCGCCCCTCTTTTCGGTAAAGTAATTTCGGATCCAAGACCTAATTTAACTCATGACGAATTTTTGAAATATTTTGGGTTGATTGATTAAAGATATTTATACATTAAGAATAAACGTTAAATTTCGCAGTGATGTAATAAATTTTTGTATGATATCAATAATTTCGATCGCCAAACCTAATTTTATTCAATACCAATTTAATACTTTATAGCGAACAAATTAGCGTTTATTATCAAAAGGTTAAAAATAAAAATAAATAAAAAATAAAAACTGTACAGACTTACCTGTGAGATAGTATTCTTAGTTATATAATCTATCCTATTCATAAGATAGTCGGTTTAATTGGTTTTCCATGGCTACATAGGCGTAACCTCGAGCATTCAGTGTTTTTTCTTCTAAACATATGAACGGTCCGTCTCTGCATAAAGTAACAAATTCGGTATTTGAATAGGTTTGATTATTTGAACATTTACCTCCATGTGACCATTTTCCGCATTTGTGACATCTTTCTAGGTGTCGTGCTCTTCTTTTCGCTGCGGATTTTGATTTTCCTTTACCAAATTGTAACTTATTATCTTCGCATCTGGATTCTTTTCTTACTCCGTCCAATCTTTCTCTGATTACTGATACTATTTCACTCGGTAGTGTGTCATTATTACGTTTAGTGATCAAAGCGTGTAGCATTAGACCATGGTTTAGTTCACAGGCAGTCTTCATTTCCTAAAAAAATAAAAATTCAGAATGGGGGGAGAAGACTAGTTCTTTAGGGTCTGCTAGGGAAAGACCATTCGGGTTCCATTTTCGAGAACTACACGAAAACAGACAATCTAACTCTAACAGAAATACATATTATCCTTTAAAGACTTGATTTTCCCCACACTTAGTTAGCTGTGGTATCGAAATCGTGATTAACTTCATTGTCGAATTCCATCGGACTATCTATGTAGTGTTTAACTCTGTGACCATTAACTTTAAATTCAATCCCATTTGAATTTATTAATTCTATCGTTCCGTATGGGAAAACTCTTTTGACTATGAATGGTCCAGACCATCTTGATTTCAATTTTCCAGGAAATAGCTTGAATCGTGAATTGAAAAGAAGAACTCTGTCTCCTTCTTTAAATTCTTTTAAACTTCTAATTTTTTTATCATGCCATTTCTTCGTTCTTTCTTTATAGTTAACGAATTTTCGTATGCTTCATGTCTTAATTCTTCTAATTCATTTAGTTGACTTAATCGTAGACGTCCAGCTTCATGTATATCAAGATTACATGTCTTCAAAGCTCAAAATGCTTTATGTTCAATTTCTACTGGAAGATGACATGCTTTTCCATAAACAAGTCTAAAAGGTGTGGTTCCAATTGGAGTTTTGTAGGCTGTTCTAAAAGCCCAGAGTGCATCCTCCAATTTAATGGACCATTCCTTCGGATTTGATCCTACGGTTTTCTCTAGAATACGTTTTAAAGCTCAGTTGGTATTTTCAACTTGTCCACTTGTTTGTGGATGATATGCGGTGGAGATTTTATGAGTTACTCCATATCTTTTAAGAACTTTCTCAAGTTGATTATTACATAAATGAGTACCCCGATCACTTATTAAAGCTTTCGGTGTTCCAAACCTTGCAAAAAGACGTTTTAAAAAGTTGACTACAACTCGTGCATCGTTAGTTGGGAGAGCTTGTGCTTCCGCCCATTTAGATACATAATCAATGGCTACGAGAATATAGAGATTATTATGAGATTTTGGAAATGGACCCATAAAGTCAATACCCCAAATGTCAAATACTTCGCATACTTGAATGACATTTTGTGGATTTTCATCACGTTGACTTATTTTTCCGGCCCTTTGACAAGCATCATAGGATTTGCAAAGAAGGTGTGCGTCTTTGTAAATTGTGGGCCAATAGAATCCAGCTTCATAAACTTTTCTTGCTGTTAGTTGAGGCCTATAATGCCCTCCTGTTGGTCCTGTGTGACAATGGTTTAAAATTTTACTAGCTTCATCTCCGAATACACATCGGCGTATTATTCCATCTGGAAAACTTTTAAACAGATGTGGATCTTCCCAAAAATAGTGTTTTATATCACTGAAGAATTTCTTTCATTTTTGGTACGATAATCCTTTTTCAAGGAATCCACATACTAAGTAGTTTGCATAGTCTGCAAACCATGGTATTTCATTATAATCTATCTTCAATAGATATTCATCAGGAAAGTTGTCTTGTATGGCCGATTCATTTAGAACTTCTAATTCGGGATTTTCAAGACGAGAAAGATGATCAGCGGCGAGATTTTCCGCTCCTCTTTTATCTCGGATTTCAATATCGAACTCTTGTAAGAGTAATATCCAACGGATTAATCTTGGTTTAGCATCTTGTTTCGAAAATAGGTATCTAAGAGCAGAATGGTCGGTATAGACCACCGTTTTTGCTAGAACGAGATATGATCAAAATTTGTCAAAAGCAAAGACAATAGCAAGGAGTTCTTTTTCAGTAGTTGTATAGTTCGTTTGTGCTCCTTGTAACGTCTTACTAGCATAATATATAGGTTGAAATCATTTTTCAATCCTTTGTCCTAAAACGGCTCCCATTGCAAAATCACTTGCATCGCACATTAGTTCAAATGGTAGATTCCAATTTGGTGTTATCATGATCGGCGCATTAGTTAGTTTCTCTTTAAGAATATTAAAAGATTTGATACACTCATCTGAAAAGATGAATGGAGCATCTTTTTCTAGGAGTTTATTCATAGGAGTGGCAATTTTAGAAAAATCTTTTATGAAACGTCGGTAAAATCCGGCATGCCCTAGAAAACTCCTAACTCCTCTAATATTGGTGGGATGTGGAAGTTTAGCAATTACATCTACTTTAGCTCTATCCACTTCAATTCCTTCTTTTGAAATTTTATGTCCAAGAACGATGCCTTCTTTAACCATGAAATGGCATTTCTCCCAATTAAGTACTAGATTTGACTGTTCGCATCTAATCAGCATTCGTTCAAGATTAACTAGACATGATTCAAATGTATCACCGAAGACTGAAAAGTCATCCATGAAAACTTCCATGCATTCTTCTCTCATGTCGTGAAAAATCGCCATCATGCACCTTTGAAAGGTTGCAGGGGCGTTGCAAAGTCCAAATGGCATGCGTTTGTAAGCAAAAGTACCATAAGGGCACGTGAATGTGGTTTTCTCTTGATCTTCGGGTGCTATTGGAATTTGAAAATATCCGAAAAATCGATCTAGAAAACAATAGTAACTATTTCCGGCTAATCTTTCCAACATTTGATCAATGAAAGGTAAGGGAAAGTGATCTTTTCTGGAGGCGTCATTTAATTTTCGATAATCAATACATACACGCCATCCTGTTACAGTCCTTGTAGGAATAAGCTCATTTTTTTCATTTGTAATGACAGTCATGCCACCCTTCTTAGGTACGCATTGAACTGGGCTTACCCATGGACTATCAGAAATTGGATATATTAAACCTGCATCTAGCAGTTTAATAATCTCTTTCTTAACTACATCTTACATATTAGGATTTAGTCTTCGTTGGCGTTGCACATACGTTTTATGACCTTCTTCCATAAGGATTTTATGTGTGCAATACGAAGGACTTATTCCTTTAATATCATGAATCTTCCATGCAATGGCTGGTTTATGAGCTTTCAACACAGAAATGAGTTGTGATTTCTCATTTTCAGTAAGAGAAGACGATATTATTACAGGTAATTCAGATTTACCATGTAAATAAGCGTATTCCAAATGGTTTGGAAGTGGCTTTAACTCTAATTTCGGAGGTTCTTCTATCGATGATTTATATCGATATCTGTCTTCTTCTTTTATCATTTGAATTTCTTCTGTTGTTGGTTCATATCCATTAGCTATTAGTGTAGCTAACATTTCAGCTTCATTAATTGGTTCATTACCTTCTCCTAAAGAACATTCTCCTATTCCTTGTAATTCTGGAAATTCTTCTAACAATTCTGCATGTGAATCTATAGTTTGAATATAATAACATGTATCATCTGCAGATTGTGGTTGTTGCATTGCTCTATCAACTGAAAAGGTAACACTCCCGTCCTCTATACTTAGGGTCAATTTCTTACCTAACACGTCTATCATTGCTTTAGCCGTGTTTAAGAATGGTCTTCCTAATATGAGAGGAACTTGAGAATCTTCTTCCATGTCCAGAACAACAAAATCTACTGGAAATACTAAAGTACCAACTTTAACTAGCATGTTCTCCATTATCCCTCTAGGATATTTTATTGATCGATAGGCTAGTTGTATACTTATTCTAGTTGGTTTCAATTCTCCAAGGTCTAGTTTAGCGTATAGTGAATACGGCATTAAATTTATACTAGCACCTAAATCTGCTAATGCTTCGATTGAACTAAGACTACCCAGAAAACATGGAATTGTGAAACTTCCTGGATCAGATAGTTTTTCTGGTATCTTATTCAACAGCACTGCTGAACAATTAGGATTCATAGTAACAGCAGAGAGTTCTTCCATTTTCTTTCTATTCGTGATCAGATCTCTCAAGAATTTAGCATATCTAGGCATTCCTGAAATCACATCAATGAAAGGAAGATTTACATTTATCTGTTTAAACATATCCAAGAATTTGGATTGCTCGGCTTCAAGTTTCTCTTTCTTCATTTTACTCGGGTAAGGAAGTAGTGGTTGGTATGGTTTAACATAAGGTTTATCCTTAACTGTGTTATCTTCATTAACCTTTTCAACTACCGGTTCTGTTTCCTTATCTTGTTCAGGTTGTGGTTCTTGTGGAGTAGGAATAGTTTCATCAGAAGTTACAGGTATTTCAGGTGGTTTAAGTGTTGTACCACTTCTTGTGGTAATAGCTTTAGCTGTTTCATTTCGGGGATTAGCATTTGTATCACTAGATAAACTTCCCGGTTTTCTTTCACCTATTAACCTTGCTAGGTTACTTACTTCTTGTTCCAGATTTTGAATAGAAGCTTGTTGATTTCTAAATGCTTGAGCATTTTGTTCATTGGTTTGTTTTTGAGATGTGAAAAACTGCGTTTGAGTTTCAACTAGCTTCGTCATCATATCTTCTAAATTCGGCTTTTTATCATCGGTTTGTTGTGGTGGTTTATTTTGAAAATTAGGTCTTTGCTGATTGTAAGTATTGTTGGATACTTGTTGATTGCTAGGACCTTGTTGGTTGTTGTATGGAATATTTCGGTTATAGTTCTGGTTTTGATTATAAATCGGTCTTGGCGGTTGATAATTATTGTGATAATTATTTTCAGGCCTATGGTTTATGTATGAAATATTCTCTCTTTGTTCCATTGTTAATTCAATACTGAGACAATCTTTTGTCAAATGTGGTCCTCCACACTGCTCACAACTAATTCGTATTGAGTGAATATCCTTAGTCATCTTTTCCATTCGTCTCTCGACAGCATCTATCTTTGCGGAAATGGAATCTAAGTCATGGCTAGAATCGGCTCTAGCTGCTTTAGATGATCTAACGATATCTTTTTCTTGGTGCCACTCATGTGAGTGGGAAGCAGTGTTATCAATAATTTTGTAAGCATCAGTTTCGGTTTTCTTCATAATAGAACCACCAGCTGCTATATCTATATCTTTCCTTGTAATGATGTCGCATCCTTGGTAGAATATTTGTACTATTTGACATGTATCTAAACCATGTTGCGGACATCATCTTAATAACTTTCCAAATCTAGTCCACGCCACATATAGAGTTTCATTTGGCTTCTGTGTGAACGTAACAATTTCTCCTTGAAGTCTTACGGCTTTAGATGCAGGAAAAAATTGTTTAAGAAATTTTTCAACTAAAACGTCTCATGTATCAATCGCCCCTTCAGGTAACGATTCCAACCAATCTTTGGCTTCTCCCTTTAAAGTCCAGGGAAATAACATGAGATATATCTGTTCATCCTCAACTTCTCTTATTTTAAATAGAGTGCAGATCCTATTAAAGGTACGAAGATGTTCATTTGGATCTTCCTTCGGCGTACCACTAAATTGGCATTGATTAGTCACCATGTGTAGAATTTGTCCTTTGATTTCATAATCTGGCGCATTAATGTCTGGATGAGTAATTGCGTGACCTTGGCCAGTGCGTTTAGCTCTCATTCGGTCTTCCATACTTAAAGGTTCCAGATTCTCCATAATTGAATTTTTTGAATCGGAATCACTAGAGGATTCTGATTTAATGGTTCATTCCTCAACAATCTCTGTTTGAATGATTGGTGGTTCCGGAGGAAAATTTAATGGTTCAGGATCTATGAATCGTCCCTGAATATTCTCCGGATTCTCAATTGTGAGGTCGGATTCAAAAAATGGATTATCGGAAATTTGAACTGGAGTAATTGGTCGACTGGATGACGATTCTAAAGAAAAATCAACGGCGGTAATATTTGCTAAATGTCTTGATCTAGTTACAGGTGGTGAACGTACAAAAGGTGGTAAACGTCTTGCTCGGTGCATTCACTGAATATCCTATTAGTTTTTAAAAAGGAAAGAAAAATTATATAAGTTATCCAATCAATAGACTTTTCTGATTTTGCCCACGTTTCGAATAGCCAAAAGATGCAGCAGAGGGGCAGGATTCGTTTGGTCTCAATATAATTGAGGACTGTTTGGCTCCAATAACCCGGTCCACGTACAAATCCAACTATTACTACGAACCAGAAAATTTTGATGTCTATTAATTTAACCACTTAAAATAAATTTTCGTAATTTTAAGAAATTTAGATAAGAAGTAGAATAAAAATTTATGTCCTAAAAACTAGAATGGCGAGAAATAAGAAAGAAAAAGAGTTCGTCAGAAAAAGATCGAAAAAGAAAAATAAGAAAGAAAAATAAAAGGCGACGGAAAAATAAAAGAAACTTATAAAACTTAAAAACACTTGACTAACCCAACCTTATCACTACAACTAACTTAAATTTATAATCGCAAATTGAGATTACTAATTGGAATGATAATTGATACATAGGTAAAAGGCGTCTAAAAATATTAAGGCTTATAGGAAAAACTATATTCCAAATGGCAATATCTTAAAAAGGTACTAAAACTTAAAAAGGCGTCGCAAAATTCTAAAGTACCTAAATCTTAGTCTAAAGAAAAAGCACTTAAGGAATTTTACGGCAAAGCCTAAAAATCTAGAAGTAAAAATAACTATGGCAAAAACTAAGTTTAAAACAAAATATGAGCTAAAAATACAAATATTACGCTAAAACGATTAAAAAGGGACAAAATATAAAAATATACAAAAAGTTGTAAAAAGTACAATTTTTATAAAAATATTATTTTTATATTATTTATTTAATAAAACTATTAATTTTAAACTTTAAATAAACTAATTAAACATAAAAATACAAATTAAATATAAAAACTAAATTAAATTATAAAATATATAACCCTAAATAGGGTTTTAGATTAATAATAAATAATAATACCCGTAATAAATGCTGGTTCAGTCAACTGTGGCGTGTCAGACGGGCTCATACGATCGCATGAGTCCTAAGTTGCCCAGCCATGCGATCGCATGGGCTAGGGTTTCGGGCCACAGAATGGGCTGCTACAGTACAGGCCGAATTAAATTTTTTTTTTTTGTTTTTGCTGTCAAATATATTTATAAAATATATTTATAAATTAAATAAAACTTATATTTTTACAAACTAAAAAAATAAAAATAAAGAAACTTTATAAAACTTAAATATTTACCAAACTCAAAAAAATATATTTATATTTTTGTTTTTTTTTTATTTTATATTAGCGTTGCGCTTCCGGCTTTTAAGCGTGTCCCCGGCAGCGGCGCCAAAAATACTTGATGTTATGCGAGGTGTATATAAAATAGCTTTTAAATTTTAGAAGGAAATACTATTAAATACAATACAATTTTACACAAGATATTTATTTATTTATAGAATGGATATACTTAAACCTTGCTACAACACTTATAGGCAGTGTACCTAATCGTACAGTAGTGTAGTTTTTAGTAAGTCCGGTTCGTTCCACAGGGAAAATCTTTAAACAAAGCTTAACGCTATATTAGTTTACTTTTATAAAAATACAAATGTATATATAAGTAATATTATTATTATAAAGGGGGTTTTTACCGTTTAATGACCGGTTTGTCGATTTTAATTCTTCAGTCGCAGTTAAAACCAAATGTAAAATATTAAATAAAAGACTTAACTTAAAGCGTAAAGTAAATAACGATAATGAAATTACAAATAATAAAAGTGCGATAAAATAAACTTGCGATAATTAAAAAGTACGATAATTAAAAGTACAATTAAATACAATAACAATAAATAAAAGTGCTATAATTAGAAGTGCAATTAAATATGAAATAAAGAAAATTAAATATGAAATAAAAGAATTATGCTTATTTAAACTTCAGTAATCATGATGTTTGACGTGTTGATTTTAGTTTTATGCCCATGGGTTAATTGTCCTTTGTCCTGGATTATTTAATATGTCCGTCTGGTTTTTGTCCATAACAGTCCATCAGTCATAAATATAAAGTGCGAGTGTCCTCGTCAAATTATCCTTATACCCGAAGTTAAATATTCCAACTAATTGGGGACTTAAACTGTAACAAGGTTTTATTACTTTGTTTAATAATTACACCAGGATGTCGACTGAGTGTAACCCAAGGTTTTAATACTTTGTCAACAATTATGCCAAGTGTCCTTGTACATAATTTCACCCCTGTTTTAATAATTCTAGTGGCTATTAATCCATTCCCGTGTCCGGTTAAATGAACGATTATTTGTACATATAAATACCCCGCCCATCGTGTCCGATCGAGTGTAAATGGTTATTTATAGGGACGCCCAATTGTAAATCTTTATATTAACATTAACAAACTATCATTTAGTTAAACAAATATAAAGCCCATTAATAGCCCATAGTCTAATTTCCACAAGTGTCGTTCTTTTGTCCAAACCCCAATTATGGTACAAAGCCCAATTACCCAATTTTAGTAATTAGCCCAACATCATAATTACTTCGGATTAAATAAGCATAATAATAACTTAGCTACGAGACATTAAATTAAAAAGGTTGAACATAACTTACAATGATTAAAAATAGCGTAGCGTTACACGGACAGAATTTCGACTTACACCCTTACAACATTCGCTAACACACCCTTATTATTAGAAATTAAAATTAAAATTAAAATTAAAATATATATATATATATATATATATATATATATATACTTTACGTATGATGAAGAGAAGAAAGATGTGTTTATTTTGGCCAAAACGCGTTGAATTTATAGGACCTGGGCTGGATTTCAGAGCCATGCGATCGCATGGCTTTTGTGCCTCCAGGCCATGCGATCGCATGGCCAGCTGGGAGAAGTCACATTTCTTTGTTTTCTTTCTTGCCGACGTTTATAAATAATAATATAATATATAAATAATTATAAGAATTATTTAAATATTATATTTTATTTATGTGCATAGTTAACTTGTAATTTTTAGTCCGTTGCGTCGAGCATTGAGAGTTGACTCTGGTCCCGGTTCCGGATTTTCGAACGTCCTTGCGTACAATTTAATATCTTGTACTTTGCGTTTTGAATCTTGTACTCTTGTAATTTTGAGACGTTTCTTATCAATAATTGGAACCTCATTGATTGTATTTTGTACTTTTGAGCTTTTTGGTCGTTTGCGTCTTCAATTCGTCGAATCTGTCTTTTGTCTTCACCTTTTATTATTTAAACGAATATCACTTGTAAATAGGACAATTGCAACTAAAAGCTTGTCTTTCTTGAGGAATAATGCTATGAAATATATGTTCGTTTTTAGCATTATCACATCTCCAAACCTTGGTACCC
This sequence comes from Rutidosis leptorrhynchoides, assembly GCF_046630445.1. Lineage (NCBI taxonomy): Eukaryota > Viridiplantae > Streptophyta > Magnoliopsida > Asterales > Asteraceae > Rutidosis > Rutidosis leptorrhynchoides. Next base: position 122,934,308 of record NC_092338.1, on the reverse strand, counting down.
AAATTCTATCAGCCCTATATCAGCTTTCGTCTTCCCGAATATTAAGATGTTTCTCTGATCCTTTGGGTATCTCATTCTTCAACTTTCCTTCTTTTACAACCCCCTGTTGCGCCTCCTTTATTTGAGTAATAAGGTTAGTACGAATAATTATATTCATAGCTTTTACCCGTATAGGTTCTCTGTCCTTTCTACTCAAAGCGTCAGCTACCACATTCTCCTTCCCCGGGTGGTATCGAATCTCAAAATCATAATCATTCAACAGTTCAATCCACCTGCGTTGTCTCATATTCAGTTGCTTCTGATTAAATATATGTTGGAGACTTTTGTGGTCGGTATATATAATACTTTTGATCCCATATAAATAATGCCTCCAAGTCTTTAATGCAAAAACAACAGCACCCAATTCCAAATCGTGAGTCGTATAATTTTGCTCGTGAATCTTCAATTGTCTAGACGCATAAGCAATCACCTTCGTTCGTTGCATTAATGCACAACCAAGACCTTGCTTTGATGCGTCACAATAAATCACAAAATCATCATTCCCTTCAGGCAATGACAATATAGGTGTCGTAGTTAGCTTTTTCTTCAATAACTGAAACGCCTTCTCTTGTTCATCTTTCCATTCAAATTTCTTCCCTTTATGCGTTAATGCAGTCAAGGGTTTTGCTATTTTGGAGAAATCTTGGATGAATCTTCTGTAGTAACCAGCCAATCCTAAAAATTGACGTATATGCTTCGGAGTTTTTGGGGTTTCCCACTTTTCAACGGTTTCGATCTTTTTCGGGTCCACCTGGATACCTTCTTTGTTCACTATGTGACCGATGAATTGAACTTCTTCCAACCAAAATGCACACTTTGAAAACTTAGCGTACAGTTTTTCTTTCCTCAATACTTCTAGCACTTTTCTCAAATGTTCTTCTTGCTCTTGATCATTCTTTGAGTAAATAAGTATATCATCGATGAAAACAATGACAAACTTGTCAAGATATGGCCCACACACTCGGTTCATAAGGTCCATGAACACAGCTGGTGCGTTAGTCAATCCAAACGGCATAACCATAAACTCGTAATGACCATAACGCGTCCTAAAAGCAGTTTTTGGAATATCATCCTCCTTTACTCGCATTTGATGATATCCAGAACGTAAATCAATTTTCGAATAAACCGAAAAGCCTTGTAGTTGATCAAATAAGTCGTCAATTCTCGGCAGTGGATAACGGTTTTTGATGGTAAGTTTATTCAACTCTCTGTAGTCAATACACAACCTAAATGTACCATCCTTCTTCTTGACAAACAAAACAGGAGCTCCCCATGGTGATGTGCTTGGTCGAATGAAACCACGTTCTAATAGTTCTTTCATCTCGCTGGGTGCGAGTCTGTAAGGAGCACGAGCTATTGGTGCAGCTCCTGGTACAAGATCTATTTGAAATTCAACAGATCGATGTGGAGGTAGTCCCGGTAATTCTTTCAGAAATACATCGGGAAATTCTTTTGCGACGGGAACATCATTGATGCTCTTTTCTTCAGTTTGTACTTTCTCGACGTGTGCTAGAACAGCATACCAACCTTTTCTTATTAGTTTTTGTGCCATCAAATTACTAATAAGATGTAGTTTCGTGTTGCCCTTTTCTCTGTACACCATTAAGGGTTCTCCTTCTTCTCGTACAATGCAAATTGAATTTTTGTAACATACGATCTCTGCTTTCATCTCCTTCAGCCAGTCCATGCCAACTATTACATCAAAACTCCCTAACTCTACTGGTATCAAATCAATCTTAAATATTTCGCTACCCAGTTTAATTTCTCGATTCCGGCATATATAATCTGCTGAAATTAATTTACCGTTTGCTAATTCGAGTAAAAATTTACTATCCAACGGTGTCAATAGACAACTTAATTTAGCACAAAAATCTCTACTCATATAACTTCTATCTGCACCCGAATCAAATAAAACGTAAGCAGATTTATTGTCAATAAGAAACGTACCCGTAACAAGTTCCGGGTCTTCCTGTGCCTCTGCCGCATTAATATTGAAAACTCTTTCGCGGCCTTGTCCATTCGTGTTCTCCTGGTTCGAGTAATTTCTAATAATGTGGCCCGGTTTTCCACATTTATAACAAACTACATTGGCATAACTTGCTCCGACACTACTTGCTCCGCCATTACTCGTTCCGACACCATTTGTTCCTTTAGTTCTGTTAACCCTTGGTCCGTAGACCTCACACTTTGCTGCGCTATGACCATTGCTTTTACACTTGTTGCAAAATTTGGTGCAGAACCCCGAGTGATACTTTTCACACCTTTGGCATAGCTGCTTCTGATTGTTGTTGTTGGTGCGGTTGTTATTATTGTTGGGATGATTGTTGTAGTTGTTGTTGTTGTTGTGCCGTTTGTTGTAGTTGCGATTGATGTTGCGATTGTTGGGATAGTTGTTGTTGTTTTGGTGACTCTTATCACCGTTTTCCTCCCACTTTCTTTTGACTAGCTTCATGTTGGCCTCTTCGGCCGCCTGTTCTTTAATTCTTCCCTCAATCTGGTTCACTAGTTTGTGAGCCATTCTACATGCCTTTTGTATGGAGGCAGGCTCGTGTGAACTTATATCTTCTTGGATTCTCTCCGGTAACCCTTTCACAAATGCGTCGATCTTCTCTTCCTCATCTTCGAACGCTCTCGGACACAATAGGCACAATTCTGTGAATCGTCTTTCGTACGAAGTAATATCGAATCCCTGTGTTCGTAACCCTCTAAGTTCTGACTTGAGCTTATTGACCTCGGTTCTGGGACGGTACTTCTCGTTCATCAAGTGCTTGAATGCTGATCACAGTAGCGCGTAAGCAGCATCTTGTCCCACTTGCTCTAGATAGGTATTCCACCATGTTAACGTGTGATGACCCGTCCTAATCCACCTGGACGAATACATCAACATCTGGTCCCATTGCGAGGTTTTGACCTCTATGTGATATGTTTTGTAACATTGCATTCGTTTGAGAAGGTATTTCATAAATGAATATATAAATTCCAGGTTTTTAACATCTGATGATTCCTACGTATAGACAATCACCATTTAAATGGTTTACAATAATACATCTGTTGAAAATACAGTCAAAATAAGGTACATGGTAATGGTTTGGTGAATGCAAGTTTCTTGTATATAGCATGTATGACTCCAAACACATATCTTGTATCACGTATAAGCAAACAGCGGAAGACTTCTAGAAACCTGAGAATAAACATGCTTCAAGTGTCAACACAAAGGTTGGTGAGTTCATAGTTTTAATATTACACATAATCCGTATATCAATGTGGATTACAAAAGTTCAGTTGTTTCATTCAAAATGTTTATCAATATGTTTTAACATTTCAAATCATCTGTATGTAAAGGTTGATCACAAGATCTCAGTTGTTTTATTCAAAACGTTTATCAATAGGTTTTACATAAAAGGTGGACCACAAGATTTCAGTTGTTTCATCCGAAACGTTTATCAAAATATTCTACGAAATTGAGTACCCTGGTAACTAAACTTAACGTATATATAATTTGTACCCTTTGTATAATCATATTAATAATACACGCAAACCAACGTGTACGCTTCTCAAATAGCATACGTCCGTTAAAAGGCTAGCGCTCTAGCTCGGACGGGGATATCAAGCACTATGGATCCATATACTACTACTCGCGCCCACCAGTTCTTATAACTGGTAGTTACTAGTTACCAAAGCTAAGGGATTTTCGGTTCAAACTCAGTGTAGAATTTAGTATGTACTTGTATCCATTGCGTTTAAAATAAAGTGCATGTATTCTCAGCCCAAAAATATATATTGCAAAAGCAATTAAAAAGGGAGCAAATGAAACTCACACATATAAATCTAGTATTTTCAGTATTTATAAACAGTCGCATGTATTCTCAGCCCAAAAATATATTGAGTAAAAGGGATCATATGAAACTCACTGTTTAATATTGATATACAATATTGCAGGAAAGCATGTAGACGCATCGGAGATGATAAACACGAGGTTTGATTTACAAAAATACCCCCAAACATTACCCATAATTTCCTTGGTAATAACCCATATTTTCCTTAGCTCTTGCTCGCTCGGAAATTCGTTTTGAAAATTACTTGAACAGCACTCCGTCGTAATATTTTATGTACATTATTATTTTTGTATTTCAAAAATAATAACACTAATAATAAAAATAATAAGATTAATAATAATCTTATTAATAATAATAATAATAATAATAATAATAATAATTTAAATAATTTAAATAATACGGAGTAAAATTAAATTAAATCAGAAGTAGAAATGGTCGAGCTTTTATAGTGTGGCCTGATTTCTCCTTCCATACGATCGCATGGTTTCATGGGCATATGGCCATGCGATTGCATGGCCAACTGTCACCAGCCTGGTTCGTTTGTTTTTATCTTTGTCGACATAATATAAATATTAATATATAATTTATATAATTTATATAATTAATTATATATTATATTAAATTCACGTGCATAGTTGACTTGTAATTTTTGTTCCGATATGTCGTACGTCGTCACTCGACTTATGTCCCGGTTCCGGTTTCTCGAACGCATTTTCGTACGCTTAGAAAACTTGCATTTTACATTTCGTGACTCGTACCTTTGTCAAAATATAGTCTTAAATCATCCATAAACTATACCACTGTAGCAATTCACTGTAGCAAATTACTGTAGCAATTCACTGTAGCAAATAATGATTTTCAAAAACACTGTAGCATTTTGGGTACTGTAGCAATTTGAAAATGTTACTATCGTTTACTAAATAACTTGAAATTATATATATGTATATATCTTTTTAATATACATAAATCATTTTTTAAATACACATTGGAAGTTATTTATAAATAAATTTTAATAATAAATATTTCAACTTATCATATATATTCAAATAAATATTTAAACCAATAAGTTTAATGTACAGTATCAAATAATTAATACATTGTTACCTTTTCAAGTTATAGTATATATGTATCTATTTACATATAATTGTTCGCGAATCGTCGAAAACAACCGAAGGGTATTTAAATATATAAAAGTAGTTCAAAAATTTTGAGATTCAGTTTTACAGACTTTGCTTATCGTGTCAGAAATGTTAATCATACAAAGATTAAGTTTAAATTTGGTCAGAAATTTTCGGGTCATCACATAACGCAATACCTGTGAAGGTATGCGTAGCGTACTTCACTTTGTCTCCTTCATCACAATTACTTATGGCAAACACTGATTCAACTTTATCGGTCCACCGTTTCAATCCGATTGGTCCTTCGGTCCCATCAAATTCTGAAGGTTTGCAGGCAGTGAATTCCTTGTAGGAGCATCCTACACGATTTCTTGTGCCGTTAGCTGTATTGCTAGATTCAGAGTTATTGTTGGTATGTAGCGTAGCCTGTACTGCGGCTGTGTTTGAAGCAAGAAAGGCACGAAATTCCTCTTCGCTCATATTAAAGGTGTGTCGAGTAGTCGGTGCCATTTCCTTCAAAATAGTCAAATGAAGCAAGTTAATCGTACAGAATATTAAGAGTAGTCAATAGTATCTCGTAGCATAATATGAACTCATTTATAAAAGCTTTTTCTTCATATTAGCGTTTTATAAGTTTAAATTCGGGTACTACCTACCCGTTAAGTTCATACTTAGTAGCTAATATACAATTCAACTACTACAATTCCATATGAAAAACTGATTATAATAATATATCACATACAAATATTCTTCAAACTTACAACTTCACTATATTACATATAACATGAAATATAGTACACTATGATACAGGACAGTTTTGAAGATAAATCTAGCTAATACGCAAGTTGTTCAGCAAAGGAAATAAAGACACGTAATTCATATGTCCAGAAACAAGTCATGCATTCTGGTTTTACTAAGACGACTTCCCATCCTTGGTCTTGTGGAAAATAACCGTTATGACCATTGGCTAGGCAACATGTTGTAATGTTGTCAAAAGGACGAAGGTTTCGTAATGTCCAACAGCCCCGTAATAATCTAAAAACCTTGTTTCTCACCCCAACTACTGAATTCGTCACTTGTGGGAAAGTTTTATTTAAAAGCTGCAATCCGATGTTCTTTTTCTCACTTTGGTAAGAAGCGAACATCACTAACCCGTAAGCATAACATGCTTCTTTATGTTGCATGTTAGAAGCTCTTTCTAATTCACGAAATCCTATGTTGGGATATGTTGAGTCAAAATAGGTTCTTAACCCGTAGCGTAAAATTGCATTTGGGTTCCCCGCATTTAATGCTTTAAAGAAAACGCGGCGTAACTTAAAGTCTCCCCAATGTGATATACCCCACCTATCAAAGGAAAGCCTTTTATAAACTAAGGCATTTCTGGAAAGTCTTTCAAATGTTTGACAAGTTAATTTCGCCATAACTAAATGTGCTGATGAATTCTGACCGACTCTAGACAAGATTTCCTCAATCATATCCTCTGGTAGGTCTTCTAAAATATTCGGTTGTCTACCCTTAACGTTCATTTTGTTTTTATACTGTAAAATAGACAAGGATTAGATTCGTAATAACAAACAATACAAGCAATTTTTACATAGAACATAAAAGTACAAGCACACTACAATACAGTTATTACACAACATGCTCACATCCCTCTAATCTGAATCACTGGTTTCTTCTTCTTATGACTTGGTTCTTTTTCCTAATTTTCTAGGGATATATGATGTTCCTCTAATACGAGCCATCGTTTTCCACATTGGTTTAGAAAAACCTGGTGGTTTAGAGGTTCCCGGGTTATTGTCACGATATTGAAAATACGGGTGTTGACGGTACATATAAAGTTCATTGGGGTCGAAATCAGATTTCTCTATTTTGATGCCTTTTCCCTTATTATTTTCTTTTGCCTCATTAAATTGGGTCGGGGTAATTTCTATAACATCATCGGAATCCTCATCAGGATCCATTCATCGGAAAATTGGTAATTTTCCCAATATTTTGCTTCCTTAGCGGAAACACCATTGACCATTATTAACTTTGGTCCATTGGTTGAGGATTTTCTTTTATTTGACCGGTTTTCTGTGGTTCCTACTATTCCCCCCTCCGGAACCTCTTCTGCTTCCGGTTCCTCTTCTTCTGGTTCCTCTTCTTCCGGTTCCTCTTCTTCCGGTTCTGTTTCCTCTTCTTCCGGTTCTTCGGGAACTTGTGAATCTTGCCAATATATATTTGACTCTTCGTTATTATTAGGTGAGTCAATGGGATTTGTGCTAGAGGTAGACATCTATCACACAATATCAAACATGTTAAGAGATTAATATATCACATAATATTTACATATTAATAATATATAGTTTCCAACAAAAATGTTAAACAATCATTTTTAAAGAAAACATGGTCGAAGTCCAGACTCACTAATGCATCCTAACAAACTCGATAAGACACACTAATGCAAATTTTCTAGTTCTCTAAGACCAACGCTCGAATACCAACTGAAATGTCCCGTTCATATTGATTATAAACGTTCCATATTAATTGATTTCGTTGCGAGGTTTTGACCTCTATATGAGACATTTTTCAAAGACTGCATTCATTTTTAAAACAACCATAACCTTTATTTTATCAATAAAGGTTTTAAAAACATTGCGTAGATTATCAAATAATGATAATCTAAAATATATTGTTTACACACGACCATTTCATAATGGTTTACAATAGAAATATATTACATCGACATATGTTTCTTGAATGCAGTTTTTACACAATATCATACAAACATGGACTCCAAATCTTGTCCTTATTTTAGTATGCAACAGCGGAAGCTCTTAGTATTCACCTGAGAATAAACATGCTTTAAACGTCAACAAAAATGTTGGTGAGTTATAGGGGTAACCTATATATATCAAATCGTAACAATAGACCACAAGATTTCATATTTCAATACACATCCCATACATAGAGATAAAAATCATTCATATGGTGAACACCTGGTAACCGACATTAACAAGATGCATATATAAGAATATCCCCATCATTCCGGGACACCCTTCGGATATGATATAAATTTCGAAGTATTAAAGCATCCGGTACTTTGGATGGGGTTTATTAGGCCCAATAGATCTATCTTTAGGATTCGCATCAATTAGGGTGTTTGTTCCCTAATTCTTAGATTACCAGACTTAATAAAAAGGGGCATATTCGATTTTGATAATTCAACCATAGAATGTAGTTTCACGTACTTGTGTCTATTTTGTAAATCATTTATAAAACCTGCATGTATTCTCATCCCAAAAATATTAGATTTTAAAAGTGGGACTATAACTCACTTTCACAGATATTTCCTTCCTCGAAAATAAGACTTGGCCACGGATCGATTCACGAACCTATACAAATATGTACATATATATCAAAGTATGATCAAAATATAATTACAACCATTTTTATTATGTTTTAAAGATTTGAGTGTATTAAGTCAGCTGTCCTCGTTAATAACCTACAATTAGTTGTCCACAGTGAGATGTACAGAAATAAATCAATATATATTATCTTGAATCAATCCACGACCCAGTGTATACATGTCTCAGGCTAGATCACAACTCAAAGTATATATATTTTTAGAATCAACCTCAACCCTGTATAGCTAACTCCAACATTACTATATATAGAGTGTCTATGGTTGTTCCAAATAATATATATACATAGGTCGATATGATATGTCAAAACATTTGCATACGTGTCTATGGTATCCCAAGATTACATAATATATTAGAATATATGTATAATACAATATAAGTTAGCTAGGATATGATTTGTATAGATTTGTTAAACATTTCCCGTAGCTAAAAAGATCAAAAATATCCAATCTTGTTTTACCCATAACTTCTTCATTTTAAATCCGTTTTGAGTGAATCAAATTGCTATGGTTTCATATTCAACTTTAATTTAAGAATCCAAACAGAAAAAGTATAGATTTATCGTCAGAAATTTAAGTTACATGACAATTACTAAAGAGGTAGTCATTTCTGTCGAAAGAACGACATCTTGATGACCATTTTGAAAAACATACTTTCACTTTGAGTTTAACCAAGATTTTTGGATTTAGTTTCATGTTCATATGAAAAATCATTTTCCCGGAAGAAAAACTTTTAAATCAAAGTTTATCATAGTTTTTAATTATCCAAACCAAAACAGCCTCCGGTTTCACTACTACGGCGTATATCCGATTTTATGGTGTTCATCGTGTTTCCAGATTTTAAATCATTAAGTTAGCATATCATATAGATATAGAACATGTGTTTAGTTGATTTTAAAATTCAAGTTAGAAGGATTAACTTTTGTTTGCGAACAAGTTTAGAATTAACTAAACTATGTTCTAGTGATTACAAGTTTAAACCTTCGAATAAGATAGCTTTATATGTATGAATCGAATGATGTTATGAACATCATTACTACCTCAAGTTTTCTGGATAAAACTACTGGAAATGAGAAAAATGGATCTAGCTTCAAAGGATCCTTGGATGGCTTGAAAGTTCTTGAAGCAGAATCATGACACGAAAACAGTTCAAGTAAGATTTTCACTCGAAATAAGATTGTTATAGTTGTAGAAATTGAATCAAAGTTTGAATATGAATATTACCTTGAATTATAAAGATAACCTACTATAAATAACAAAGGTTTCTTGATCTTAGATGATTACTTGGAATGGATTAGAAAGCTTGGAAGTAGACTTGCAAACTTGGAAGTATTCTTGATTTTTATGAAACTATACTTATGGAATTTATGAAGAACACTTAGAACTTGAAGATGGAACTTGAGAGAGATCTATTAGATGAAGAAAATTGAAGAATGAAAGTGTTTGTAGGTGTTTTTGGTCGTTGGTATATGGATTAGATATAAAGGATATGTAATTTTGTTTTCATGTAAATAAGTCATGAATGATTACTAATATTTTTGTAATTTTATGAGATATTTCATGCTAGTTGCCAAATTATGGTTCCCACATGTGTTAGGTGACTCACATGGGCTGCTAATAGCTGATCATTGGAGTGTATATACCAATAGTACATACATCTAAAAGCTGTGTATTATACGAGTACGAATACGGGTGCATACGAGTAGAATTGTTGATGAAACTGAATGAGTATGTAATTGTAAGCATTTTTGTTAAGTAGAAGTACTTTGATATGTGTCTTGAAGTCTTTCAAAAGTGTAATAATACATATCAAAACACAACATGTATATACATTCTAATGGATTCGTTAAGTCTTCGTTAGTCGTTACATGTAAGTGTTGTTTTGAAACCTTTAAGTTAACGATCTCAATTAATGTTGTTAACCCAATGTTTATTATATCAAATGAGATGTTAAATTATTATATTATCATGATATTATGATGTATGAATATCTCTTAATATGATACATACATTAAAATATCGTTACAACGATAATCGTTACATATAAGTCTCGTTTCGTAATTCTTGAGTTAGTAGTCTTGTTTTTACATTTGTAGTTCATTGTTAACACACTTAATGATATATTTAAATATCATTTTATCATGTTAAATATAGTGTATCAATATCTTAATATGTTACATATGTATTTAGTAGACGTTATCATAACGATAATCGTTATATATATCATTTCGAGTTTCTTAACTTAGTAATCTCATTTCTTATGTATATCACACATTGTTAATATACTTAGTGAGATACTTACTCATCATAATCTCATGTCAACCATATATATATGTCTATATATACCACAACATGTAGTTTTCACAATTTTGTAACGTTCGTGAATCGCCGGTCAACTTGGGTGATCAATTGTCTATATGAAACTTATTTCATTTAATCAAGTCTTAACAAGTTTGATTGCTTAACATGTTGGAAACATTTAGTCATGTAAATATCAATCTCAATTAATATATATAAACAATTATATAGAGCTGAAACTGGAGAAATATTACCTGATGCTTCCCTCTATAGAACCCTAGTGGGAAAGCTTATCTATCTCATAATCATTAGGCCTGACCTTTCATATGCAGTACAAGACCTAAGTTAATTTGGTCAGAATCCAACAACTAGCCACTTACAAGCTCTATATAAAGTCCTCGTATACATCAAATTATGCCATGGTCAAGGTCTTCACTTTCATAAGTCCACAACATTAACACTCAATACATACCGTGACAGTGATTGTGTAAAATGTATTACATCCAAGAGATCTATCACTGGATACTGTATCTATCTTGGTTCATGCTTAATATCCTGGCAATCTAAAAAGCAAACAATGGTGTCCAGATCAAGCACAGAAGCTGAGTACAGGGCACTTGCAGACTGTACTCATGAACTAACCTGACTTCAAAGTCTTCTCAGTGACCCTCATATACCAAAAACCACTCCCATTACCATCTTCTATGATAATGCTTCAACAATTGCACTGGCAGCTAATCCAGTTCAACATGCAAGAACTAAGCATAATAAAATTAACTGTCACTTTGTACGAGACAAAATAAAAGCATGTCAGATTTCAACTACTTTCATACCATCACAGGCTCAAGTGGTTGATATCTTCACCAAACCATAGAGCAAATCTCCCTTCAATGTGTGCATATCCAAGTTTAGCATATGTGATCCCTACACATTGCCAACTTGTATGTGCGGGTGAGGGGGATAAAGAGAGATACACCAAGTCAATGAAGTCAACAATCAAGTCAATGGTCAAGTCAAAGCCACATCTTCTCAATATGTCAAAAGAAGCAAACACTTGGTTAACTGTAATCTTATTTAGTCTAATTAAGTTATTAACAGTTAGTTACAAGTTTGTTAGGGTAGCTAATGGTAGTTAGCAAGTATTTTGTCTTGTAGTGTTAGTATATAAGTAGATGCTATGTGTATTGTATTATTCAAGTCTTCATAATTCAATTCAATTCAATGGCAGAATGCCTTCAATTCTCACTCGATTTATATTGATTTTAGAACTTATAAAATTATTCTAGGTATAAATAAGGGTATTTTCATGACCCGTCCTAATCCATCTGGACGAATACATTACATTTGGTTACATCGCGAGGTACTTGACCTTTATATGATACATTTTACAAATATTGCATTCGTTTTTAAAAGACAAACTTTCATTACATCGACAGTTGACGGCATGCATACCATTTCATAATATATCCAACTATAATTGACTTAGTAATAATCTTGATGAACTCAACGACTCGAATGCAACGTCTTTTGAAATATGTCATGAATGACTCTAAGTAATATCTCTAATATGAGAAAATGCACAGCGGAAGATTTCTTTAATACCTGAGAATAAACATGCTTTAAAGTGTCAACCAAAAGGTTGGTGAGTTCATTAGTTTATCATAAATAATCATTTCCGATAGTATAATAGACGACAAGATACTCATATTTCGAAAACAATCTGTGCAGGTCTGCTCACTGCTGGAAAATCATTCATACGATATATAAACACCTGGTAATCGACCTTAACAAGATGCATATAGAATATCCCCCGCATACCGGCATTCCGCACGGTCATGCAAAAGCATACAAACAGGCCACTCTTTTAAATATGATGGTTATGTACACCTCACAAACAGATCATATCTTTTAAAGCTGGCGGTTGTATACCTATTTCGAAGTACTAAAGCAGTTCAAATTCTCTGACTGGGCCTTGTGAGTGCCCATAGATCTATCTTTAGGATTCGCGTCAATTAGGAGCTCGGTTTCCTAATTCTTAGATTACCAGACTATAAAGGGGTGATATCTGGTGTACTCGTAACTCAATCGTAGAATGTTTTTAAGTACTTGTGTCTATTTCGTAAAACAGTTATAAAACAGCGCATGTATTCTCAGTCCCAAAAATATATATATATAGCAAAAACATTTAAAGAGGGAGTAATGAAACTCACAATACTGTATTTTGTAGCAATTATGCATATGACGGCACTGAATAAGTACAGGGTTGCCCTCGGATTCACGAACCTATATCATTCGTGTATATATATATATATATATATATATATATATATATATATATATATATATATATATATATATATATATATATATATATATATCATATTTATATTATATATATGTTTTATATATTCATAAAAATATTAACTTTGTTGTGCCATATATATTAAGTATATATATATATATATATATATATATATATATATATATATATATATATATATATATATATATATATATATATCATTTGTTTGGTAAAAAATAGTAATTATAACAATACTAAAATTATATTAAATATGGTAAAAATAATAATAATTATTATAATACTAAATTTTATTAATAAAGGTAATAATGTTAATAACTCTATTAGTGATAATATTAATGATAATAATATAAATTTACGGTTAATGATTGTTATGATAATGATTTTAGTAATTACATAATAATATTACTCATGATAATATAAATAATAATGCTTATGTTAATATTAACAATTTTATTATTTACAAAAAGATACTAATACTAGTATTTATGAAAATAATAATAATTTGTATTATTTTCATAATGATAATAATAATAAACCTTCTCATCATAATAATAATATTAAAGTTTTAAAATTAATAATAATATCATAAGTAATACTCATAATAATAATAATAATAGATATAATACTTATTTTTATGATAATAATAATAAATATAATTATGATACTTATAATAATAATTATAATACTAATAATAATAATAATAACAATAATAACAATAATAATAATAATAAACATAATAATAACTAATAATAATAATGATAGAAATAAGATAAAAGTGTATACCCTCTCCAAGCTTTTTCTAAAAAGAACTGTCCCAGACGAGACTTGAACCCGCGACCTCTCGCATACCCAACAATACCCTTAACCATTGAGCTACACACTATATCTCAAAATTTATTACTATCCATTGATATTTAACCCGTTACTATCTCGGCCCAACAGAATTTACTTAACCCAACAGAACCTCAAACCTTGGCCCAACTTCTTTAAATATATGAAACCCAATTAGCACCCCAGTTTAACAAAAGCCCGGTTGAAATTTGGAAGCCCAACAGCTTCTATTTATGATTTAAAAAAAATGCAGCCGGCTAGGTTCGATCCTGAGACCTCTCGGTAACACACACACCTTCTAACCATCTGTGCCACTTCGTTTTTCTGAAATATTCTACGCGCTATTTATATATATACCCCGTTTTTCTGTTTCAACTTCTTCTTAAAAATACAAAACCCAGAACTGTGCATTATCTTCAAAATAATCGCTTCATCATTTTCATTGCCCAAATTGTAATCATGCTCACCATCATCATCCTCGACCTCGTACATTATCACCTTCATCTTCTTTATCTAAATCATTTTCGTTATCATATCATCACGATATCATATCATTATCATCATCATCTGCGTATCTTTTCATCATCAATACCGTAATCAAATGATATTTATCATTCCTTAATCATCATCTAATCATCTATTTCTCGCTTATTAACATAAAATCATAGCTTAATCGTTATCCTAAACGTCACTATTCACCGTCTTCAACATTTAACAAACGTAACCATTATCGTACGCTCATTGTCTTCATCACATAAACATAAACAGAAATGAATAGCAGTCGAAAAGTAACTGCAGCTGCAACGTCGGTGAGCAGTAGCAGCTCATGGGGCTGTTGCAAATAGGGAGATCGAAGCAAAAAAAAAAAAACGGGTAGCATCACAGAAGCAAAAACGCAGTAAAATATGGTGGTTTCAAGTATATTTTGGGTCGTTTGGAACAGAAATATAAATGAAAGTGATGTAGCTGCAAAAAGTACTATTCATCGTCACCAACCTCATGATTTTAACAGTTGTAGGTGTGTGTGTGTTGTTATGTCACGAAGAAACAATAGTGACGAGTAGTAGCATAAGTTTAATTGGGGAATTGAGGTGAACCGAAGATATAACTATAGAAAACAGATTAACGGTTTCAATGGTGTTGGTTTTCGGCCAAGATAGAAAGAAAGGAGGTGGTTTGCAGGTGGTGGAAGCTCGATGGAAGAGAATGGTGGTTCTTTTTGGTATCTCACGGCTGTAAACAGAAACAAAAGAAATATTATCATCGATGATTGTGGTGTTAGTTGATGATGAAGGGTGTCGTTTAAAAACAGAAACAAAATCGCAGCGGTGGCAATATGGAGAATATGGTGATCTGTGGTGGTTCTTGAATGACAAAAGGTGGTGAGATTGTTGGTGATGAAAGGTGAACATGGGTGATAGTGTTCTCGGTTGTTTATGGGTGTTTGTTCATAAGTAATTTTAGGGTGACGGGTGGAATATCTATATATCTTATGTATATGCATATGTATGTACCCTCCATATATAATATCTATATCTATATGTATATATATATATAGAATGCTAGTTGGTGAAATGGAATCAAAAAGGAACGGTAATCACAACAATGATTTCAATTAATAAATGTATAGATGGTGACGGTGCAAGAGATAAATTCAGTGCATTTCAACTATGCACATAGTAATCATTCAATAGTAATACCAATTACATTCAATTAGGTACAGTATTTCATAGTACATCACCTTAATAATTTAACTCTTGTGAATATCAGTTGTTTGCATACTACCGACAGTTTTCACGGACTGTGTATCGTCCACTATTTGAAATCAGTGGCGGATAAAAGTCTTCAGAAAAATTCCATATTTTTAAATTAACTATATTTATTTATTTTGGTCATTATGGTATAAAATTCGATCATTAATTTATTAACTAAAAATTACATCAACTGTCCCTCTCATTTCTGGGTAAAATATAAAAAGTGTTAAAACTTAACAAATAGTTCCTAAATACATTTTTAATAAGCCTAAAATTTATAGAAATCATTTTCGTATCACCATTTATTTTAAAATTATATAAGTTTGAATTTAACTTGCTTAATATTAATCGAAACATCAAACGAGTATTATAATCATTTAATATTTATTTTTAATATACTTTATTTATATATAGAGATATATTTTAAATATAATTATTATAATATCCTATTTTTATTTTATTAATTTTTAATAACAACAACATATAATACTTCAAATTATATTTCGAATTATTATTTATATATACATACATACATATCTATTTACAATTAATTGTTCATGAATCGTCGAGAGCAGTCGAAGGTCAATTGAATATATGAAACAGTTCAAACTTTTTGAGACTCAACCTTACAGACTTTGCTTATCGTGTCGGAAACATATAAAGATTAAGTTTAAATTTGGTCGAAAATTTCCCGATCGTCACAGGTATAATAGTAAGTTAGGTGTGTATGAATCAAAAAATGGCGTGTGAGGTCATATTCTTATATTTATATGGTGCACGGGGAGTTGCGGAAGGGATTTAATGTTTTTTTAAGATTCTTGAAAAAAAATAAAGCTAAAAACGAAAATAAGTGCGTCAGTGTTTCTTCACTGTTTCTAAATAAGATGAAACTCCATATAATATAATGTAAATTATAAATAATTAATAACCAATAATATGAATAAAAATATAAAATAAAAAACCCAACCTAATTAATTTAAATTAAGTTTAATATCCTTTTCAAATGTCTGCTTCACTTAATAAATTAAGTTTTATTCAAAAGAAAGAGAAAAAAAAAACTCAGCCTTCTTTTTAACTCAGGAATTTTGAATACCCATTTGAAATACTTGCTTCCGTAAAAAGAATCAAGAAAAGTATGTTAGTCAACGGTGACGTGGACGGCAGAGAGAAACGGCAAATTCAATGTTGAAGGGGAGTGGTAAACGTCTGGAATCTGTGGTTTTCTACAAACAATGATGAAAAAAATGAGCACACTCCGAATTCTCTAGTTGTTTAAATGTTAACTTCATTTGAGAGAGATGAAAATCGAGATGACAGTTGTGGGTGACGGGCACAAATCACTTATCTCACCGACTCTCCGGTCATAATTTTTCCCATTGGGGCATGTCTACCCGTCAATAGGTTAGTTATTTCGCCCATGCCCATAACCCGCGATTACACATTATCCACTTGCAAACTTGTGAATTTAATATAATACATATTACTATTAACTAATTTGTGCCTACGAATGCTCACGACCAGCTGTTTTATAATTATGAATTTAGATTGAAAATATAATCAAATTAATGTGTAGCTCTATATATGTATTCGGATTAACGAGTATATATGCGCGTTTCTCGAATGGGTGTTACAGATTCACTGGTCGGAGTTTAGCTGTCGCGGGTATTATATATCCATAACCCACCCACGACCTCTTAGTAGGTATAAAATATTACCCGACTCGTACTTAAAAGTAAACTTTTTTGAATTTACCTACCTATCACGGGTATGAGGACCCACAAGTCGCGAGATTCTTTTTACCCACCGCCATCCATCGGGAAAAATAAAAGAGAATTTCGCATATTATTAAATGGTTTAGTTAAAAATATACCGATTTGATTTTGAAAAATTAAGCACGACGTTCATAAGTAGATATTTGCCACTGCCCACTAGGTGTGTTAAAATGTCATAAGTAATAAAATTACTTAATAGGACAAAGTTAGAATTTTTATGATGAATAAATATAAAGGGCCACTATTTAATTTTATTTATTTTTTTAATCGTACTTACAAGAACTACAACTTGATCAATTAATCAATTAAGTTATATATTAACTTCGAGAGAATGTTAGTCCAGGTGAAATGAGCGGATTTTGTTATAAAAGCAAAAGAATGAATCCTAGCTATTATAATATTTACACTATTTTCGGATCCCTGTCAATTTTTCATCTTCTATTAATTTTTGGGTCTATTCATCGCTACGGAATGGCGTTTTCATTGTTAATGGGTTCCGGAAATACTTTGATCAATCGACAATGGGTTCTTGTCCTACGTATTGGTGTAAGGTTGTTCTACCTAACATTAATTTTTTCATGTGACGTGCTCGTCATATCAGGTTGCCACTTAAATGTAATTTTCTCGATAAAGGTTTGGTTATCCCGAATTTGAAGTGTTCTTGTTCATCTCATATCGAAGATCTGCCCCATGTATTCTTTGATTGTGAGATCGCATCGAATGTTTGGTCTTATATTGCTTCGTGGATTGGCATCAATCTTTCCATTTGGTAATCGGTTGAAGATATGTGGTAATGGATCATGTCTGCTAGTCATAACCATGTGGAAGTTTTTATCTTGGAAGCGATTTGTTATGCAACACTTTGGACTCTTTGGCATTTTAGAAACGAAAGCACTTTTGATCCCTCAAAATTCAAGAAGTGTCACATTTTAGATTCGTTTATGTTATCCTCCTTTAATTGACTTTCATCACGTTATAAGAAAGCTAATCTTAATTGAAATGTTTGGTTACAAAACCCTCTATTATTGATGATGTGAAATCGTACCTTAAAATGACTAGCTAAAAACTTAACAATTATCACACAATTACAGGCAACTATAACCTGATCATGCAGTAACCTATAAGTAATTTAATCAGTTCGTTCCACAGAGAGTAGTTTAATTGAGATCTTAAAACTAGTAATTATCCTAGAAGTTTAATAAAAGAGGTTTGGTTTGTATTTTAATTCACACAATTAACGTGAAGCAATTGAAATGAATTAACAATTAAGAGAAAACAGTGTCCACTTGAATGATTCACTATCGATATGGATTGTTTACAATTATTACCGATTGTTATGTCTTTAATATAGTTGTATTACTTCTCGCAAAGTTTAAATCAATTAAAGTTAGTAAACTCACATAAATCTTCTTCAAAAAATTAAACTATATTTGATAGAAACTAATGAGACTTGATTTGAACTAAACTCACGTAAAATCCTAACTATAACAATCACTTGAAATAGTTACACTGTTATGTAGTTCACAACCCTTTCAATTACCAATTAAACCAATGACATAATCACTTGAAATCACTTATCTAATTGTCTAGATCACCTAAGTGTTGAAGCATAAATTGCATCTCAATTTAACTCACTAAATGATTAAGAACCTATGTAATTGAATTAAGAATGAAGAACATACATAATAATAGATCTTTAATCAAACACAATCAATTTCAATCACAAGATATTAAATCCAATAGATAGAACAATCCAATATCTCTAGTTTTACATTCAAGCAAACACTCAAACTGTTTAGCCTAGCATATTAAAGTTGCAAGAAACAAAGAAGCAATCAAAACAATAAGTATTCATGATGAAAATGATAAAACTTATGATTGAATCGAGTACCGAAAGTAATAATTGATGGAATGAAATTAAAGGATGAACTAGTATTCAATGGTATGATCCAAGTCTTCAAAAAGCTCTCCAATTCGTAGCCTAAAAACTGCACTCCTCGTTAGGGTAAAAGCCCCGTCTATTTATAGTTGAACAAAAAGTGACCAGATGGGGCCCGTGTCGCGACCGCGATTGATGGATCGCGACCGGGATCACAAACCTGCATCGCGACCGTGATAGATGGATCGCGACCGCGATTCGCCTGTTTTCGATTCCTCCAAGTTCTGTTGATGTATTACGGCCGAGATTCACCTAGTTACAGCCGTGATCAGCTCCAGACTCAATAAAACTTCAAATTTTCGCGTTTAAACTTACTTTGAGCTTATATATAACCAATACTTCACCGGAAATAACCAAAACATTAAACCAAAGACCCCTGGAGCTAAAATTATCATTTTCTCTCAAATTACCATAAAATCTTCAATTCTTCGCAAATAAATAACAATAAGGACCCGATATCGCGATATAATATATGTATAAATTGAACGATATCAATTATCTTTGTAATTTTTAGCTCCTTGCTAGCTTTTCTAATATATTTTTTTCAGCTACTAAAAAAAAGCACTCAACACTTTTTTTGGCGAGAAAACGAATACTCATTTAGAAACGAGACCGTTCTCCAAAGGAAAACGCTCTCAATGGGGAGTACAAAAGGTCATGAAGAAAACGGGGAAGCTCGCACCTAGAAAGCAACCGTTTAAACAAAAACTATCTAAAACGAGCCTCCCAGACATCCGGGAAAACCACAAATAAACTAATCAAACAAACACCGAGACTAACATTAAAATACATGGAACGAAACCAAGCGAAGAACATAAGATAGACCATAACAATCAACCTCGAGGATCCGCCCTTTTCAATTTTTCATTAACCGTCTCTTTCAAAGAGTTCTTCCCGGACCGATTCTCAATCTTGTAAGATAACACATTAGTGGATCCATCACCCGACGAGCTCTCCCCGGCCAAACGTTTCATGATATCGTCGAATGCCGTGAAAGCCTCCACGGACATATTTCCTCTTCCGGTTATTGATAAGCCGCTATCTCTTATGTCTTGAGGATCCATAAACAAGTTTTAAATTGTGTCTCCGTAATCCAAGTCGTCAATGTTATCTTTAAGCTTATAATCACCCGAAGTGGAAGCCTCGTTCCCCTTCTTTTTTGGCCTTGGGTTAGGATCACTAAGTAGACATCTTGGAAGATCTCTATTCATAACATACCACGCCTTACAAAACCGTCACACGAAGGAGCCTCGCAATTGCAATAACATCTTCCAATACGACCAATCAAAATCGGTTTAGGCCTTTCAAGGTTCGATTCAACCTTTCTTTTTGCCGACAATTCTTCATTCTTTTTCATTTTTTCTCAATGATGTATCATTATTAATAAGCTTTTAGCTGATTATTCTTGTTCGGGTTATTTGAAATGGCAAGTATTTCTTAGTTTAATGTATGAGTCTATCCGAAACAAGCCGTGACCGTTATTAAACCTTTCTATGTTACATTATATATATTATGCTTTTGAAAAAGTGCAATTCGATTATTTTCCCAAAAATATGAAAAGTAGTATTATATATTTTTATAATGTACAAGGTCACAAATGCAAAGTCTCAAATTTAAAGGTCAATAACGCATTTCACCATCAAATGTTGAATCTATAAATTAATAGAATTCATGGTTTTGATATCAAAGCATCTACACACGTAAAAGAGTGGAAATATGCATCCAAACATGTTATGTGGTGCATCCAAATCTCATAAACATCAAAGGTGCCATTATTTTATCGCATACATATATCTTAATTTATTTGTCTCATAATGTTGTCACATGGTTAATTAGTTACTAATGAATAATATAATAATCCAAATTATGTTTCAGAAATCTGAAGACAAACTTAAAATCTTTACAACCAATGTCAAGTTTTGTATTTCAGTACTCTAATCCGTATGACATGGGTCCAGATGCTACCATATTTCCTGGTGTTTATCCGTTAAAACCGAACAAGATCCTTAACAGGTAATTGTATTTAGTGGTAACTATGTTCAGGATTTTGCGAACAACAGGGCTAAGAGCAATAATTAGCAAACTATAATTTGAACAAAAACATCAACCAACTCCTCTTTAATCTTTCACATTTTTTCATGGGTTGTGGTAGAGAGAATTTTCAAACTGCATAGTAAGTTGTCATAATAGTAATGTTTTCTAAAGACAAAAGCAAAAATTAAGATGGTATAGCACCAACAATGTTGTTCTCTAGTTTGTTATAATGTCGCAAATATAAAAACTTTGTTATCGAGTTTTTCTAGCATGTTCTTATTTATAATACGGAGTAACAATGATTATCTGGTTTATAATCACATATTCACACATGAAGTATTTGATCCTTGTAATAAAAAGTTTAGTGCTTCAAATTGTATTCACACATGAATTATTTGAACCAATGAAGTATTTGCATCGTAGTATTATTGGGCCAAACCCACATTGTATTCTTTATATACTTTGCATGTTGATCAAGAAAATTAACCTTATATCATGGTATCATACTATCATAGCCATGGGTGAATATACGAGCCATGGAGTATTAGGTGTCGTTTGTTTTTACTTATGCAAACCTTCTTAAGTCTTATGTCTGTGCGCATTCATATATTTTTATGGCATTTTCCAAATATATACGGAGTAATATAAAATAATGAAGATATAATATAAAATAATGCTTTATTTTGTCTGCAAGTTTGCAGACGTTGAAATATGCTTAATTGATTTGTTTGTTTATCTTTCAACAGAAACAACTGTGGAGGATCATTCGGAATCAGAATCAGAAAGATAAATAATATGTCAAACAGTTTTTCCGAATTGATACACCGGGTCATCCCTTCCTGCTTGTTCCGCCCCTACGAACAAAATGATACCCGAGAGTATGATGAAGATCAAGGTTGTGGTGGCTACACAACAAAGAGAGAACTCGAAATGATCAACTTGATGTACAAAGTAATTGAGTCGGTTTTGCATATGAGAAAGGCGTATGCGAGTCTACAAGAAGCGCATTCGCCTTGGGACCCATATAAAATAAAACTATCTGACGTGGCAGTTATTACAGAGCTAAGAAAGTTGACCACTTTGACCGAGACGTTTCTGCTAAGTGTCCCTGTGCCGCTTAGGGACGTGGGGACACCGTATGAATCGGCCTTAGAAAAAGTTTGTCCGAAAATGAAGAGAAAGTCAAAGAGAAGAGTTAGTTGCAGTAGCGAATTTGAATTTCAAGATCAGTCAATGGTGGAAATATTTGAAGCGTGTATGGATTCGGTCAAAGAAGGTTCTAGATCATTTGTATTAGTTCTTCTGTCACTGATGAAATCGGTAAACTGGGATATAACTGCAACTGTCGAATCAATTACTTCGATTACTACAAACCTGTCTCTTATTGGGCCAAATCACGCACTCGAATCCTATGTAAATAGAAAACTGTTTCAAGGATTCGATCACGAGTCGTTTTACTTGGACGAAAGTGATGAAACCCTAACGTCTGACGAATTCCGTTCAGAATGTTTCTCACAATATTCCGATATGAAATCAGTTGATACGAATGAGTTGTTAGAGACTCTGCCTACGTGTCAATTTGGTGTATTTTGCTTAAAAAAGTATTTATCAGTTGTGCATCCGAAAATGGAGGAATCGTTGTTTGGGGATTTAGAACAGCGAAGGCAGGTTTTGGCGGGAAAGCATCCGAGGAGTAGATTTTATAGGGAGTCGTTTGTTGGGGTGGCGAAAGCGGTATGGATGCTTCATTTGGTTGCGTTTTCGATGGATCCGTTGCCGAGTCATTTTGAAGGGAGTATGGGGGTCGGGTTTAACCCGGAGTATATGGAAAATGTGGCGAGGGTACGGGGACGGGATGTGGGCGGGTATGTTGTCGGGTTTCCGGTGAGTCCGGGATTTAAGCTTGGAAATGGATATGTGGTTAAGGCAAGGGTGTATCTTGTACCCAAGGATGAAGTTTAAAAACGTCCATGGTGTATACTGGTAAAGCTTGGGTGTAACTGTTAGTTTTCTCAAGTGATACTTATAATAATCCATTATATCCTGGTGATGCCTTTTATCATTACCATATTGTATGATTTACTCCATATATTGTTAAGGAATGTGTATGGGATCCGATCTCAAGTTTAATTTTATCTTTGTCTAAATAAGAAGAGAAACTTAAACGAGATCGTAACGTGAAACGTAAACACAAAACATAATTGCGATTTTGCGAATAGCAAACGTGAAACATAATAGCAAAACATAAACGTGAAACCTAAAAGCTAATGTAAACGTGAAACAGAAATGTGATACCTAAACATAATACCTGAATAACCACGCAGGCTTGCCTGAGTGGCCACCAAGTTGCCCAATGAAGCACACCACACGGGTTCAATTCCTGGCTATGTCAAATTGTTCAAAAAGGGAGTGTAACTAGAGGGTGCGCATAATGCGCAATTCACCCGGTACCAGGTCTTGCGCTCGGGGGGTTTGATTACTCGAGGTTTTACCTTCTATGGGGAGCCAATGCGCTTGTTCATAGGAGGGTTTCCTCGCTTACCGGGGGGAAAAAAAAAAAAAAAAACATGATACCTGAACACGAAATGTAACCGCGAAATGTAAATAATAAACATGATCGTGAAACGTAAACGCGAAAAGGATACGCGATACAAACATTACGTGAGACGTAAACTCGAGACATAACGCGAAACGAAAACATCGATTTTAATATTCACTTAGACCAGTTAGACCAATACATACAACTCATTGGACCCATTTAATAAATATTATGATGATTTAAATAGGTCTTAGGGGAGTGATATGTACACAACCAATTTTTACACATACACAACCAAACATGCTTTACAGTGTTGTACTGTACAACACTGTAAACCATGTTTGGTTGTGTATTTGTAAAAATTGGTTGTGTACATGTCATCACCCTAGGTCTTAACTATATTAGTTTTCTTATCATGGGAACGGATGTAATGGGTCTACTATTTCAATCAGATGAAGGTTTTTTTTTTTTTTTTTTTTTTTTTTTTTTTTTTTTTTTTTTTTTGAAGGATATGAGTACGGATGGTAATCAATCGGGTTATACCATATTTATATCCATTTAAATTTTGTTAATCTAACGACGATGTTAACAATTAACTATAGATTATTACAACTGTAAATGTATAATCTTTATGTTTTTGATTTATTACATTTGTTTTAACAGTAATTTGTCGTCGATTATGACTTCAATTGAGCAAAATACTTTACAATATAAGTAAATATATGTTTAAACTAACTTAAATGTGCAATGTTTAATACGAGTATTATTAATAACATTTTAATAATTGTAATTTCCATAACTCTTATTTTCGTTAATAATTATTTTTTTTATAGATTATATGTATATGCATATAGATATGTAGATGCATATGCATAAATCTAAGTACGCATATATGCAGGTATATATGTATTTCGGGTGGTAATGGATCTATTCATGGATAATAAATTTTCGTTGATATCTGATTAACAAAATATTTAAATCATCAATATCATATTCATATCCATTATTTATTTATTTAGATCATCCATTCATCCATGTATATTACAAATCGATCGAATTAGATGGATATTCATATAAGGCGTAAATTGTCAAGTATAGGCAAGTAGGCAATACTGAATTACTAATACAAAATATGAGTATTCTTGGCTGGCTGAAGTAAACAATTAGGGTGAAGGGTGATTTTTATTTTTTTTCCTAAGAGGCTAAGACTCAATTGAGTTGAACAGATTAACCCAAGTGTTTTGGCCCATATATAAGTCCAATATAAACACATTCAGCCCAATTTAACATTTTCCCCCAAATTATGGCGGGAAATAATAACATTTATTAAACCCTCCCCCCAAACACACTTTACTTCCCCGCGAGCATTTCAAACCCCAACCCTAATTTCTTTCACCGGAAAAAAATAATCATCAAATTTTGCTAAAAAGATGTTGGAATTAAGGCTAGTTCAAGGAAGTCTGCTGAAAAAGGTGATGGAATCAATCAAGGATTTGGTCAACGACGCCAATTTCGACTGTTCAGCCACTGGATTTTCACTTCAGGCAATGGACTCTAGCCACGTGGCACTGGTGTCGCTTCTTCTTAGATCTGAAGGTTTCGAACACTACCGATGTGATCGTAACATATCGATGGGTATGAATCTTAATAATATGTCTAAGATGCTAAAATGCGCTGGAAATGATGACATCATCACCCTTAAAGCTGACGATGGAAGTGACACTGTTACTTTCATGTTTGAAAGCCCCAGTAAGTCTTTTTTGTAATTTTTATAATATGACTTGCTCTGATTGCTGATTTACTTGTTTTCGTGGATTTAAAATTATTAGCTTGTTTAATGTCACTTTTGGTTGAGTGTTAAAAAGGCCCGTATATCTGTGAAAAAATAGGTGCAGGTTCAAATCCTGGGGGGTTTCTCCAAGGATGTGCCTCTAGTATCCTTCACTAAAGCATTCCGGGTACGCTTTGTGCAATGGATGCGAGGAGTTTCTTCCTAACGGGTGTGTGGGTGGCAAATGAGAGAATTCGATGCCAAAATTGCCGTTCTTAAAAAAAATATGATATTTTAATTGAATTTTCAGATGCTAGAATTTAATTTTCAGTTGAAAAGATACTTGTTCCGAGTTCCGACTATAGGTTATAATGTTATTTTAGTAAAAACGTCGAGTATCGCAAGGTCCGCATAGAATTCGCAAAACATCACCGTTATGTAGTTTAGCTTATTATACTGGGTTTATTTGACTCTTTTTTATGCAAAAGTGGAGAGTTTTTTTAAAAAATGGTTTTTTAGGTGTTCAAGTTCCTGTGTTTCAGTCAGCTAATTTTAATCTTGAAAATGGATATCTCATATCTACTCTGCATTGGGATAAGTTATAGTGATCGTACGTAGTATACCATATGTTAGTAACAGCTGAAAAGAAGATAGTATAACCATCTGGATGGAATATAGTTCTTAGAAATTCATATTTCCTAACTTGTTTCGTAATTATGGGTGCGTGTTTCTTGCAGCACAAGATAAAATTGCTGATTTTGAGATGAAACTTATGGACATTGATAGTGAGCACCTTGGGATTCCAGAAGCAGAGTACCATGCCATTGTTCGTATGCCTTCTTCAGAGTTTGCAAGAATTTGTAAAGATCTCAGCAGTATTGGTGATACAGGTACCAGCTTGTTATAATTGGTTATTATGTTTGGCCTTTGATACTTTACATTTGTTGTAATTAGAAGATATTATGCTTTCGCAATGGTTGTTTCCTGCAGTTGTAATTTCTGTGACAAAGGAAGGTGTGAAGTTTTCAACAAGAGGTGATATTGGAACTGCAAATGTTGTTTGTAGACAAAACACTACAGTTGATAAGGTATGGTTTGTTAATCCCTTGGTTTCGTAACAATAATTAGGCCTAAACAAGTCTGTGTTTAGTTTTAATACTGATGGTCAATTCTCCAAAGGGTGACTAGTTAAAATAGGTTGCTGAAGTATTATATAAATAACTTTAGCTTGTTGTAACAAAGAATGTCTTGCTTTCATAGTAGATTCTGATGATATGGAATTATGTGTGCTTTTAAAGTAAAAAGCTAATGGAAATTTGTTTTGTGTGCTATTATAAATTGCAGCCTGAGGAAGCAACGATTATAGAGATGAAGGAACCAGTATCTTTGACATTTGCATTAAGATACATGAACTCGTTCACAAAGGCGACCCCATTGTCAAATACAGTGACAATTAGTTTGTCTTCTGAGCTACCCGTAGTAGTGGAGTACAAAATAGCTGAGATGGGTTACATCAGATTTTACTTGGCTCCTAAAATAGAAGAAGACGACGAGGGGAACAACTCTTGAGTCAACCGTCTAAACTAAACAGACGTTGAGTCAAAAACTAAATGGCATCTTAGTAGTTTATCGAAGATTTCGTTTGTACTCTTGCAAAACTGAAGCTGAGTTTTATTGTTGGTTTTTTCTATAAGTTCATGTTTTTATTAACATCCAGTATAAATTTGAGTAACTTATATTTTCAAATCTTTTGTTGTATGATTTCTTGTAATCAACTAAAGTTTTCTTCTATCAATGTTCTACCTAGTACACCAGTGGGACAACAGTCATAATCTCGAGTTAGAATAGGTCAATGTTCTAACCTCTTCTAACCTATTACATGGGTCGAACAACATCAATTTACGGTCACCAACCTATGTTCGACTCTTGTACTAGGTTAGAACATGTTAGAAATTGACTTGTTCTGGATTATGACTTGGTGGCCATAATTTGATGTTTTTGGATCTGTGTGCTAGGTTAGAACATTGAGTTAGAACATGTTAATGAGTAGAACGTGTTAATGTTCTAACCTAGTACACAGGTCGAACAAAGGTTGGTGACTATAAATTGATGATTGACCCTTGTACTAAACATTGACATGTTCTAACGCATGATGATTGGAGTTTGAACTTACCGAGTCTGAACATGTTTGTGTTCGAACTTGGTTAACGAGCACGTCATTGCTGTTACTCCGTAACGTTTAAGAAAAAATAGGTCATGACGAGTCCGAACAAAGGTTGTGCGGACAACACATGATAATTGGAGTTCAAACGTATCCGAGTCCGAACATGTTCGTGTTCGGACTTGGTTAACGAGTACGTAATGGCTGTTACTCGGTAACGTTTCAGAAAAAAATAGGTCACGACGAGTCCGAACAAAGTTTGTGCGGACGACTGATGTATTTTGTCAAAAAAATGTATATTCTTATAAAACTTTGAAAAAATGTATTTAGGTTAATTTCTTTTTTACCCTCCCAAATACATTTGACAGGGCCATTTTAATAGAAAGTCTCTTTTGAAAAACACTAAATATTAGGAGTTGACACTTTTATATGTATGGAGTATAATATATTGTAATGTAGGTGTGGTATAAACACATAAATTACATGATACTAATCTCTTGTACAATGAATTTATGCAATATCCAAACTAATAGTGTGTGATACAAACTATTTGACAACAAAAGCATTTGATGAGCCAGTAAAATGGCTGATTGATCCGAGTAGATTCTTAGATGCACCAAAATGGGTGACTCTATAAACCCCAGGTGCAGCCGATTGTGGGATTCGCCATTCAATAGTAGCATGACTCTGAGCACTGAGTTTTGAAGGTCTCGACCACTTAAACCGAAGACAAATATCATCGTCATCATAAACCGGGACCCACGTGTCTTGACCATGAAGCAACTCCACTAAAGCAAAAGTGCCTTCAGTCATGAGATCATTTCGAGGACACGCTGACCAGAACACGACACTCACATTCTCACCTTTGTTAAAGGTTGAACTTTTCGGGATGTCGGTTTTGACATCTCCAAATTTCACTCCCAACGGGGTCGAGTCAACCACAACACCCGGTAACAAACTGATCTGTTTGTCTAGTAGATCTGGCGGTTGTGGGCCCGCTTCAACTGGCTTTCTGTTGACAATGGCTGATGCAAGCTTTGTAAACTCCTGAATGTAGGCGCTCAGAGTATGTGGCCCGTATAGAGTCGAAGCTCCCTGATAGAATTGTTGTTTTGTTTTTTAATTATGTTCAAGTAAAGGGGTCGAAATTGACACCTCCTGAGAAGAGAAATGTATAAACTTACCTCATATCTTTGCATCTCATACTCTTCAAAGGTAGTTATATATTGAGAGTAAGTATTAGTTAGACCAGCTATCACAACATGAACTTTTTCCTTAAAAACAGCACTAACAGCATCACGCAAACGCCTTCCAGCCATAGTTGTGAATTCTGTCATTTATTTATTATATAAATGAGACCCGAAATGTAAGTTGGGTGATGTAATAAAATGCAATATCTATCATTTGTTCTTAAAATCCGAGGAAAACGTTGAAATATCAGTAGACGTACCTCCAGGTACACTGAGGATGACCATTTGACCAATCTTTAGTATCTGAACTGGGAGAATTGATGGCTGTAAAGCAAAATAAATAAAACATGTTTCTACTCAATCAATATTTATACGATGCTACATAATTTAAGATTCTATCAATGGAGTCCAATTAGCTAAAATAAGATCGAGACGAACACGTGACTCACCGCCCAATCGTACGGTTGCTTCATTTCGCCTGTATCTAACAAAATCGGCTTTGGCTGTTGACAGTCCTTTTGTTCCTTACTAGGACTTTTGAGCACATTTCGCACCATCTTCCAAAATAGATTTCCCTAATGTCGAACAAGGATAAAAGAATTATTATTATTAATTATTAATTAAAATAATAATATCACCAGAAACACGAATTAAAATTGGATTTGACTTACAGAGTTGTCTCCTTGTTTAAAGTCAAAAGCACCAGGTCCATCAGTTGTACCAGCCGCAAACGCAAATCCCATTGCAGCAGGACACGTTTTAACAGTATCGCTCCCTCCACCCGGTTTAGGAACAGTTACCTCGAGTTGTGACATATCCAAATACGTGTGACGAAAATCGATCTTTCCGTTTAATTTCTCAGTAGCACTGTTAAAAAGATCGGCAGCTTTTTTGAATTGTCTCTCGCCAATAATACGCGTGCTTTCAAATTCATCTACACTGTTCATCCAAATGAACATTTAGCCAAAGAAAATGTAAATGTATCAAGCTATTAAAATTAGAGGTAGCAACTTCAACCCATTAACTTATGAATATATAACAAATGAAGAATACGAACCCTGGGCCCCGGCCATAACATAATTCGTTCTTCCCACCGCAAGTGCTGTGATTAAAGTCACATGGGAGGCCAGTATCTGTGCAGAATGCACCAAGCACATTAGGGCTGACGTCACCACAGTTAGATTGGCAAAATGCGGACACGAATCTGGGTTTTTCGGTAGATTTAAGAGAACTTCTGACCCGACTTGCTATGCTCGAGTATTTGGTTACTGTTTTACCGGGATTGGACTGGAAAGACGAAGCAAGTTCCACCAATTTTTGATCTGCATCAGAAACAACCACCAACACATCTTAAAAGATGGTTTTAGACTAGCACGTTATATACGATTGTTTAAAGTAACTAGTATAACTGTTGTGAAAATTATATAAGTAATAATCTATGTTTAAATGGGTTAAAGTTGGGACGGGTTGGGTCGAACGGGTCAGATCTTTTAGATAGGTCAGACAGGTCAGGTCTAAATGGGTCGGGTCGAGTTGGGTCGAGACCTGTTTCTCAAAGGTTCTTAAACTCAAAAAACCTCTAGATAATAATATTTTTGAAATATCGTGAAGACCCGTTAAGACCCATTAAGGACCCGTTGGACCTTATATATATATATATATATCTGTTAGGCTTCATATGGGTCTAAATTGGACACATTCTTTAACTTTTTTATTGACCCAATTGATTAAATACCTAACACAATGCACCCATTTTTCAAGCTATGGGTCTCAATTCCCGAGTATAATTAACACTAATCATGATAATTAAATTTTCCCTCCATTTCCATCTGCTCATTGCTACAAATAATTGAATAATGCTACATAACCATTTGCCATTCCAGTCAAACATTCTATTTATATAACTCATGCTTTGAGAATATAATAAACTTACGGCTTCCGTGGGTACTTTGAACAAGGTTTGAGACTCTGCGAGCGATTTTTGCTACGCTTTTCTGATCGAACCAATCTTCCATAAGACGTGCAGCAGTACCTTTATTGTCTCCACTAATCAACTCATTTGTACGACTCATCGATGTTCCATGAGTAGCGAACCAATTAAAACTACCCACTGGACCCCACTGATCATCTACAAACTTCAAAAGTGTCATTTCTTTATCCACGTCATACTTGTACTTGACCCGTTCTGATGCAGGATTATTTAGATAACCGCTAGGACTGCGGTTAACACCCGCATCTAAGATCTCCCCTGAAAATTGCCCCAAAATTTATCAGCAATTTGAAACTTTTTTATGAAAATGTGTTTGTAAGGAAGCTGCATTACCTTTGTTAACATATATCGATCCCGGATGAAGGTTTTCATGAGCGCGAATTATGCTTTGCTCAATGCCGTCAACTAATGCATCAAATGATTGACGAACGAATCCCAGAGAAGTAACGATATACACTACATACTGCAGATAGCCTCCTGGGCCTGCGTGCGTATGTATACCACTAATGGCAACGTTCTGTTCGGTATATAAATTCCCATACCTAAACAAAAAATAACAGACTTTTAGCTGCACGTTTGAAGGCCATTAAACTTGTTCACGTCATGCCAAACGACACACGAGAAAAGGAAGACAATTCTAAAAGCTAATTTGGTTCTATGATAAAAAAAAATAATAATAAAAAATAACCGATGTTGAGGAAAGCAATTCAGGAGGTAGTATGCAATATAACAGAGTTTGGTGACATTCGACCAGTTTGGCAAGTTCACTTTTTACCTAAATTTTTTATTTGACCGACTTTATATGTAAACACAACCCAAATCGACCAACTCATAACTAAATGGGTTGAAATTGCCACCTCTAATGATCGCTAATACTCCCCAATGTACACATATGCCACTCGCTGTAAAGTATATGGTGCATTTAGATGTCAATGTTTATTATATGCACACACATTACATGCTTAATGAAAATTCAACAAATTGGAACTTGACTTCTAAGTAAAATAATTAATATTAATAATTAATTATTAATAATTAATAATTATAATTATAATAAATATATAATAATTAATAAACTAAAGACGTAATAACATATGAGACAACTACCTTGCCTTCAACCTTTCGAGGACTTTAATTGTTACAAGTTGTGAGCCCATACAAGCATCGAGATTGACAAACACAACACGGTTTCCCTGAGGCTCTGCCACAATGAACGAACGAGCTCTCAACCGAAAATGAATGCCAGATGCAGTCTGATCTGAGTTGGCATATCCCATCATGTTGACATCAGCAGCTGGCCCTGTGATGTCATAGCTTCCAAGCCCAACTAAGTAATTGGAAGCTGAGATAGTTTCTTTCCCATTGTGTAGTAAAACTAGCAATAACACCCAAAACATCGCGGTTGCACGTTGTCGCTCGATCATGATGAGTTTACTAACAAAATACAATACAAAAATCATAATCAAAATAAGATTAGATATTATAATAAGTTAAATGGCACCCTTAGTTTAGGTTGATGTATACAATTATTTTGTGTATGTCCAAAATTATTAAAGACAATCCCAACTATCTTTAGATAAGAAAACTGAAACTTTGATGCAAAAGTTCAATAAATAAAAAATTTCATTCATCTACACCAATAACCAATTATTAATCAAAATTAAGATTTATTAATCATTTAAATTAAAATCATAAATATAACAGAAATGGTAATAATCACTTCAAAAGTACATTCATGTCATCCTTAATCATGGATAATAATGGTACTAAATCTACAATCATTACAAAAAAAGTTCCAAGTACCAACTTTCCAAGTTTACTTAACAAATACGGAGTAGTACGAAGTAATATTTTAATCAGTTCATATGTACATCATCAACATAACAACAACAACATCATCATCAATAATCAATAATTCAATTGAATATAGATGTAGATATAAAAATGACAATAAAAATCATAATCTGCAAATAACGGAATTGAAGATCAAGATCAAAATTGTACTAATACAGATTGAATATACAATACCTGAAATTTCCAAGGAGTTGTATCTAATTACTCCATTAAAATGCAAAATGTAAAATGTGTGTGAAAGGTAGTAATGGGGGAAATGGGTGCTGGTAGTGGGTATGATTGAATGCAAGAACAACACTTGCTTAATATGGAGTGACGGACAAGTGAAGAGTGGGAAACGTTGTTTGGCATTATTATTTATTTTATTATTATTTACAACAGTATTATTTATATTTATTTATTATTGTTTTAATTGTTATTATTAATTTGATTTAATTATTTATTTGTTGAGTTGAGTAGGTTCGTCTCTGTGATGCAATAAATTAGGAGTCCACGGTTGATCCATGTTGTGAGTTTATTTAGTACTTATTCAACGCTTTCACATGTAAGTTTGTGATGTATATTGGTGATGGAATTAAATTATGTGTTCAAACCGTCACGTGGGGCACGTGGCATCTCTTTCTTTCCTTTTAGAAAAGATTTTGGCCTATGTTTGATTCAAGTTACTGTTATTCTTAGTGGAACATTTTTTGTTTATTTATGTTCATATAATAGTTGTGCCTTTTGAGGTCTAGTTTATTCTTTTCAATTATCTTTATATCACTCACTATTGTGAAGAATGAACCCTCGTATTAATAATTAAGACTCAAGTTAAACGTTGTTAATCATGAGTACAATATCATCTTGTTACTATTACGTTAGCATTTATCAACTTTTTTATATTCCGTATAAAAGTAAACTAATTAGCGTTTTTACTCGCTAATTGGTTTAGCTTACGCTAGTTCATGTTTTTCGGTTCTTCGTGAAAGTTTTGGATTAATTCTTGCTTTCCGAAAGGCAATTTTGGATTGATCAGCTTGTTAATAATCTCGAGCACCCAAGACTTTAATTTACCTCAGTCGTGTTGGCAGTCATACGTGTCCAAATTTTTTATGTTGAGTTTATGCAGTTTTTTAGTTGCATCGGACGAACCCAATTTCTTATGGCTCTTTCGTCCTAGAGCTTGGTCAACTGGACGAGGATGGTGTAACACCCCATATTTTTGGGGTATTATTTTATTGTAGTGGGTATTATTTAATTTAACGTTTGTTGAGAAAAAGGACCGCATATGCAAGAAAAGGACCTAAGGTGTAAGATTATAAGTTGGGCAGGGTACCAACGAGCTTATAGCTCAGTGGTACCCAATGCCTTTGATCCCTGGGCCCACAGTGGGGGAAGCTTTGACCCAAGAAAGGCGCAAGTTCGATTCTCAGTCTGGGCGCCCCGCATGGAATTTTTTCTCCCTCCGGGGGGGGGGGGGGGGGGGGGGGAAGTGCTTTCGGGTGTCTAGCTACCTGGGGTAAAGATCGCCTTGCCGCCACTGTGGGTACTGGGAGGAGGTACTTTTCCGGCACAGATCTCTTTCGGGGTGGGATTGGTGGGTGCTACAGCACACAGGGTTAGCGTGTCCCTGCCAACTTACACGTTTTGACCCAAGTTGGGCAGGGTTAAAAGTGTACATATGTGTTAAACTAACTTGTCTTAAAATTGGTACAATTAGGGGTGTGCATGGTACGGAAAAAACGAGGACCGGACCGGAACCGAATCGGACGAAAGAGTTTCGGTACGGTCCATGATCCTTAAATGTCATATTTTTCGGTCCTGTGTACCGGATGGACCGAACTCGAAAAAAATGAAAAACGGACCGGACCGAAATATTTACATTTTATTCATCTATAATTTAACAAATAGTCTCTACTGTTATTATCTTATTGTATTTTTTTTTCATGTGATGGGTTTGAAAGACTTGTGTATAAAAAGTCTTGAAAATAAGTGTCAAAATGGGTTTTATGTGTAAATTATGAATTGGCTAGTTGCTAGAGAAGGTGAACTTAAGACACACTCTAATGGTGATTTTGTTAATAAAAGTGAAATGTAAGAATGTGTGTATGATGAACTTGGAATATTTATAAATAAGACTAAACTTTGATAAAGTTGCTAGTAATTGATTTTGAATAAGTGAGTCTTTTATAAGTTAGACTTTTGTTTTAGTCAAATGGTGTCAAGTGTGTTTTGTGGGTCTAAAAGGTAAACCCGAAGTGCATTTAACTTTGTTTGCCCGAATGGGAATGAAGTGGGAAGACTTATGGTTATAAGTCTTGGAACTAGATAATTAAGGGTTAAAATGGGTAACCCTAGTGTAGTTGGTCTTGTTTGACTGGGTGTTGTCGAATTGTAATGTAAGTATTTATTGTATGTATTATGATGAATGTGCATGTATATGCCTATTGATTAGGTCCTTGTGCTGACTTTAGCTTGGAAGTACTTGTTGAATTGCTTGCTCGGATTTGAGGTGAGTACAATTTGTGCATATTTGTTTACAAAGTTGATTTGGTATGCGATTGTATTCTGCGGATTGGTTTGGTAAGGCTTGCTTCACGTTGGGAACGCAACAAGCAGAACTTGCTTCACGTTAGAA
This sequence comes from Rutidosis leptorrhynchoides, assembly GCF_046630445.1. Classification (NCBI taxonomy): domain Eukaryota; kingdom Viridiplantae; phylum Streptophyta; class Magnoliopsida; order Asterales; family Asteraceae; genus Rutidosis; species Rutidosis leptorrhynchoides. The sequence continues at coordinate 122,898,836 of NC_092338.1, read as the reverse complement.
CACAGCAAGTGGCACTTACTTCACGTTGGTAACGCAGTAAGTGTGTTATGAAAGATTGTAGAGAACTTGCTTCACGTTGGGAACGCAACAAATGACACTTACTTCACTTTGGGAACGCAGTAAGTGTTTTATGAAAGATGGTAGAGAACTTGCTTCACGTTGGGAATGCAACAAGGGGTACTTGCTTCACGTTGGGAACGCATCAAGGGGTACTTTCTTCATGTTGGGAACACAGCAAGGACCTAGGTTAGCATCAAATGTGAAATTGTGATTGGTTTCGTGATGTATGCAATTGTGCTTAGTTTCATGTTGTACAAAATTGTGATTGGTTTCGTGTTATATGCAATTGTGCTTAGTTTGGTGTTATATGATATTGTGATTGAATTTGTGTAGTATGCGATTTGAATATCCATATGAATTTTGTTGATTAATATGCATATATTGTATTCACCAAGCGTTTTCGCTTACTCGTTGTTGTTTAACCTTTTTATAGGTTTCGGTTTGAGCAAGGGAAAGAGTGCGACAGTTGACTTGTGCATGATATGCTATTGGAATGCGGTTATGCTTGCTCTTAGTGATTGTTAGATGCCTTGGTAGGTGCCTTGGGTGGGATAGATATATCCCAATAATCATGCTTTGCTCTTTTTGTTGTAGTATTATCAAATGGGTCAAGTTTGCCACATGATCTTGTAACGGGTCGGTCTAATATTAAATGTAGATTGATTATCATGTAAAGTTAATGGAAGTGCTGCTTTAAAGGTAATTAAAATGAACTATGTTTTGGTTAAATGACAAGTGTCGGAATGGGTCTTTAGAAATGGGTCAAAATGAGTTTTCAATCTAGAGCAGGTGTGTAACATCCCGTCTTTTTTCGTTTACTTTCCGCTTAATTAATTTAACGCCCGTTATTTAATTATAACATCTCTCATTTACTCTACGTATTTAAGGAAATTCGTTTGGTTAATTCACGCACCCGCTTTTAAACTTGAGGGACTAAACTTGCCAATAGGTTAAAGATTTGACTAGGTCAACTAGTCAAACCCTTCTCCTCCTCCACTCATTCACCACCTCCTCATTCTTGATACTTCCACTTTTCCTCTCAACACACTCAATCAAAGAATCATCATCTAAATCTGATCTAGCAAGCGTTCTATAAGACCCAAATATTTATTGTACATAATGTATTTATGGTGTACGATGCGTGTATGAAGTGTACGAAGCACGTACGTGTTACTTGCTCGAACGTCAAAGGAAACTGGACGTTGTCTGAAGTGACAAGGCGTGTACGTATCTTTTCAACCCCAAATAAAGTTTTTGTTGATGTTTCAAAGCCTTACCATTGGAAAGAAAATCTTATTACGTTTCCAACGATATTTGATTCATCGAAAACGGAGCTACGGTCAAAAAGTTATGGCCAAAACAAGTTACTGAAAACTGACCTGAAGGTTGGAGGGGCGCTCCACCTTATGGAGCGGCGCTCCGATCGCGTCTGATGCAATTTTCAGCATTTTTAAAAGGTTTAAATGAGGGGTACTTTGGTCTTTTCACTTGAGGTCGGTTTGGGGTCATCAAAACTGATCCATTGATCATTGTGGATCACATTTCACCTCTTTTCACTCATCAACACTCTCATCTTCAAACCCTAGAGAGAGAGGAGAGATTTAGAGAGAGAGCTCCAATTGGAGAAGAAGAAGAGTGTTTCGGGTCAAACCTCAAGTATTAAAGTTGTTCATCTCATCAACGGCATCATTTTGGCGGTATTGGTAAGTTCAAACTCCGAATTTCATTTGTTAGATTTGATATTCAAGTTAGGGTTTGAGATTGTTAGTTGTAAAACCCATTTAGTTGATGAAGAGGGTTTATGGAAACTTGCTATTTTGATATTTGGTGGGTTTTGGGTTGGTTAATGATTTAACCATGTTTAAGACTTGTAAATGGTGTATAATCACTAGTATTAGTGATTATTGATGTTTTGGAGACCATTAGGGTTCTTGTGGTTGACTAATTTTGAATAGAGTCAAAATTAGGGTTTGTTGATGATTATGACTCAATTGTCGAGGTAATAAGGTTTATAAACTTAAAATGGATTAAGTTGAAGCATAGAACCGAGTTAAATATGTTTTGGTGTCAAAACTTGCTAATGGCGTGATATTGACTTCTTATGGGTCAAATTGGGGTTTAAGTGTCATTTTGGGCAAGATAGGTGTTTAACACCTATGATTGGGTTTGATTGGCATATTAGGACCATTCTCACTTGTGTTAGTGATTATTGGTTAGTTTGGGCGCGGTTTGTGCTTGGAAGTGCATTTGGGTCGAAATTGCACTAGTTGTCAATTTGGGTTGATTGGTATATCCACCCTAATTGTGTTATTTGTATTTGTGATAAATGGAATAGGTACATTCCATCGGCGATTGCAGATTTTGGTTTGGCATCCATCAAGACTTCAAGGTGAGTGTTAATATCCTATATGCATATCTATGTGTAGGATGGGTGCGGGTCGGGTGAAGTGGTTCTCGGTCATAGAGTTCACTTCACATATAGGTGGATTGATGGACTTGTGTATAGGTCCAATTGGTACGGTTGTGCGTTTTGGTTGACCACCTTTGATGAGGTGCACACTTTGTGCGTACTTTATCACATGGGTGTGTGATGTGGATTATATAACCCCAATGGCGAAGGGTTATGATGTCGTAGGGGGTAGTATATAAATAGTTATTAATTTTAGCAGAAAATACTATTAAATACGATACAATTTTACACAAGATATTTATTTATTTATAGAATGGATATACTTAAACCTTGCTACAACACTTATAGGCAGTGTACCTAATCGTACAGTAGTGTAGTTTTTAGTAAGTCCGGTTCGTTCCACAGGGAAATCTTTAAACAAAGCTTAACGCTATATTAGTTTACTTTTATAAAAATACAAATATATATATATATATAAGTAATATTATTATTATAAAGGGGAGTTTTTACCGTTTAATGACCGGTTTGTCGATTTTAAAACTTTAGTCGCAGTTAAAACCAAATGTAAAATATTAAAAATAAATACAAGACTTAAATTAAAGCGTAAAGTAAATAACGATAATGAAATTGCGAATAATAAAAGTGCGATAAAATAAACTTGCGATAATTAAAGAGTACGATAATTAAAAGTGCAATTAAATAAAATAACAATAAAAATGCGATAATTAGAAGTGCAATTAAATATAAAATAAAGGAAATTAAATATGAAATAAAAGAATTATGCTTATTTAAACTTCCGTAATCATGATGTTTGACGTGTTGATTTTAGTTTTATGCCCATGGGTTAATTGTCCTTTGTCCTGGATTATTTAATATGTCCGTCTGGTTTTTGTCCATAACAGTCCATCAGTCATAAATATAAAGTGCGAGTGTCCTCGTCAAATTATCCTTATACCCGAAGTTAAATATTTCAACTAATTGGGGATTCGAATTGTAACAAGGTTTTAATACTTTGTTTAATGAATACACCAGGTTATCAACTGCGTGTAAACTAAGGTTTTACTACTTTGTTAGCAATTACACCAATTACCCTTGAATGTAATTTCACCCCTGTTTTAATTATTCTAGTGGCTATTAATCCATTCCCGTGTCCGGTTAAATGAACGATTATTCGTACATATAAATACCCCGCCCATCGTGTCCGATCGAGTGTATATGGTAATTTATAGGGACGCCCAATTGTAAATCTTTATATTAACATTAACAAACTTTCATTTAGTTAAACAAATATAAAGCCCATTAATAGCCCATAGCCTAATTTCCACAAGTGTCGTTCTTTTGTCCAAACCCCAATTATGGTACAAAGCCCAATTACCCAATTTTAGTAATTAGCCCAACATCATGATTACTTCGTTTTAAATAAGCATAATAATAACTTAGCTACGAGACATTAATGTAAAAAGGTTGAACATAACTTACAATGATTAAAAATAGCGTAGCGTTACACGGACAGAATTTCGACTTACACCCTTACAACATTCGCTAACATACCCTTATTATTAGAATTATAATTAAAATTAAAATTAAAATATAAATTATATATATATATATATATATATATATATATATATATATATATATATATATATATATATATATATATATATATATATATATATATATATATATATATATATATATATATATCGTATGAATGAGGAGAAAAAAGATGATGATTTGCGATCAGAATTCGGTTGGCTTTATAGGCAGTTTTTCATTTTGGGGCTCCGCGACTCGCGGCCAATTTTGCCTTCAAACTCCGCGAGTCGCGGAGTTTACTTTTACAGCTCAGAGGAGTTTGGCTCTTTGTTTACGGACGGTTTAAATATAAATATAATATATTAAATAATTATAAGAATTATTTAAATATTATATTATATTTATGTGCATAGTTAACTTGTAATTTTTAGTCCGTTGCGTCGAGCGTTGAGAGTTGACTCATGTCCCGGTTCCGGATTTTCGAACGTCCTTGCGTACAATTTAATATCTTGTACTTTGCGTTTTGAATCTTGTACTTTTGTAATTTCGAGACGTTTCTTATCAATAATTGGAACCTCTTTGATTGTCTTTTGTACTTTTGAGCTTTTTGGTCGTTTGCGTCTTCAATTCGTCGAATCTGTCTTTTGTCTTCACCTTTTATTATTTAAACGAATATCACTTGTAAATAGAACAATTGCAACTAAAAGCTTGTCTTTCTTGAGGAATAATGCTATGAAATATATGTTCGTTTTTAGCATTATCAGGTTAATATTGTGAGTGGAATAATTATGCGTTCATGTTTATGGCATATTTGTTTGTGGATGTTATGGTATAAACCACGTGTCGGTGGTACCATGACATGTATGTGACGAGTAATAGATGTGAACCACGAGCCGGTAGCATCGAGTGTGAACCACGAGCCGGTAGCACTATAAAATAAGATATGAACCACAAGCCGGTAGCATCGAGTGTGAACCACGAGCCGGTAGCACTATAAAAATAGATGTGAACCACGAGCCGGTAGCATCGAGTGTTTACCACGAGCCGGTAGCACTATAAAACGAGGCGTGAACCACGAGCCGGTAGCGTCAAAGTGTGAACCACGAGCCGGTAGCACTATAAAAGAGTATGACTCAAATGCGTATGGTGTGAACCACGAGCCGGTAGCACCATAGCGTTTATGGTTAACCATATTGTGTTTGTGATTGTTTAGCATGTTAAATATTGTATACATATAATGTTGTATTGTCGTGATGTAGCTAACCCTCCAGGTGTAGCTTATTGGCATTTGTTCATTTTGTCGTTGGTGAACTTACTCATTGTTGATGTTGTTAGCTTGTTGCTTAGTGATCGTACAGTATGCTTAGATTAGCTTACCTTTATGCTTGGATGCTTCGGTATGCGTTATTTGATTATTTGTGTGGCGTGTCCATTTTATGCATATATATGTATGTAGTATATTTTCACTCACTAAGCGTTAGCTTACCCTTTCGTTGTTTACTTTTTTATAGATTTGCTTGGATGAGGTGGCTCGGGTAAGCGTGGGAACTAGTGACTCGCGTAGTTGCTTTAGAAGGCTTGCTTTTGGATTCGATTAGGATTGGGTAGCGTATCCCCAATCGCCATGCTCGGATTTTATTTTGTGTTTAAAGTCATGGGGTCGAAACTTGTACCTTGTACTTAAAGGGTAATTTGGGCATATGTGGGCCCGGTGTCGTAAGACTCATTTTAGTATTGAAACGGGTTAGTTTCAACTATTATAATGTGTTGTGAAAAGCATTTGGTCCAAAAGTGTCGGGAAGTATGAGATCTTTTTGCGTGAAAATGACAATTGGGACAGCAGGGTTTGGAGCGGCGCGCCCCTATATGGAGCGGCACTCCAATTGCCTGAAAAGTGGATCTTTGTTAAAAAAAAAAAAAATCTAAGCGTGTTTTCAGTTGGATAACGGGTTGGGTCGTTACAAGTGGTATCAGAGCATGGTCTAAGGGATTTAGGTGACTTGAGATAGGTGCCTAGACTTAGACTTTTGTGTGCTAAATTTTGTGCGGGACTTGTAGGAGTACGGGTCGGAATGGGTTTAGTTAGTGCCTTGTTTATAGGTTGACTAACGTTTATATTAGTAATGCGGATATTATTAATATTGTGTTGTGATATTGATTCATGCGTTGTGTTTTGCTTGTGTTTGCGGTTACATATATCATCGAGCGAGGCGGTCGTTCTACTAACGAGTTGATACGGCGTGCGTGCGTAATAAAGACTTGCAAACATTATTACGGGTGCAAATCGTGTCTAACAAGTGATGTACGATGAGTGTTTAGCTAGATGGGGCGATGTTGTGCGTGCGGTTTTATACGTTCGTGGACTAATCGTTTTGCATTCTTTAGAATGACGACGCGAAACGAGATCGAGACGAATGACACTGAGTTTAGCGCTAGAGTTGCGGCCGCCGTTGCGGAGCAAATGAGTGCGTTTCGTGAAGAAATGGATAGGAAGTATTCCGAATCTCGAAGTAGTGGTGAAATGGAGCGTTGTCTTAAGAGCTTCATGAGGACTAAATCTCCGAGGTATGACGGGAAACCGGATCCTTTGGTAAGCACCACATGGATCTCGGATGTCGAAGGATGTTTTCGCACTATTGAATGCCCTCTCTAGAAAATGACGAGACTCGCTACTAGGTTCTTGCGGGGTAGGGCGAGGGATCGGTTGGATGGCAAGATTGATCTTGTCAGTGGCGAAACGTTTATGACTTTATCGTGGGACGAATTTAAGGAGGAATTCTTCGAGGAGTTCCGGACTTCAGCCGATTTGTGGGAATTGCGTAATGAGTTGCGAAATTTGCGACAAGGACCTATGGATTTGAATACTCTCAAGACGACCTTTATGGCGAAGGCTCGTTTTTGCCCGGAGTATTTGGGGAATGATCGTTTGTTGATGGGGGATTTCTATCGGACCTTGAATGATGACTTGAAGAATAAAATTAACCGGGGTCAAGCAAAATCGTTTGCGGAATTATTCGACTTGGCTAGAGGTTTCGAGTCATATTCGCGATCCAAGAAGGGTGAACCTTCAAGAGAGAGAAGGGTTGTTTCGTATGGTGCTCCGAGTAAGAGGACTAAGGGTCCGAGTGTGAGCACGGGTGGTACGCGGACGGGTATACCGGGTTCTAGTGTGTCTAGGTGTTACAATTGTGGCGTGAGGGGTCACAAGTCTTGGGAATGTTCGGTGCCAAGGGGTGATGGCATGGTGTGCTTCCATTTCCAAGAAGAAGGACATCGTAAGTCGGAATGTCCCAAGTTAGCAGGGACGGGTGCGGCAAGGAGACGTTAAGGTACGTTTCGTTGTAATAAATATGTCCTTTGATTGTTTATTAAGTGCCGTTTGAATTCGGGTTTATTAGATACATTGTGTCGTGCATGTTATTGATATGGGTGACGTTCCTAATGGAAGTACCCCATGGTGACATTTGATTGTCCGGCGAAGGGCGTAAGACTTGGTGCAACCAAGCATTCCTTAGTATTTGGGAAATGTTTCTACTAAGCCATGGAAATGGGTTTTGGTGTTCGGTTGTTAAGCGTGTGTTCGCTTTTGTGTTGAAGTTGATGAACCATGAGGTTCGTCGGGTGGTTTGGAACCCAAAAGAGATCGAGTGTTTGATCTCGATGTATGTTGGTAAAGGAGTCTACGTGACGCGACATTAGGTGCCTCTCTCATACCTACTAGCGTGGTGTTCGACTCCGTTTATATTGCGGTTACATTGTACTTAGGGTACCGAAGTGAAACCCTTAGGTACATGAGTGATCGGGTGGAAGTTGACAAACTATAGCAATTGGATGATTGCGAGAGTAGAGTTTGTGTAATTTGCGGGACACTTTTCGTTCAAAGTGTTTAAGGATTGGTTAAAATCCTTCGGGTGCTCAAGGTTGGAGCAAGATGTGGTGATGGGTCGTGTGAGCCCAATTGTGGTAAAGTTTACCTTTGGTAGCATTGTACGGTTGTACGAGATGCAGTTATGGGACGTAGTTCCAAGTGGGGGAGTTACACTCCTGCACGAGGAAGTTTTAGTGTGAGATTTTGGATAACGCTTTTGGTAGATCCGAAACTTGTGTTGGGATCTAGTTTTGGTCGATTTGTGGTAGAGTACAATTTCGGTTAAATTGTACTTATGATTTGGGGTTTGAATTACCACCGAGGTGGTAATGTGGTAAATCTCGTTGAGAGATAATGGACGTGTATGGCGAGCAAGGTGAAATCCCTCGGTTAAGGGATGTGCGTATCGGATTCTCTTTTAGAGAATTATTGTTTTGTACCTATGTTTGATATAGGTGGTTCTTGCTCGATTGTGTGGATGGTTAGTGGTATCCGTAAGGGTTCACTATAGTGTAGCAGAGCGCGATGTTGCACTACTCGTTGTTCGAGGTCAAAAGTGCGTATGTGATTGGTGAAGCATGACCGTTCGGGGTCCGCTGACTTCATCATGGGAGTAGTGATATATCGATGAAGCATGACCGTTGACGGGGTCCTCTGACTTCATCCGGTGTTGAGTGATCTATCGGTTGTTTTATACACCAATGGTGGGGTCGTAAGGACCGTGTGGTGTGATCTATCGGTTGTTTTATACACCGATGGTGGGATCGTGAGGACCATGTTGTGTGATTAGTGATGCGATAGCCGTGTTTCGCTCACATGTTGTTACGGGTGTGACAATAGTCGATTTTGTACACCTTAGGATTAGCATTGCCATAGTCATTTTGGGCGTTTTTGGTTTTAGCCGTTGCTTATGATGTTAGGATAGTGGCGTATTGTTTGTATTGCGCACTACAAAGGATGTTTAGTGGTAAGTGTAATCCGTAAGGATTCATGTGGTTCGATCTTCAACATTCGGATTGTTGACTTTAGGTTGAGACTTGGTCGCTTTTAGCGTTCTCCTTAGTAAAGGTACGCTAAGGAATTGATATCTCGGTATGAGATTGGTTGAGTTTTTCCCGATATGGGGAATTGAGCAGGTTTTAGTGCTCGGATTGTGGTTTTGATAAATCGCAGGTGACGATTTTAGTTGTTAAAGAGGATTCATTGGGAAGATTTGTCTAGGAAAGTTCGGATTGGGACTTATGATTGAGGACCGTTGAGTAGGTCCGGATTGGTTAAGTGGAGAAGATCACGAGGACGTGATCGAGTTTAAGTGGGGGAGAGTTGTAAGAACCAAATATTTATTGTACATTGATGTGTGCAGCGGGGTGTACGAAATAGTATTAATTTAAATACGAAATACGACGAAATATTACACAAGTTTTAATTATTTATTTACAAAATGGATATACCTAAACCTTGCTACAACACTATAGGCAGTGTACCTAATCGTAGAGTAGTATAGTTTTTAGTAAGTCCGGTTCATTCCACAGGGAGCGGGCTTATTGCACACTATATTTTTAAACAATTATATTTGTACAAAATATATTATATTGATAATATATAAAAGGGGGTTTACCGTTTAATGACTGGTTTGTCGATTTTATATTTTAAGTTACAATTAAAACCTAATGCAAAATATAAATGACGATAATTAAAGTAGCGAAAAATAAATGACAATAAATAAATGACGTTAAATAAAATAGCGAGTAAATAAAAGTACGATGAAATATGAAATAAAATATATTATGCTTATTTAAACTTCCGTAATCATGATGGTTGACGTGTTGATTTTAATTTTATGCCCATGGGTTAATTGTCCTTTGTCCTGGATTATTTAATATGTCCGTCTGGTTTTTGTCCATAACAGTCCATCGGTCATAAATTTAAAGTGCGAGTGTCCTCGTCAAATTATCCTTATACCCGAAGTCAAATATTCCAACTAATTGGGGACTTAAACTGTAACAAGGTTTTAATACTTTGTTTAATAATTACACTAGGATATCGACTGCGTGTAACCCAAGGTTTTAATACTTTGTTATCAATTATGCCAAGTGTCCTTGTACATAATTTCACCCCTGTTTTAATAATTCCATAGACTATTAATCCATTCCCGTGTCCGGTTAAATGAACGATTATTCGTACATATAAATATCCCGCCCATCGTGTCCGATCGAGTGTATATGGTTATTTATAGGGACGTCCAATTGTAAATCTTTATATTAAAATTAACAAACTATCATTTAGTTAAACAAATATAAAGCCCATTAATAGCCCATAGTCTAATTTCCACAAGTGTCGTTCTTTTGTCCAAACCCCAATTAAGGTACAAAGCCCAATTACCCCGTCTTTAATATTTAGTCCAACATCATAATTACTTTGGCTCAAATAAGCATAATAATAACTTAAGTACGAGACATTAATTTAAAAAGGAGAACATAACTTACATTGATTATTTATCGCGTAGTGTTACACGGACAGAGCTCTGACTTTAAAACCCGTAAAATAACCTTTACATAACCCGAACTAATCTAATATAAAACTACCCTATACTATATATTATATATATATATATATATATATATATATATATATATATATATAATATATATATTTATTTATTTATTTATTATAGAGTATTATTATTATATTTTTTATGGCCAAAACTCGTTGCCTTTTATAGATGTGGTCTGATCCTGAGGCCCATGCGATCGCATGGGTTCTCAGTGTTAATCTCATGCGATCGCATGGCCAGTCTGGCCATGCCCAATTGCTTTGTTTTCTAGCTTGTCGACGTTATATTTAATTATATAATATAATATATATAATTTTATATAATTATATATATATTATATTATATTCTTGTGCATAGTAGACTCATAATTTTTGGTCCGTTGCGTCGGGCGTTGATAGTTGGCTCAGGTCCCGGTTTCGGATTTTTGAACGTCCTTTCGTATAATTTAATATCTTGTACTTTGCGTTCCGCAACTTGTACTTTTGTCATTTTTAGACGTTTCTCATCAATAAATTGAACCACTTGGATTGTATCTTGTACATTTGAGCTTTTTGGTCATTTGCGTCTTTAAATCGTCGTTTTCGCCTTTTATCTTCGTACTTATTTAATATAAACGATTAAAACTTAAAATAGGACAATTACAACTAAATAATTTACATATTGGGAGGATATTGCTACTAAATATATGTTCATTTGGAGCACTATCAAATATCCCCACACTTGAACGTTGCTTGTCCTCAAGAAATACAGAACTTGAAATTAAATCACACGAATCACTTCTTTATTCTTCACACTTTATACATTAGTGATTTTGATACGGCGGTATAAACAATGATAGTAACGATGTGGTTTACAGTCCCACATGACTATAAAAATTTAGATCCTTAAGGAAATTGGATCTTTATGAAAACATTTGATCTTTTGAAAATTCATTCTAGCTTTTACCCTAGATAAGTTTTCCGGAATACCCCTTCACCGGTGTTTGCAAAATGTTTTTGTGGGTTTTGTGGGTTTCAGATTTGAAAATTTTAGCTCAAAACTTATGGTTTTGTGTCACCCACTTGCTAACCTTGTATTGGGAAAGCAAAACGTCCAGTATACTTGTCCCGTATATTACCTTTCGGCAAACTACCGTCCAGTTGTAAAGGAAAGCGATGAACAAGAAACTGTTAAGGCAATGTTTAATGACATGCATTTGTTCATGGTCTAAAACGTGTCGGATGCAATTACTATCCTTTGTAGGAGCAATAGTAAAGATCACCCTATAATTTTTTTCGGTCTGGCACAAGGTCCTGTCTTCGACCATGCTATGCAACCACCGTTCTTACGGTTGACACCCGAATTGGTTCAGGTGACCTAATGAATTCTAGGTGAATTCCTAGGATTTTACGTTCAATGGTAATGAACGCATTAAAAATGGGTTTTTAGAAAACAAATCGGTTTTAATTTGATCAAAATATTTTCTCGTTCAAGCTCGAGTTTAGATATCATCGAATTCCATGAGTTTGTAATTCTCAATCTTTAAGGTCAATCTCTAGGATTGAGTAATATCAGTCTTAAAAGCTGATTTTTAATCTTTAAGGAGATTATCCTTTCTGGGGATTTGATTCATTAGTCTTATCAAGCTAATTTGCACGGCGCCCTCCCCATTTTACGAGACAGATCCTCTCATGGTTAGGATAAGTCTGACCACTTGGCGACCCTGTTTGATGCTGAGGTTCGTGGATTTCCTGCTGATCTTAGTGATGACTTTTCTAGATTTTTCGTCAACCTACAGCTGGTCTGGACGACAACTTCTTGACCTAAATCAAGAAGCGCGTGTCTTTTTCGGAAGACTTTACTTCCTTTTAATGATGGAATTGATTCATCGTGTAGATCCATCTTTCATTACAGTAAATCGGGTAAAACAGTTAATTTAGTCCAAAACAAAAGCACCTGCAATAACTTTACGGAAATATGTGATAGATAGTTTTTAATTGAATAACTTGGTACATTCTCCCCACACTTGGCTTTTTCATGCTTCTTTTTATATCCTAATAAATAAATTCAAGCATTTTAGTTGTTTCTCAATTTATGTTCTTTTCGAGGTAACGATAATTTCGGCATTAACACCTAGTTTTATCGTTCATAAATATGTATAAACATGATTTTGAATTCATTTAGTTTAAAATTTTTCAAATTTTCATAAAATTTAGAAAATAAGCCAAGTATAAACCCGAGAGAATTGATAACCCTTCCCCACACTTGAGATCATGCAATGCCCTCATTAGCATGAAATCAGACTATAATTATAAATTCATGAGGAAGATTAGTGTAGAAAAATGATAAAAAAAAATCCATTTTGTAATTACAAAGCTCATCGAATGATAGATGGCGCGCCTCATCGTTCATTCCTTCTTATTTTATCACACATGCTTTTTTTTCAAAAACGGCTGATTTTCTGAACTGTTTACTAATAATTGAAAAAGCGTCTTTTACCCTAATCATGCATTTTTATTAACGATTTATGCACTAACCTGAACCCCTAATTTAACGTTAAGTGGGGTTAGACTTCCCCATACTTAGCTGACGACATGTGAAGTTGGTAGAATAAGTTCCACGAATTAAAATAGTGAGCCAGTTATTTACATCTCGGGTGGTATAAAATATATCAATGGGTTTAAAGTTTAAACCCACCCGATCTTCACTACTTAATTCTTTTTTAAGTGTAGCTTTTAGTAAATGGATATGTCTCTTTTCTGGTTCTTGGTCAAATGGATCGATATACACCGACATACATACTATAGGGTGGAAAATTCCTAACATTTTCTTCCTTTTATTCTCGGGATCAAAGGTTTCACCTCTATTACCCAATTGGGTGAAATCCAAGGTGTCATTATCTATTACAGCCCGTAGTTCATCTCCAGTAGATGACTCGTCTATTGAGAATATTGGGTTGGAAGGTTGTGGAATGGTGAATTCCGGGATCGAAGTAGATTCTTCTTCTTTAACGGTACTTATCGGTTCCACCACTTTGGTCTCGGGGGTAAAATTTTCAACGTTATCATTTTCCCATGAGTAAAAATTTGTCACCCTTACTTCTTCTTCATTCATTGATTGATCGATGATTTCGTCGGTAGAGGCTAATGTGTCGATATGTTGTGAAATTGGTAAAGCTGAATAAAAAGTATTATCGGGATAGTTGGTGATTTCGGAGCTCTCGAATTCAACAAAATTCGATGATATGAGATTTTCTTGTACATGACTCCTCAGATCAACAGGTGTGTAGTCTGATAGAGTTTCAGCTTGCCTATTTACAAACTTTCTCATTTGTTCATTTTGAGCATCAAGTTCTTCGAGTTTGATTTTTATATAATCTAAAGAATTTTCAGACACATAATTTTCCTCGTCTTCTGGTTGTTAAGTTTGGAAATATTCTTGGGAATAATCCCAATTTGAATTGTATTCCTCATAATCATTCCATTCAGGTTCCATGGGTGCGTAATTTTCCATAGGAACATAATAATAACATTCCCATGTTGAATGATAATCTCCACAGATTTCACAACCAGTTATTGTTTCGTCATTTGTGATCCAAGATTGACCGAACGAATTGTCATCAACACCCGTTTGAGAGTATTGATTAAATTGATTTCGGATGTCATAAAGAGTTTCCAAAATATTCTCGAAATTTTCCATAATGCGCTTTTTTTTACCAAATTTTAGCTACAATGTAGTGCATTTACTTAATTATCCTATTAGTTATAAAAATAAAAATTATATAAGTTATCAAATTAATAGACTTTTCTGATTTTGCCCACGTTTCGAATAGCCAATAGATGCAGCAGGGAGCCAGAACCCTTTAAATCGGAAGCTCACAACTCAGCCACTAACAAATCCAACTATTACTACGAACCAGAAAATTTGGATGTCTACCAATTTAACCGCTTAAAATAATTTTTTCGTTTTTGAAATTTTAGAGAAGAAATAAAAAATTCTATGTCCTAAAAACTAGATCGTCGAGAAATAAGAAAGAAAAAGAAGCGCGTCGAAAAACGTCGAAAAATAAAAATAAGAAATAAAAACGTCGAAACTTAAAAGGTACTAAAATTTATAAACAGCGTCGCAAAATTCTAAAGCACCTAAATCTTAATCTAAAGAAAAGGCACTTAAGTGATTTTACGGCAAAACCTAAAAATCTAGAAATATAAAATAAGCTACGGCAAAATACTAGTCTTAAAACTAATTACGAACGATAAAAATACAAATATTACGAATAAACGATAAAAATACAAATTGTAATTAAAATGATAAAAATATAAATTTTATAAAAATATTATTTTTATATTATATATTTTATAAAAGTATTAATTTTTTTTATAATTATAAAACTAATTAAAACTTAAATTATAAATTAAATTAAAACTAAAACTAAATATTATTATAAATAACCCTAAATAATAATAATAATAAATAATACCCCGTAATAAATGCTGAAATAGGGTTTCTGGCGTGTCAGATCAGGCCATGCGATCTCATGGCTTTACAACACCCGGCTCATGCGATCGCATGGGTCTGGGTTCCAGGTTTTTTTTTTTGTTTTTTTTTGTTTTTTTTTGTTTTTTTTTTTTATTGTTTTTCTAAAAATGATATATAAATATATGTATACAAATATATATTAAAAATATAGCGTTTCGCCGAGTCCCCGGCAGCGGCGCCAAAAACTTGATGTGTGCAGCGGGGTGTACGAAATAGTATTAATTTAAATACGAAATACGACGAAATATTACACAAGTTTTAATTATTTATTTACAAAATGGATATACCTAAACCTTGCTACAACACTATAGGCAGTGTACTTAATCGTAGAGTAGTATAGTTTTTAGTAAGTCCGGTTCGTTCCACAGGGAGCGGGCTTATTGCACACTATATTTTTAAACAATTATATTTGTACAAAATATATTATATTGATAATATATAAAAGGGGGTTTACCGTTTAATGACTGGTTTGTCGATTTTATATTTTAAGTTACAATTAAAACCTAATGCAAAATATAAATGACGATAATTAAAGTAGCGAAAAATAAATGACAATAAATAAATGACGTTAAATAAAATAGCGAGTAAATAAAAGTACGATGAAATATGAAATAAAATATATTATGCTTATTTAAACTTCCGTAATCATGATGGTTGACGTGTTGATTTTAATTTTATGCCCATGGGTTAATTGTCCTTTGTCCTGGATTATTTAATATGTCCGTCTGGTTTTTGTCCATAACAGTCCATCGGTCATAAATTTAAAGTGCGAGTGTCCTCGTCAAATTATCCTTATACCCGAAGTCAAATATTCCAACTAATTGGGGACTTAAACTGTAACAAGGTTTTAATACTTTGTTTAATAATTACACTAGGATATCGACTGCGTGTAACCCAAGGTTTTAATACTTTGTTATCAATTATGCCAAGTGTCCTTGTACATAATTTCACCCCTGTTTTAATAATTCCATAGACTATTAATCCATTCCCGTGTCCGGTTAAATGAACGATTATTCGTACATATAAATATCCCGCCCATCGTGTCCGATCGAGTGTATATGGTTATTTATAGGGACGTCCAATTGTAAATCTTTATATTAAAATTAACAAACTATCATTTAGTTAAACAAATATAAAGCCCATTAATAGCCCATAGTCTAATTTCCACAAGTGTCGTTCTTTTGTCCAAACCCCAATTAAGGTACAAAGCCCAATTACCCCGTCTTTAATATTTAGTCCAACATCATAATTACTTTGGCTCAAATAAGCATAATAATAACTTAAGTACGAGACATTAATTTAAAAAGGAGAACATAACTTACATTGATTATTTATCGCGTAGTGTTACACGGACAGAGCTCCGACTTTAAAACCCGTAAAATAACCTTTACATAACCCGAACTAATCTAATATAAAACTACCCTATACTATATATTATATATATATATATATATATATATATATATATATATATATATATATATATATATAATATATTTATTTATTTATTTATTATAGAGTATTATTATTATATTTTTTATGGCCAAAACTCGTTGCCTTTTATAGATGTGGTCTGATCCTGAGGCCCATGCGATCACATGGGTTCTCAGTGTTAATCTCATGCGATCGCATGGCCAGTCTGGCCATGCCCAATTGCTTTGTTTTCTAGCTTGTCGACGTTATATTTAATTATATAATATAATATATATTATTTTATATAATTATATATATATTATATTATATTCTTGTGCATAGTAGACTCATAATTTTTGGTCCGTTGCGTCGGGCGTTGATAGTTGGCTCAGGTCCCGGTTTCGGATTTTTGAACGTCCTTTCGTATAATTTAATATCTTGTACTTTGCGTTCCGCAACTTGTACTTTTGTCATTTTTAGACGTTTCTCATCAATAAATTGAACCACTTGGATTGTATCTTGTACATTTGAGCTTTTTGGTCATTTGCGTCTTTAAATCGTCGTTTTCGCCTTTTGTCTTCGCACTTATTTAATATAAATGATTAAAACTTAAAATAGGACAATTACAACTAAATAATTTACATATTGGGAGGATATTGCTACTAAATATATGTTCATTTGGAGCACTATCATACATAATGTATTTATGGTGTACGATGCGTGTATGAAGTGTACGGAGCACGTACGTGTTGCTTGCTCGAACGTCGAAGGAAACTGGACGTTGTCTGAAGTGACAAGGTGTGTACGTATCTTTTTAACCCCAAATAAAGTTTGTGTTGATGTTTCAAAGCCTTACCATTGGAAAGAAAATCTTATTACGTTTCCAACGATATTTGATTCATCGAAAACGGAGCTACGGTCAAAAAAGTTATGGCCAAAACAAGTTACTGAAAACTGGCCTGAAGGTTGGAGCGGCGCTCCACCTTATGGAGCGGCACTCCGATCGCGTCTGATGCAATTTTCAGCATTTTTAAAAGGTTTAAATGAGGGGTACTTTGGTCTTTTCACTTGGGGTCGATTTGGGGTCATCAAAACTGATCCATTGATCATTGTGGATCACATTTCACCTCTTTTCACTCATCAACACTCTCATCTTCAAACCCTAGAGAGAGAGGAGGGATTTAGAGAGAGAGAGCTCCAATTAGAGAAGAAGAAGAGTGTTTCGGGTCAAACCTCAAGTATTAAAGTTGTTCATCTCATCAACGGCATCATTTTGGCGGTATTGGTAAGTTCAAACTCCGAATTTCATTTGTTAGATTTGATATTCAAGTTAGGGTTTGAGATTGTTAGTTGTAAAACCCATTTAGTTGATGAAGAGGGTTTATGGAAACTTGCTATTTTGATATTTGGCGGGTTTTGGGTTGGTTAATGATTTAATCATGTTTAAGACTTGTAAATGGTGTATAATCACTAGTATTAGTGATTATTGATGTTTTGGAGACCATTAGGGTTCTTGTGGTTGACTAATTTTGACTAGAGTCAAAATTAGGGTTTGTTGATGATTATGACTCAATTGTCGAGGTAATAAGGTTTATAATCTTAAAATGGATTAAGTTGAAGCATAGAACCGAGTTAAATATGTTTTGGTGTCAAAACTTGCTAATGGCGTGATATTGACTTCTTATGGGTCAAATTGGGGTTTAAGTGACATTTTAGGCAAGATAGGTGTTTAACACCTATGATTGGGTTTGATTGGCATATTAGGACCATTCTCACTTGTGTTAGTGATTATTGGTTAGTTTGGGCGCGGTTTGTGCTTGGAAGTGCATTTGGGTCGAAATTGCACTAGTTGTCAATTTGGGTTGATTGGTATATCCACCCTAATTGTGTTATTTGTATTTGTGATAAATGGAATAGGTACATTCCATCGGCGATTGTGGATTTTGGTTTGGCATCCATCAAGACTTCAAGGTGAGTGTTTATATCCTATATGCATATGTATGTGTAGGATGGGTGCGGGTCAGGTGAAGTGGTTCTCGGTCATAGAGCTCACTTCACATATATGTGGATTGATGGACTTGTGTATAGGTCCAATTGGCACGGTTGTGCATTTTGGTTGACCACCTTTGACGAGGTGCACACTTTGTGCATACGTTATCACATGGGCGTGTGATGTGGATTATATAACCCCAATGGCGAAGGGTTAATATTGTGAGTGGAATAATTATGCGTTCATGTTTATGGCGTATTTGTTTGTGTATGTTATGGTATGAACCACGTGCCGGTGGTACCATGACATGTATGTGACGAGTAATAGATGTGAACCACGAGCCGGTAGCATCGAGTGTGAACCACGAGCCGGTAGCACTATAAAATAAGATGTGAACCACGAGCCGGTAGCATCGAGTGTGAACCACGAGTCGGTAGCAATATAAAAATAGATGTGAACCACGAGCCGATAGCATTGAGTGTGAACCACGAGCCGGTAGCACTATAAAAATAGATGTGAACCACGAGCCGGTAGTATCGAGTGTGAACCACGAGCCGGTAGCACTATAAAACAAGGCTTGAACCACGAGCCGGTAGCGTCGAAGTGTGAACCACGAGCCGGTAGCACTATAAAAGAGTATGACTCAAATGCGTATGGTGTGAACCACGAGCCGGTAGCACCATAGCGTTTATGGTTAACCATATTGTGTTTGTGATTGTTTATCATGTTAAATATTGTATACGTATAATGTTGTATTGTCGTGATGTAGCTAACCCTCTAGGTGTAGCTTATTGGCATTTGTTCACTTTGTCGTTGGTGAACTTACTCATTGTTGATGTTGTTAGCTTGTTGCTTAGTGATCGTACGGTATGCTTAGATTAGCTTGCCTTTATGCTTGGATGCTTCGGTATGCGTTATTTGATTATTTGTGTGGCGTGTCCATTTTATGCATATATATGTATGTAGTATATTTTCACTCACTAAGCGTTAGCTTACCCTCTCGTTGTTTACTTTTTTATAGATTTGCTTGGATGGGGTGGCTCGGGTAAGCGTGGGAACTAGTGACTCGCGTAGTTGCTTTAGAAGGCTTGCTTTTGGATTCGATTAGGATTGGGTAGCGTATCCCCAATCGCCATGCTCGGCTTTTATTTTGTGTTTAAAGTCATGGGGTCGAAACTTGTACCTTGTACTTAAAGGGTAATTTGGGCATATGTGGGCTCGGTGTCGTAAGACTCATTTTAGTATTGAAACGGGTTATTTTCAACTATTATAATGTGTTGTGAAAAGCATTTGGTCCAAAAGTGTCGGGAAGTATGAGATCTTTTTGCGTGAAAATGACAATTAGGACAGTAGGGTTTGGAGCGGCGCGCCCCTATATGGAGCGGCGCTCCAATTGCCTGAAAAGTGGATCTTTGTTAAAAAAAAAAAAAATCTAAGCGTGTTTTCGGTTGGATAACGGGTTGGGTCGTTACACGTTCTTCAAAACAAATTACATATTTGGAATCCTTGCAACTTCCGCTTCGATTCCATACCAACTTCATCTCATTTAGGTAACTTTCTAAAAACACTAGATTCTTTGTTCTTGATATTTTTGACTTATAAAAGTGTTCATTAGTGTCTATGGCTCAAGTCTAACATGAATATGTGATTTATATGCTCGATCTCGTTATTTTAAGTAACTAGCATGAACTTGAAATTTGGTGTGTTTGATCTTGAGATTTGGTTGCTTAAATGTTGTTAGATGTTAAAAGTGCATGTATTAAATGTGTTACTAGCATCACTAGTTTCAATTTGGTGTGTAGGTTGACTTAGAAAGACTCCATTAACATATTGCTAAATTTATGATTTTGAGTTAGGGTTTGATAGAAGTAAAATGGATTTTTTTTGATGCATTGAATGCTTTGCAATGTTAATTGTAAGTGTTTAGTAGTATTGTATGCATAATTACCTACGAAACGGCGTATTATATGTGTGCATTTAATTCCCGAGTCACCAAAATGCATTTATGAACTTGAAGCATTTATGATGAACATTAAATGAGCATTCAACTTGGATTTGATTATTGTAAATGATGTTTTTTGATTATGAAAGGTGTTTAGTTATATTCCTCATTAAATTACCTTTTCAACGATATAAGATACATATTTTGAATGTTTTCGATTCATTAGTTGTGTTTGTTTGAAGTTTGGTTCGTGCACTTGTTAAAATTCAGAAACAGCATTTTCCCAGGTACATGAGCGCCGCTTCTACACTAAGAGCGCCGCTCCTGGTCAGCCTTTTGTGGAGTTTTTCATTAGACGTCAGGAGCACCGCTCCTGGAAACAAGAGCGTCGCTTCTGGGTCCTCAAGAGCGCCGCTCCTGGCTTAGGTGCGCCGCTCCTGTGCAGAAAAAGTAGACCAACTTATTTTGTGTTTTCCAAAATTAATCCCCGCTTACTCGCAACTCCGATTAACATGAAACTTGGCCAACATGTTTATATACGATTACTAATTGAAGAAAAATTGTCAGATACCCGACCCGTTGATAATGCTAAAAACGAACATATATTTCATAGCATTATTCCTCAAGAAAGACAAGCTTTTAGTTGCAATTGTTCTATTTACAAGTGATATTCGTTTAAATAATAAAAGGTGAAGACAAAAGACAGATTCGACGATTTGAAGACGCAAACGACCAAAAAGCTCAAAAGAACAAAAGACAATCAAAAAGGTTCCAATTATTGATAAGAAACGTCTCGAAATCACAAGAGTACAAGATTCAAAACGCAAAGTACAAGATATTAAATTGTACGCAAGGACGTTCGAAAATCCGGAACCGGGACTAGAGTCAACTCTTAACGCTCGACGCAACGGACTAAAAATTACAAGTTAACTATGTATATAAATATAATATAATATATAATTAATTATATTAATTATATATATATATTATATATATATTAAAAACTGTCGGCAGCCAGAAACTCCAAGGGAGTAAATTGAAAATACCTCTCCGCGACTCGCGGAGTTTGAAGGGCTTTTTGCCGCGAGTCGCGGAGCCCCAAAATTCATTTCTGGCTATAAAGCCAACCGAATTCTGATCGAATTTTACAATATTTTTCAATCTCTCTCTCAATATATACGTAATATATATATATATTTATATTTTAATTTTAATTTTAATTATAATTCTAATAATAAGGGTATGTTAGCGAATGTTGTAAGGGTGTAAGTCGAAATTCTGTCCGTGTAACGCTACGCTATTTTTAATCATTGTAAGTTATGTTCAACCTTTTTATATTAATGTCTCGTAGCTAAGTTATTATTATGCTTGTTTAAAACGAAGTAATCATGATGTTGGGCTAATTACTAAAATTGGGTAATTGGGCTTTGTACCATAATTGGGGTTTGGACAAAATAACGACACTTGTGGAAACTAGACTATGGGCTATTAATGGGCTTTATATTTGTTTAACTAAATGAAAGTTTGTTAATGTTAATATAAAGATTTACAATTGGGCGTCCCTATAAATTACCATATACACTCGATCGGACACGATGGGCGGGGTATTTATATGTACGAGTAATCGTTCATTTAACCGGATACGGGAATGGATTAATAGCCACTAGAATAATCAAAACAGGGGTGAAATTACATTCAAGGGTAATTGGTGTAATTGTTAACAAAGTAGTAAAACCTTGGTTTACACGCAGTCGATAACCTGGTGTATTCATTAAACAAAGTATTAAAACCTTGTTACAATTCGAATCCCCAATTAGTTGGAATATTTATCTTCGGGTATAATAATAATTTGACAAGGACACTTGCAATTTATATTTATGACTGATGGACTGTTATGGACAAAAACCAGACGGACATATTGAATAATCCAGGACAAAGGACAATTAACCCATGGGCATAAAACTAAAATCAACACGTCAAACATCATGATTACGGAAGTTTAAATAAGCATAATTCTTTTATTTCATATTTAATTTCTTTTATTTTATATTTAATTGCACTTCTAATTATCGCACTTTTATTTATTGTTATTTTATTTTATCGCACTTTTAATTATCGTACTTTTAATTATCGCAATTTTATTTTATCGCATTTTTATTATTCGCAATTTCATTATCGTTATTTACTTTACGCTTTAATTTAAAGTCTTGTATTTATTTTATATTTTACATTAGGTTTTAACTGCGACTAAAGTTTTAAAATCGACAAACCGGTCATTAAACGGTAAAAACCCCCCCTTTATAATAATAATATTACTTATATATATATTTGTAATTTTAATAAAAGTAAACTAATATAGCGTTGAGCTTTGCTTAAAGATCTCCCTGTGGAACGAACCGGACTTACTAAAAACTACACTACTGTACGATTAGGTACACTGCCTATAAGTGTTGTAGCAAGGTTTAAGTATATCCATTCTATAAATAAATAAATATCTTGTGTAAAATTGTATCGTATTTAATAGTATTTTCTAATAAAATTTAATAGTATTTTATACCCCTCTGCTTTGACATCAAGTATTTTTGGCGCCGCTGCCGGGGACAACATCTTAAAAGCCGGAAGCGCAACGCTAATAAAAAAAAAAAAGATTTTATTTACTTTTATTAAAAGTCGTTTTTGTAAAAATTACGTTTTAATCATTCAAAAATATAAAAAGAAAAACAAAAATATAAGTATTTTTAGGATTTTGTTAAATATTTAAGTTTTATAAGTTTCTTTATCTTTATTTTAATTTATAAAAATATAAATTTTATTAAAAATCGTTTATTTAAATTAAAAACAGAAAACAGAAAAATAAATAAAAATAAAAAAAGAAAAACGCGTAAAAAGTACTACCTGTCAACAGAATTCCTGAACCCCGCGACTTGCGGGGTTTTGCTCTTTATTTGCCGCGACTCGCGGAGGGTTTCTGACACACGGACAAAACCCTAATCACGGGTTTTAATTTATTATTATTATTATTAATTACTTAATTATTATTATTATTATTAATTTTAGTTTTATTTTTACTTTTTACTTTATATATAGGTATTTTGTTTAATTAGTTTTATTAAAATTGTAAAATTAGTAGTTTTTATTAAATAAATAATATAAAAATAATATTTTTATAAAAATTGTACTTTTTACAACTTTTTGTATATTTTTATATTTTGTACCTTTTTAATCGTTGTAGCGTAATATTTGTATTTTTAGCTCATAATTAATTTTAAACTTAGTTTTTGCTATAGTTATTTTTACTCCTATATTTTTAGGCTTTGCCGTAGAATTCCTTAAGTGCTTTTTCTTTAGACTAAGAATTAGGTGCTTTAGAATTTTGCGACGCCTTTTTAAGTTTTAGTTTCTTTTTAAGTTATTTCCATTTGGAATTTAGTTTTTCCTGTAAGCTTTAATTTTTTTTAGACCTTTTACTATGTATCAATTATCATTCCAATTAGTAATTTCAATTTGCGATTATAATTTTAAGTTAGTTGTAGTAATAAGGATAAATTAGTTAAGTATTTTTAAGTTTTTATAAGTTTCTTTTATTTTTCCGTCACCTTTTATTTTTCAACCATTTTTCCTTTTTCGACCTTTTTCGACGAACTCTTTGTCTTTCTTATTTCTCGCCATTCTAGTTTTTAGGACATAGAATTTTATTCTACTTCTTATCTAAATTTCTTAAAATTACGAAAATTTATTTTAAGTGGTTAAATTGATAGACATCAAAATTTTCTGGTTCGTAGTAATAGTTGGATTTGTACGTGGACCGGGTTATTGGAGCCAAACAGTCCTCAATTATATTGAGACCAAACGAATCCTGCCCCTCTGCTGCATCTTTTGGCTATTCGAAACGTGGGCAAAATCAGAAAAGTCTATCTATTGGATAACTTATTATAATTTTTCTTTCCTTTTAAAAACTAATAGGATATTCTGTGAATGCACCGAGCAAGACGTTCATCACCTTTTGTACGTTCACCACCTGTAACTCGATCAAGACATCGTTTAACAAATATAACCGCCGTTGATTTTTCTTTAGAATCGTCATCCAGTCGACCAAGTACTTCAGTTCAAATTTCCGATAATCCAGTTTTTGAAACAAACCTCACAATTGAGAATCCAGAAAATATTCAGGAAAGGTTCATAGATCCTGAACCACTAAACTTTCCTCCGGAACCACCAATCATTCAAACAGAGATTGTTGAGGAACGAACTATTAAATCAGAATCATCTAGTGATACCGATTCAACAAATTCAATTATGGAGAATCTGGAACCTTTAAGTATGGAAGACCGAATGAGAGCTAAACGCACTGGCCAAGGTCACGCAATTACTCATCCAGACATTAATGCGCCAGATTATGAAATCAAAGGACAAATTTTACACATGGTGACTAATCAATGCCAATTTAGTGGTGCGCCGAAGGAAGATCCAAATGAACATCTACGTACCTTTAATAGGATCTGCACACTATTTAAAATACGAGAAGTGGAGGATGAACAGATATATCTCATGTTATTTCCCTGGACTTTAAAGGGAGAAGCCAAAGATTGGTTGGAATCGTTACCTGAAGGGGCGATTGATACATGGGATGTTTTAATTGATAAATTTCTTAAACAATTTTTTCCCGCATCTAAAGCCGTAAGACTTCAAGCAGAAATTGTTACGTTCACACAGAAGCCAAATGAAACTCTATATGAGGCGTGGACAAGATATGGAAAGTTGTTAAGAGGATGTCCGCAACATGGTTTAGACACCTGTCAAATAGTACAAATATTCTACCAAGGATGCGACATCACTACAAGAAAAGACATAGATATAGCAGCTGGTGGTTCTATTATGAAGAAAACCGAAACTGATGCTTACAAAATTATTGATAACACTGCTTCCCACTCACATGAGTGGCACCAAGAAAAAAATATCATTAGATCATCTAAAGCAGCTAGAGCCGATTCTAGCCATGACTTAGATTCCATTTCCGCAAAGATAGATGCTTTCGAGAGACGAATGGAAAAGATGACTAAAGATATTCATGCTATACGAATTAGTTGTGAGCAGTGTGGAGGACCACATTTGACAAAAGATTGTCTCAGTATTGAATTAACAATGGAACAAAGAGAGAATATTTCATACATAAACCAAAGGCCTGGAAATAATTATCAGAATAATTATCAACCACCAAGACCGATTTACAATCAAAACCAGAATTATAACCGAAATATTCCATACAACAACCAACAAGGTCCTAGCAATCAACAAGTATCCAACAATACTTACAATCAGCAAAGACCGAATTTTCAAAACAAACCACCACAACAAACCGATGATAAAAAGCCGAATTTAGAAGAAATGATGACGAAGCTAGTTGAAACTCAAACGCAGTTTTTCACATCTCAAAAACAAACCAATGAACAAAATGCTCAAGCATTTAGAAATCAACAAGCTTCTATTCAAAATCTGGAACAAGAAGTAAGTAACCTAGCAAGGTTAATAGGTGAAAGAAAACCGGGAAGTTTACCTAGTGATACAAATGCTAACCCCCGGAATGAAACAGCTAAAGCTATTACCACAAGAAGTGGTACAACACTTAAACCACCTGAAATACCGGTAACTTCTGATGAAACTATTCCTACTCCACAAGAACCACAACCTGATCAAGATAAGGAAAAAGAACCGGTAGTTGAGAAGGTTAATGAAGATAACACAGTTAAGGCTAAACCTTATGTTAAACCATACCAACCACCACTTCCTTACCCGAGTAAAATGAAGAAGGAAAAACTAGAAGCCGAGCAATCCAAATTCTTGGATATGTTTAAACAAATAAATGTAAATCTTCCTTTCATTGATGTGATTTCAGGAATGCCAAGGTATGCTAAATTCTTGAAAGATCTAATCACGAATAGAAAGAAAATGGAAGAACTCTCGGCTGTAACTATGAATGCTAATTGTTCAGCAGTGCTGTTGAATAAGATACCAGAAAAACTATCTGATCCAGGAAGTTTCACAATTCCATGTTTTCTGGGTAGTCTTAGTTCAATAGAAGCATTGGCAGACTTAGGTGCTAGTATAAATCTAATGCCGTATTCACTATACGCTAAACTAGACCTTGGAGAATTGAAACCAACAAGAATAAGCATACAACTAGCCGATAGATCAATAAAATATCCTAGAGGGATAATGGAGAACATGCTAGTTAAAGTTGGTACTTTAGTATTCCCAGTAGATTTTGTTGTTTTGGACATGGAAGAAGATTCTCAAGTTCCTCTCATATTAGGAAGACCATTCTTAAACACGGCTAAAGCAATGATAGACGTGTTCGGTAAGAAACTGACCCTAAGTATAGAGGATGAGAGTGTTACCTTTTCAGTGGATAGAGCCATGCAACAACCACAATCTGCAGATGATACATGTTATTATATTCAAACTATAGATGCACATGCAGAATTATTAAAAGAATTTCCAGAATTACAAGGAACAGGAGAATGTTCTTTAGGAGAAGGTAATGAACCAATTGATGAATCTGAAATGTTAGCTACACTTATAGCTAATGGATATGAACCAACAACAGAAGAAATTCAAATGCTAAAAGAAGAAGACAGATATCGATATAAATCATCGATAGAAGAACCTCCGAAATTAGAGTTAAAGCCACTTCCAAACCATTTGGAATACGCTTATTTACATGGTGAATCTGAATTACCTGTAATAATATCGTCTTCTCTTACTGAAAATGAGAAATCACAACTCATTTCTGTGTTGAAAGCTCATAAACCAGCCATTGCATGGAAGATTCATGATATTAAAGGAATAAGTCCTTCGTATTGCACACATAAAATCCTTATGGAAGAAGGTCATAAAACGTATGTGCAACGCCAACGAAGACTAAATCCTAATATGCAAGATGTAGTTAAGAAAGAGATTATTAAACTGCTAGATGCAGGTTTGATATATCCAATTTCTGATAGTCCATGGGTAAGCCCAGTTCAATGCGTGCCTAAGAAGGGTGGCATGACTGTCATCACAAATGAGAAAAATGAGCTTATTCCTACTAGGACTGTAACAGGATGGCGTGTATGTATTGATTATAGAAAATTAAATGACGCCACGAGAAAAGATCACTTTCCCTTACCTTTCATAGATCAAATGTTGGAAAGATTAGCCGGAAATAGTTACTATTGTTTTCTAGATGGATTTTCCGGATATTTTCAAATTCCAATAGCACCCGAGGATCAAGAGAAAACCACATTCACGTGCCCTTATGGTACTTTTGCTTACAAACGCATGCCATTTGGACTTTGTAACGCCCCTGCAACCTTTCAAAGGTGTATGATGGCGATTTTTCATGACATGATAGAAGAATGCATGGAAGTATTCATGGACGACTTTTCAGTCTTCGGTGATACATTTAAATCATGTCTAGTTAATCTGGAACGAATGCTAATTAGATGCGAAAAATCAAATCTAGTACTTAATTGGGAGAAATGCCATTTCATGGTTAAAGAAGGCATCGTTCTTGGACATAAAATTTCAAAAGAAGGAATTGAAGTGGATAGAGCTAAAGTAGATGTAATTGCTAAACTTCCACATCCCACCAATGTTAGAGGAGTTAGGAGTTTTCTAGGGCATGCCGGTTTTTACCGACGTTTTATAAAAGATTTTTCTAAAATTGCCACTCCTATGAATAAACTCCTAGAAAAGGATGCGCCATTCATCTTTTCAGATGAATGTATCCAATCTTTTAATATTCTTAAAGAGAAACTCACTAATGCACCGATCATGATAACACCAAATTGGAATCTACCATTTGAACTAATGTGCGATGCAAGTGATTTTGCAATGGGAGCCGTTTTAGGACAAAGGATTGAAAAACGATTTCAACCTATATATTATGCTAGTAAGACATTACAAGGAGCGCAAACGAACTATACAACTACTGAAAAAGAACTCCTTGCTATTGTCTTTGCTTTTGACAAATTTCGATCATATCTCGTTCTAGCAAAAACGGTGGTCTATACCGACCATTCTGCTCTTAGATACCTATTTTCAAAACAAGATGCTAAACCAAGATTAATCCGTTGGATCTTACTCTTACAAGAGTTTGATATTGAAATCCGAGATAAAAAAGGAGCAGAAAATCTCGCCGCTGATCATCTTTCTCGTCTTGAAAATCCCGAATTAGAAGTTCTGAATGAATCAGCCATACAAGACAACTTTCCTGATAAATATCTATTGAAGATAGATTATAAAGAAATCCCATGGTTTGCAGACTATGCAAACTACTTAGTTTGTGGATTCCTTGAAAAAGGATTATCATACCAAAGACGAAAGAAATTCTTCAGTGATATAAAACACTATTTCTGGGAAGATCCACATCTGTTTAAAAGTTGTCCCGATGGAATAATACGCCGATGTGTATTTGGAGATGAAGCTAGTAAAATTTTAAATCATTGTCACACAGGACCAACAGGAGGGCATTATGGGCCTCAACTAACAGCAAGAAAAGTTTATGAAGCTGGATTCTATTGGCCTACAATTTACAAAGACGCACACCTTCTTTGCAAATCCTGTGATGCATGTCAAAGGGCCGGAAGAATAAGTCAACGTGATGAAATGCCACAAAATGTCATCCAAGTATGTGAAGTATTTGACATTTGGGGTATTGACTTTATGGGTCCATTTCCAAAATCTCATAATAATCTATATATACTCGTAGCCATTGATTATGTATCTAAATGGGCGGAAGCACAAGCTCTCCCAACTAACGATGCACGAGTTGTAGTCAACTTTTTAAAACGTCTTTTTGCAAGGTTTGGAACACCGAAAGCTTTAATAAGTGATCGGGGAACTCATTTTTGTAATAATCAACTTGAGAAAGTTCTTAAAAGATATGGAGTAACTCATAAAATCTCCACCGCATATCATCCACAAACAAGTGGACAAGTTGAAAATACCAACCGAGCTTTAAAACGTATTCTAGAGAAAACCGTAGGATCAAATCCGAAGGAATGGTCCATTAAATTGGAGGATGCACTCTGGGCTTTTAGAACAGCCTACAAAACTCCAATTGGAACCACACCTTTTAGACTTGTGTATGGAAAAGCATGTCATCTTCCAGTAGAAATTGAACACAAAGCATTTTGGGCTTTGAAGACATGTAATCTTGATTTACATGAAGCCGGACGTCTACGATTAAGTCAACTAAACGAATTAGAAGAATTAAGACATGAAGCATACGAAAATTCGTTAATCTATAAGGAAAGAACGAAGAAATGGCATGATAAAAGAATCAGAAGTTCAAAAGAATTTAAAGAAGGAGACAGAGTTCTTCTTTTCAATTCACGATTCAAGCTATTTCCTGGAAAATTGAAATCAAGATGGTCTGGACCATTCATAGTAAAAAGAGTTTTCCCATACGGAACGATAGAATTGATAAATTCAAATGGGATTGAATTTAAAGTTAATGGTCACAGAGTTAAACATTACATACATGGTCCGATGGAAGTCGACAACGAAGTTAATCACAATTTCGACACCACAGCAAACTAAGTGTGGGGAGAATCAAGTCTTTAAAGAATAATATGAATTTCTGTTAGAGTTAGATTGTCTGTTTTCGTGTAGTTCTCGAAAATGGAACACGTATGGTCTTTCCCTAGCAGACCCTAAAGAACTAGTCTTCTCCCCCCATTCTGAATTTTTATTTTTTTTAGGTTTTTACAAAATGAAGACTGCCTGTGAACTAAACCATGGTCTAATGCTACACGCTTTGATCACTAAACGTAATAATGACATACTCCCGAGTGAAATAGTATCAGTAATCAGAGAAAGAATGGACGGAGTTAGAAAAGGATCCAGATGCGAAGATAATAAGTTACAATTTGGTAAAGGAAAATCAAAATCCGCAGCGAAAAGAAGAGCACGACACCTAGAAAAATGTCACAAATGCGGAAAATGGTCACATGGAGGTAAATGTTCAAATAATCAAACCTATTCAAATACCGAATTTGTTACTTTATGCAGAGACGGACCGTTCATATGTTTAGAAGAAAAGACAATGAATGCTCGAGGTTACGCCTATGCAGCCATGGAAAACCAATTAAACCGACTATCTTATGAATATAATAGATCATATAACTAAGAAATCTATTTCACAGGTATGTCTGTACAGTTTTTATTTTTATTTTTATTTTTAACCTTTTGATAATAAACGCTAATTTGTTCGCTAAAAAGTATTAAATTGGTATTAAATAAAATTAGGTTTGGCGACCGAAATTATTGATATCATTCAAAAATTTATTACATCACTGCGAAATTTAACGTTTATTCTTAAGGTATAAATATCTGTAATCAATCAACCCAAAATATTTCAAAAATTCGTCATGAGTTAAATTAGGTCTTGGAACCGAAATTACTTTACCGAAAAGAGGGGCGCATATTTTTGATAATATTTGACTGATTAAAGTGGGATAAAAAGACAAAAAGATTTTTTTTATTTTTTTACCATGTTTTTAAAATTAATATTTAAATCTTAAATTAATATTGTAAACTTTGTAAAAACAATATTTTTAAAAATTGTAAATATTTGAAAAATTAATATAAGTTTGGTATGAATTTATGAATTTTTAAATTAAGTTTGGTGTGAATTTTTAATTTTTAAAATATGAAATTTTAATTTTATGCATTTTAAATTTTGAGTTTGGTGTGAATTTTTAATATTAATTTTGAATTTTATATTTAAGTTGTGTGAATTTAAAACCAAAAATTTACTTTATCTCATTAAGTTAAAAATATGATTTTTAAAATTCGTCGTAAGTTGAAGACTAGGTCTTTGAACCGAAATTGCTTTACCCGAGGGAGGGACGAGAACTTTTATTATCATTATTTTTAATCTTATTGATTTAAAGTATGCCAAAAACATTAAAAAACCCAAAAATCTTAGCTTTTAAAACAATCGCTACAAAAAGACAAATTTTAAAATTTTGTCGAGGGACGGACTAGGACATCGATCCGAAACGACCTCGTCCTAAATAACAAGGGAAACAAAATTTTAAAATTAATTTCTTAATTGTTTTATAAGTTAAAGATTATAAAAAAATAAAAAAAAAAAAAAAAAAAAAAAAAAAAAAAAAAAAAATAACTCCGCGACTCGCGGAGTTTTCAGTGAAAACCTCCGCGACTCGCGGAGGGACCAAATTACAGAAAAAAAATAAAACAGCTGCACACGATCTGTACACACAACACACACAAACATACTGCATAAACACTCGAAAAAACCCGAAAAAACCCACAAAAATCATCCCAAAAACTCGATTTTTCACCGTTAATCTTCAAATTTTTCACTACAATCATGTTGAGAAGGATGATATCTAGGAACTACTCAAGAAAACAGGTACAATTACACCCCAAATCACCTTTAAATCCGAATTTTAGTGTGTTCTTGAGCATATTTTCATAATTTGAATTTTGTTAATTTTTAGTGTAATTAGTGTTAAATTGTTAGTATATTATGCATGTATAACCTAGATTGATGCTTGTTAACATGATTTGAAGCCAAAAACTTCAAAATCTTTAGAATCTAGGGTTTGTGTTCTTGAGCAAATTTGGGGCTTTTTGATATAAACAGGTTATGGCCGATTTTTGTCATGAATTGTTGCTAAAATGAGTAGTGTAACATGTCTAGGTAGTTAAATGATCCAAACTTTGAGCCTAAACATGATTTTGAGAATTAAAGTGGACTTTTTCAAGTCCAAAATTCATGAACTTGATTTTTGAAAGATAATGCCATTTGAGACTTGTTTATTTGCTAGTAATGATTATTTTGACATGTTATTTGAGTTGAATGCTTATGAACTTGGCGAAAATTTTCATATATGCTTATTTGAAAAAGTGTAGAATTGATAAAAATGTGAAAATAAGCTTAAGTTTGATGTAAATTGATAATGTCATTGTAATTATTTTGATTGATGATTTTGCTGACACTAATGCATATTTGGATGCACAAAATTTGTGTTTGATGTGTTTTGCAGAATGAAAGGGGTGAATCTTCATCCCAAGCCCGTCACGCTCCTGCTGAGAACTTGGAACAACAGGAGGTAGATAACTACTACAGGCAGGATGTACCTCATCCAGTCATGACCTTTTCAGATATGCATTTGGAACAGTTGCACCCGAACCTGCGATTTGACAGACTTTGGATAGATTATCCAAAATATCAACGGGGATTGCATACTCTTCATTCCAAGGTAGTTGAGGTACCGAGGGTCATAGAATGGGGACCCTTGGAAGCTGTAGAATTGGCCGGGCCAATTAGGGAATTACTGGTACAGAGGTATGGTAATTCTTCTTTTAATGACTGGATATGTTTATTCACCATACGCAGACCTGTATATAAAGTATGGTGTGAAGAGTTGTTATGTAGTATAGAGTTGAATGATCGGGTAGCCAGTTTAACCGATCGTTCTTTTGTTAGATTTTTGTTAGGCGGTTCGATGCGCCACATGTCTTTACTGGACATGGCTCAGGCTTTACGTATATATACGCCTGAGGAATTAGCGTCTGCCGATTGTAGAGGATTGATACTAAACGGTAGGAAAATAGATGAAAATTTTGATACACACGGTGTGTGGAGTCAAATGACAAGCCACCACCGTTTTAAAGGGGGAAACTACTCTTATTTGGATATAGATAGAGCCGAATTAAGAGTAATACATAGATTTTTAGCTAATTCGATTACACAAAGGGGTAAAAACAAAGAAAAGGTAAATGAACAAGATTTATTTTACCATATGTGTATTCGAGACCCACACAGCGCTGTAAGTATACCATATTGTGTGGGTTATTATTTATCAGCTATGGTTCGAGGGATGCGTCCACATAGCATAATAGGAGGTGGTATTTTTATTACTTTGATTGGTGAATATCTCGGTGTGGATATAAGTCGGGGGGGATTATTAGTAGAAGAGCCGGAACCCCGCGACACTATAGGTTTAAATGTGTACCATGGTGCGAAAGTTTTGAAGCGGCGAAACAACGCCGCAGTACGATACAATGGTAGACATCCACAGGTAGAGAGAAACCAGGAACAAGGTAATGTAGGAGGGGGGCAAGAAATACATAGGTTTATAGCTTCTCAGGAATACGAAAATGCTAGACAGAGAGCATTTGAAGATTGGCAAGTTCATCAGAACCAGATCATAGCGCATTGCCAACATATAGGTAGAAACTATATTCCTACACCGAAACCCGTCTTCCCTCCTTGGTCGATAGAGATGCAGCCACCATATCCTACGTATGACCCTGCCGAGGCATTCTATAGCACTTATGGTTATGCGTGGAACCCCTATTGGTACCAATATCATCCTTAGTTTACTTATTTTTATTTTTATTTTGTAATTTGTAATTATTGATATGTTTAATATTTTTTGTTAATATTGTAATCATTTTTATATTTATCTAACTTTTATTCTTAGATTTTAATAATTTTTG
Organism: Rutidosis leptorrhynchoides; assembly: GCF_046630445.1. Taxonomy (NCBI): domain Eukaryota; kingdom Viridiplantae; phylum Streptophyta; class Magnoliopsida; order Asterales; family Asteraceae; genus Rutidosis; species Rutidosis leptorrhynchoides. The sequence goes on along the minus strand of NC_092338.1, from coordinate 122,865,024 downwards.
AATGTGGGGTAATAAACCAAACTTCAAAAATATGTATATATGTTTGCAGTTTATCTTATGTACACAACAGGGTAAAACAACGCATTTTCAAAGACTGGCATTAAGTTCAGCAAAAGCAAGTAATTTTGACGACAATGATGCAAAATACATGTGAAATAACAACAAGACGGAATGAACAAATGACGTGCACCATTTATCATTCAGCAAACAAACGCCAATATATTTGGAAACTTTGGTAAAAATTAAATCATTTTCACACAAATCACCCTCAATAATTTAAATTGTTACTGATTTCTTGCAAATGAGGGCATTGCAAGATCTTAAGTGTGGGAAGGGGTTAAATTCTTTCGGATTTTAAAATTTTTATATTAAACACTTGGTTACCATTAAAAATACTAGTAAAGCAGTAGTTGTATTAGAATCTAGTGCTCTCTGATAAAAAAGAACAGCCCTAGTCTTATATACTGACTACCCAATTCTAGTAAAATTTTTCAAAATTTTCAATTAAATGAATTCAAATCATGTTTATACATATTTATGAACGATAAAACTAGGTTTTAACACCGAAATTATTGTTACCTCGGAAAGGACATAAATTGAGAAACAAACTAAAATGTCAAAATTCATTTAAAATGGAATAGAGGACGATAAAAAGAAAAATAAAAAGCCAAGTGTGGGAAAATTTACCAAGTTATTTTAAACATATGCCACATATATTTGTAACAAATAACTGAAAATACTTTTGCTTTGAACTAAACTAAACTGTTTTACCCAATAAAAGAAAAGAAGAGATGGATCTACACGATGAATCAATTCCATCATTAAAAGGAAGTAAAGTCTTCCGAAAAAGACACGCGCTTCTTGATTTAGGTCATGAAGTTGTCGTTCAGACCAGCTGTAGGTTGACGAAAAATCTAGAAAAGTCATCACTAAAATCAGCAGGAAATCCACGGACCTCAGCATTAAACAGGGTCGCCAAGTGGTCAGATTTATCCTAACCATGAGAAGGATTTATCTCGTACAATGGGGAGGCACCGTGCAAATTAGCTGGATAAGACTAATGAATCAGATCCCCAGAAAGGATAATCTCCTTAAAGATCAAAAATCAGCTTTTAAGCCTGATATTACTCAATCCTTGAGATTGACCTTAAAGATTGAGAATTACAAACTCATGGAATTCGATGATATCTAAACTCGAGCTTGAACGAGAAAATATTTTGATCAAAATTATAAACCGATTTGTTTTCTGAAAACCCTATTTTCAATGCGTTCATTACCATTGAACGTAAAATCCTAGGAATTCACCTGGAATTCATGAGGTCACCTGAATTAAATCGGGTGTCAACCGTAAGAACGGTGGTTGCATAGCATGGTCAAAGACAGGACCTTGTGCCAGACCGAAAAATTATAAGGGTGAGCTTTTACTATTGCTCCTACCAAGGATAGTAATTGCGTCCGACACGTTATAGACCATAATCAAAAGCATGTCACGGGACATTGCCTTAACAGTTGCTTGTTCAACGCTTTCCTTTACAACTGGACGGTAGTTTGCCGAAAGGTAATATACGGAACAAGTAAACTGGACGTGTTGCTTTCCAAATACAAGGTTAGCAAGTGGGTGACACAAAACCGCAAGTTTTGAGCTAAAATTTTCAAATCTGAAACCCACCAAACCCACAAAAATATTTTGCAAACACCGGTAAAGGGTTATTCCGGAAAACTTATCTAGGGTAAAAACTAGATTTAATTTTCAAAAGATCAAATGTTTTCATAAAGATCCAATTTCCTTAATGGATCTAAATTTTTATAGTCATGTGGGACTGTAAACCATATCGTTACTACCATTGTTTATACCGCCGTATAGAAATCACTAATGTACAAAGTGTGAAGAATAAAAAAGTGATTCTAGTATTTCAAGACGATATTGCTTGAGGACAAGCAACGCTCAAGTGTGGGAATATTTGATAATGCTAAAAACGAACATATATTTCATAGCATTATTCCTCAAGAAAGACAAGCTTTTAGTTGCAATTGTTCTATTTACAAGTGATATTCGTTTAAATAATAAAAGGTGAAGACAAAAGACAGATTCGACGATTTGAAGACGCAAACGACCAAAAAGCTCAAAAGAACAAAAGACAATCAAAAAGGTTCCAATTATTGATAAGAAACGTCTCGAAATCACAAGAGTACAAGATTCAAAACGCAAAGTACAAGATATTAAATTGTACGCAAGGACGTTCGAAAATCCGGAACCGGGACTAGAGTCAACTCTTAACGCTCGACGCAACGGACTAAAAATTACAAGTTAACTATGTATATAAATATAATATAATATATAATTAATTATATTAATTATATATATATATTATATATATATTAAAAACTGTCGGCAGCCAGAAACTCCAAGGGAGTAAATTGAAAATACCTCTCCGCGACTCGCGGAGTTTGAAGGGCTTTTTGCCGCGAGTCGCGGAGCCCCAAAATTCATTTCTGGCTATAAAGCCAACCGAATTCTGATCGAATTTTACAATATTTTTCAATCTCTCTCTCAATATATACGTAATATATATATATATTTATATTTTAATTTTAATTTTAATTATAATTCTAATAATAAGGGTATGTTAGCGAATGTTGTAAGGGTGTAAGTCGAAATTCTGTCCGTGTAACGCTACGCTATTTTTAATCATTGTAAGTTATGTTCAACCTTTTTATATTAATGTCTCGTAGCTAAGTTATTATTATGCTTGTTTAAAACGAAGTAATCATGATGTTGGGCTAATTACTAAAATTGGGTAATTGGGCTTTGTACCATAATTGGGGTTTGGACAAAAGAACGACACTTGTGGAAACTAGACTATGGGCTATTAATGGGCTTTATATTTGTTTAACTAAATGAAAGTTTGTTAATGTTAATATAAAGATTTACAATTGGGCGTCCCTATAAATTACCATATACACTCGATCGGACACGATGGGCGGGGTATTTATATGTACGAGTAATCGTTCATTTAACCGGATACGGGAATGGATTAATAGCCACTAGAATAATCAAAACAGGGGTGAAATTACATTCAAGGGTAATTGGTGTAATTGTTAACAAAGTAGTAAAACCTTGGTTTACACGCAGTCGATAACCTGGTGTATTCATTAAACAAAGTATTAAAACCTTGTTACAATTCGAATCCCCAATTAGTTGGAATATTTATCTTCGGGTATAATAATAATTTGACAAGGACACTTGCAATTTATATTTATGACTGATGGACTGTTATGGACAAAAACCAGACGGACATATTGAATAATCCAGGACAAAGGACAATTAACCCATGGGCATAAAACTAAAATCAACACGTCAAACATCATGATTACGGAAGTTTAAATAAGCATAATTCTTTTATTTCATATTTAATTTCTTTTATTTTATATTTAATTGCACTTCTAATTATCGCACTTTTATTTATTGTTATTTTATTTTATCGCACTTTTAATTATCGTACTTTTAATTATCGCAATTTTATTTTATCGCATTTTTATTATTCGCAATTTCATTATCGTTATTTACTTTACGCTTTAATTTAAAGTCTTGTATTTATTTTATATTTTACATTAGGTTTTAACTGCGACTAAAGTTTTAAAATCGACAAACCGGTCATTAAACGGTAAAAACCCCCCCTTTATAATAATAATATTACTTATATATATATTTGTAATTTTAATAAAAGTAAACTAATATAGCGTTGAGCTTTGCTTAAAGATCTCCCTGTGGAACGAACCGGACTTACTAAAAACTACACTACTGTACGATTAGGTACACTGCCTATAAGTGTTGTAGCAAGGTTTAAGTATATCCATTCTATAAATAAATAAATATCTTGTGTAAAATTGTATCGTATTTAATAGTATTTTCTAATAAAATTTAATAGTATTTTATACCCCTCTGCTTTGACATCACCCGTTGACGTTGACTTTGACCAAGTTTGACTTTTAGTCAAACTTAACCAAATACTTATGTGACCGTTCTAATCTTCTTTTATACTTGATTCTTGCATGAAACTTGACAACTTGATTCACATATTATATAATCGAGTCGTAATGAGCCATAGGACTAATTGAACAACTTTGACCAATCGTGTTTACCGTTATTGATACGACCTACTTGTTTAGGTCAAGACTAGCATTCGTTCTTGCACACGTTTACTTTGTGAAGTACCTTAATTACTCGTGCACTCAAGGTGAGATCATAGTCCCATCTTTTCAACAACTTTTATACTTTTAAATCATGGGATGAGAAACATATACGTACCATACTTTTATGCTTTGAACACAAGTATGAAAACAAACATTCCACAGCGAGTTACAACAAAAAACCTCAATTCAATTATCATTAGTTACACTTGCAGGGTGTAAACGTGAACTTATGTTATGTGATCACATGGGCTTGACGAGCCCTCATTCGGACGGTTCGCTACCGTTAGCGGATGAAATGTATTTTCGAGTATAGTGTATGTTCTAACACTACGTAACAGGGTACAAAACAGTTAAGTTTTGATAATTGGGTGCTCGCGAACGTGCAACAACTTTTGGAATGCAAACGATTTAGATAATCAACTTTATGGAAATATTAAATCTTGTGGTTCAAAAACAACGTTACTAATACACCTATGATTTCACCAACGTTTTTCGTTGACAGTTTTCTATATGTTTTCTTAGGTCCTTGAACGCTATGTGATACATGCTTCCGTACTCTTTTTTTGATGCTTGCTTGGATGTCGAGTATTCATGCATACATGGAGCGTCTTTTGACTTTACTTAGAAATTGTGTCGCATAGGTTTCATTTGTACTTAAAACGTTGTAACGTCACTAGTTGTTGAAGTACTTTTGTAAACTTGAAACATCTTTACATTTGAAATGAATGCGACATATTTTGGTCAAACGTCATTTTAAAGACTTATGACCACGTAACGGGACCTAAGTAGACGGTACCGTCAATGACGATTTTGTCGGTTCGCTACAGATGGTATCAGAGCGTTGGTTGTAGGGATTTAGAGTTCATTGGTGTCAACCCCGAGTCATAGGGTACATTAGTGAGTCTAGACTACAACCGGCATATAGACTTGAAGTAGGAATTACTTGACTACTTGTGCATTATTACTCGAACTCTTCTATTCATATCTAACTCTTATTCCATCTTAACCTCATGTTGTTTAATTTGATTGACACGCCACCTTGACTATATGAAATAATGTCGAATGCACATATGAATTAGGGTAATATAATTGCCGGGATTATATTACGGTGACTCATATGGACGTTCTGACATTATAACATAAAGAATTTAGGGCGAGTCAAGGAAAATTTCTATCTATCTTTATTCCATATCACGATTAGTATTATTGAGAATACTAATCAACGATATTCTTGTGTCTTGAAGGAACAATGCCTCCTCACCGAGTCCCCTGCAATGAAACTCCCGAACAAGCTCTTCAATGAATGATAGCCACCGCCGTAGATGCGGCCATGGCCGGTCACTCTTCCAACAACAATAACAACCACAACAACAACAACAACAATGGAGCCGGTAATTCAAACGAGGGATGCTCCTACAAAGCTTTCATGGGGTGAAAACCTCATACTTTCGATAGAACCAGGGGACCGGTTACTCTCACCCGATGGTTTGAACAAACGAAAGCCATTTTTTGCATAAGCGGTTGCCGGGACTAAGATAAGGTCAAGTTTTCCACTCACACTTTCGCCGGTATTGCTCTCACTTGGTGGAACACATATGTACAATCGGTGGGTACCGATGAAGCCCACGCACTCTCTTGGGCCGATTTAAGGGAAAAGATGATCACCGAATACTTCCCACGTGAAGAGACCCGCAAGCTCGAACAAGAGCTAAGGACTTTAAAAGCGGTCGGAAATGACCTCAAAGCTTATAATCAACGGTTTGCCGAGCTAGCCTTAATGTGTCCAGCTCTCGTGACTCCCGAGTCCCTAAGAGTTGAACTTTACATGGATGGCCTCCCTAAGAGCATCAAACACGGGGTAATGTCATCCAAACCCGCTAACCTACAAGAAGCTTTAAAGATGGCCCGCCAATTGATAGAAACAGTGGATGCAATCGTAGTACCGGCACCTAAGGCCGAGGATAAATTGGGTGGCAACAAAAGAAAATGGGAAGCCACTCAATCAAGCAACTACAACAACAACCCGCCAAGAAACCTTTCACCTCCGACGGCAAGAAAAGTTATGTCGGAAATAAACCTTTTTGCAACAAATGCCACAAACATCACTATGGTGAATGTGACAAGCCGTTTTTCCACCGGTGCCAAAGAAGTGGTCATGTGGCCAACGATTGTAGAAGTGCCACCCCCGTCGCTCAAAAGGGGCCTATGAGACGACCCGTCCTAATCCATAAGGACGAATACATTAACATATGATTACATTACGAGGTATTTGACCTCTATATGATACATTTTACAAACATTGCATTCATTTTTAAAGAAAAACTTTCATTACAACGAAAGTTGATAGGCATGCATACCATTTTATAATATCCAACTATAAATGACCTAATCTGTCATTTGCTTAACTATAATCTTTAATGAACTTAACGACTTGAATGCAACGTCTTTTGAAATATGCCATGAATGACTCCAAGTAATATCTTTAAAATGAGCAAATGCACAGCGGAAGATTTCTTTCAATCCTGAGAATAAACATGCTTTAAAGTGTCAACCAAAAGGTTGGTGAGTTCATTAGTTTATCAACAATAATCATTTCCATCATTTTTAATAGACCACAAGATTTCATATTTTCATTTCTCATAAAGAAATTAGGATCTCTTTAATTAAATGTGATCATCTGCCTCGATTACTCTGTCTGATATTTCCATTATAAATTAAATTATTTCGTTCCATTAGTTTTTACCACTCCTACACCTTCTTTCTCAGTTCATATACCCAAAAGATTATAGTAATGCTTAATCCAGTTCTAATCCTTGTCCTTATCCTGACTCTCGTATCTGTCATTCTTCTTTTTCAACTCCCACCGGATGAATCTGTTTTCTTCTACTTCGCCCTTGGGGTTATAGTGTTTTTAATTCTCCCGTGTCTTTATGTTGCGATAAACATTGATATACACGGTTTGTAATTTCCGTGTTGTTATTAGGCTTTATATTTTCTTTTATATTTCGGAACTCCATGCTCTTGTTTTCTCTTCCCGACTCCAAGTCAAGCGAATAATGGTCCAGAATTCATATGTATGAAATTTTGAATGATCATAATATACTAAGCAGAAGAATTGTAATAGCACAATTTGATTTGTTAAATTACCAGAATTACAGAAGATATAACTATCAAGAATATATTTTCCTTGATATGTTCGGAGGTTAAGTAGAATGAAAGAGTTATGTAACATGGCACATGATGACGTTATGGTCTGTGAATCATCACGTTTCATTAGAACTCAGCATGAATTACTGTAATATAATCATGTTGATCAAGTGTCATTATATTATATTAACTCATGCATCAGTTCCTAACATTACTTCAATAACATTCATATTTTAAGCTCAAAATTTTACAGAATATAGAAACTAACAGTTTCTATATGATGTAATACTGATAGCACGAAGAGATTAATGATTTCAGATAAGATTAGTTAATAAAATATATTCATAAATATCGAGGATATTTATAATGAAATATACGATAGTATCTCAGAATATCTAAGATCAGAGGATGATAGAAACTATTGTCCGCAAGGGTTTAAAGTAAAGAGCAAGATATTCGCTAAAGACTTTAGCAGGCATTGAATGATTTGGATTCTTTGAAGTCAAACTTATTCTTTGTGATTTGTCCACGGCTTTCTTCATAGTTTCGCATAATCTATTTTTCGGTACTAAATTTTCTATTGAGTGTTTCCAATACTCCATTCTTTATCATCAAACTTTCGACAGTTAAGGTCATGTACAGTTTTTGCTGTTGTATTCAGCTTTTTCAACATTCAGAGTATTGATTTGTAGACTGAGTGCTTTTCAGAATTTCAGAATGGAAGATCATAGTTCTAAGAGATAAATGTTATATGAATACATATAACTGTTGATGTGGAATCGTTGCGAGACTCAAAATACAGATTTGCTTATTCCCGGTAATTGGTATGGCAATTCTTGCTACAAGATGCGGATGTGTACATGATGAGACTTCAATAGATAAATATAGTGATTTGTCGGAAAGATTTAAACCAAGGAGCGACGAGGTTGCTGGTACATCTGCTGGTAATATGGTGGAATTTAATAAAAAAAATTCCCCGGTAACAATAAAAGAGCACACATATAAATCAAGGTTATAATAAGGTTGTTCCGAACGAAAAGTCAAAGTTGACTTGTTGGAGCTGTGACAAAATTTGCTAATTTGGAAAGGGATTGCAAAGTTATTTTGGGTAATAACAACGCCAAAGAAGTTAGCACAGATACGTGTTAAATGTTAACTCAGGTTTCGAATGTTTTCAGGTGCATAACTATATGCATCGATCTTTTCTTCCGTAGATGAAGTGCGGTTGGTTCATCCTCTCGATTAAGGTGTTTTCGAGGATTATGAAAGTTTGAACGCAGATTGTAATCGTCAAGATACAAATGAGGTTTAAGATGAAATCAAGTGGCAAACTTGAAGAATTGTTTAGTTTCATATGTTATAACCAATATTTTAATTCATTTTAATTGTCCAATGTTATTAGTCCACAGTCGATAGTCCATAGTTGACAGTCCAATAATTCATATATAGTTTAATATATAATATTCGAATTAATTAATACGTGTCGTGACCCGTATATGTCTCGGACTCGATCACAACTCAAAGTATATATATTATTATAGAATCAACCTCAACCCTGTATAGAGAACTCGATCATTACTGCATATAGAGTGTCTATGGTTATTCCAAATAATATATATATATATATGCGTCGATATGATATGTCAAAACCTTGTATACGTGTCCCGATATTTAAAGTGCATAAAAATAAATAACGGAAATTAAATGACGATAAATAAAGTGCGTAAAGTAAATAACAGAAATTAAATGACGATAAATAAAATTGCGAGAATGTAAATTGCGATAATTAAATTGTGATAAATAAAATGTAATCAGTTAGCAAGGAACAATTAGCTAGGAACAGTTAGCGTGGATTCTTAACAAAATTTCTCATAGTTAATTTGTTTGTTTCTAACAAATTTTATTTTGTTAAATGTTTTCTTCGCTATGCCACTTGTTGGGTTCTGATAAATCAAAATCCAAATATGAAATTGGATGAAAATGGTTATTCTGTGGTGAACGGATTTGTATATCGGTGGATGTAAGTAGGATAGTAAACGACTGTTGAATCAGCTTCGAAGATTGTACAGTGTAACTTATTAATGTGAAATCTAAATATTCCTTGGGTATTACATACCCGTTAAAATATTTTCACCATTAACAGTTTGTACGAAAGAATTTTTAATTACAATCTTTATGAAAATATATATACATATATATTTTCTTCAGATGTAATTATGAATTTAATGAGTCAATATGATATTAAACTTATTTAATTTTTGGTTTGAGCTAAGATAAATAATCTCTAAAACTTTTAGAAACCACATATTCTTCGCAGAATATTTCTTCAATGAAGTTATGAATTAATACTTCATCGTTCATTGTTGTTGGTACTCCTTGGTATCCATGGTGCGTATGACGTTGATGTTCGCTTGACAGATTGTGAAGTTGAGGTTTGCGATGCGGTTGTTTTTGGTGGTGGTAATGGTACTGTTGGCGTTGGTGGTGGTACTGGTTATGCTGCTGGTGTTGTTGCTGGTGTTTGTAACCCTCGCACCATATTCTCTAAAGCCACTACCCGAGCGCGAAGATCGTTGACTTCTTCTATTACACCGGGGTGATTTTCGGTTCGGACTAGCGAATAAATATAATCTAGAATTTGGTATAGTGTATAATCGTGGCGAGATACTCTGGAAATGAGAGAAAAGATGGTGTTTCGAACAGGTTCACCGGTAAGTGCTTCAGGTTCTTCGCCAATAGGGCAATGTGGCGGATGGAAAGGATCACCTTCTTCTTGTCTCCAATGATTGAGGAGGCTACGAACTCATCCCAATTCATCCAGAATAGATGATGACTGATTGGTTGATCCATTCCGGTCACACTGCTTTCGGAGCTTGAGTGGGATTCCATTTCGGAATCCGAGTGACTTGAACTAATGACGAATTCCATTTCGTACGATTGAATAAAGAATTTTTAGATATGAAATGATTTCCTGACTAACGGATGGTATTCTAATTACATAGAATATCCATATATATAGAACAAAAGGTTTCGTAGATTACGGAGGAATTTACGGGATACGCCAGGTAAGGTTTACAGTAACAGATACGCTAAGATATGAATTTTGTCTATACACTATTCATGCAATCAATGCAGCAAGACGTGTCTAGACTAAGAATGATAAACAGATAATTTTCGACACTAAATGATAAGCAAAACTTTTGACATGCAGACACGGTCGAAGTCCAGACTCATTAAGGCATCCTAACAACTACTAGTTAGACACACTAATGCAAGACCTGGTTCGCTAGGACCACCGATCTGATACCAACTGTAGAGACCCGTCCTAATCCATCCGGACGAAGTTCATATCGATTATAAATGATTCACAACAGTTGATTACATCGCGAGGTACCTGACCTCTATATGATACATTTTACAAACATTGCATTCGTTTTTGAAAAGACAATCTTTCATTACAACGAAAATTGATGACATGCATACCATTTCATAATATATTAACTATAATTGACTTAATAATGATCTTGATGAACTCAACGACTCGAATGCAACGTCTTTTGAAATATGCCATGAATGACTCCAAGTAATATCTTTAAAATGAGCAAATGCACAGCGGAAGATTTCTTTCATACCTGAGAATAAACATGCTTTAAAGTGTCAACCAAAAGGTTGGTGAGTTCATTAGTTTAACATAAATAATCATTTCATAACTTTAATAGACCACAAGATTTCATATTTCCATTTCTCATAAACATACGTCCCATGCATAGAGACAAAAATCATTCATATGGATTGAACACCTGGTAACCGACATTCACAATATGCATATAAGAATATCCCCATCATTTCGGGATCCTCCTTCGGACATGATATAAATTTCGAAGTACTAAAGCATCCGGTACTTTGGATGGGGCTTGTTGGGCCCGATAGATCTATCTTTAGGATTCGCGTCAATTAGGGTGTCTGTTCCCTAATTCTTAGATTACCAGACTAAAAAGGGGCATATTCGGTTTAATAATAAGAATATCCCCATCATTCCGGGATCCTCCTTCGGACATGATATAAATTTTGAAGTACTAAAGCATCCGGTACTTTGGATGGGGCTTGTTGGGCCCGATAGATCTATCTTTAGGATTCACGTCAATTAGGTTGTCTGTTCCCTAATTTTTAGATTACCAGACTAAAAAGGGGCATATTCAGTTTAATAATCCAGCCATAGAATGTAGTTTCATTTACTCGTGTCTATTTCGTAAAACAGTTATAAAAACAGCGCATGTATTCTCAGCCCAAAAATATAAAGGGTAAAAAGGCAAATGAAAACTCACAATCTAATATTTTGTAGTAAAAATATTCATACGACGATACTAAACAATGCAGGGTTAGCCTCGGATTCACGAACCTATATCATTTGTGTACTTATTAATATACATATTTGTAATCGAACATGTTATATATTATTATTAATGATAAGATTTTTATATCAATAACTTATTTACTTCATTATATTATCATTTTTTATATTTTTAAGTAAAATTATAATTTTGTTATGTTATATGAAATACATATATTTATATTATTCTTTTGTTAAAACAGTAATTTAGTAATTCAAAATAATATTTAAGATGGTAAAATAATTATAATACCGATATTGATAATAATGATAATAGTATTGATAATTCTATTAACGATAACGTTAATGATAGTTTTTAATAAAAAAATATCATAATAATGATACTAATAATAATTATATAGTTGTAAAGATAACAAAATAACAAGTTTTGTAAAAATGATAATAATTTTTAATATTACAATACTAATAATGATAATCATTTTATTAATACCTTTGTTAATAATAATAATAGTACTAAAAATGATACTAATACAATATTAGGGATAATAATAATAGTGATAATAATAATGATACTATCAATTGTAATTATATTGATATTACTACTATTAAATGATAATATTAATAAATTGTAGTATGTTAATAAATCATAACAACTAACTTGACAATAATAATAATAATAATAATAATAATAATAATAATAATAATAATAATAATAATAATAATAATAATAATAATAATAATATTCAATTTTGTATTTACTCATAATAATACTAGTAGTGATAATTAATACTTGTAGTTGAAATAATAATAGCAACATTACTAATAATTAAGATAATAAATATAATTAATATTAACAATAAATAATAATAATAATAATAATAATAATAATAATAATAATAATAATAATAATAATAATAATAATAATAATAATTAGAAAATGAAATAGGAAAGTATACCCTTTAATAAGTCATTCTAAAAAAAATGCTCCGAACCGGGCTCGAACCCGAGACCTCCCGTATACTTCTTAACACCTCGACCAGTGGGCTATTGCCCATTTTTTAGTTTTAAGAGCCCTTTTAATTTATATAAACCGAAATCATTTATTTCCTATCTTCTTCACTTGTCCAATTCGACCAGAGATCCATTCAACCACAATCATAATCTATGGAATTTGTTTTTGGATTTAAAATTATAAACAGAACCTTTACACGATTGCTGAAACCTTTTAAAACAAATGAAGAACGAAAAAAACAGAAGTTGAAACAGATACTGTAAAGTTCGTATGAACTTGGAATCGAATACGAAATTTTTGGAAGTTTCAGCTCAAGATTTCTAAATGAAGTAAGTTCTAAATCATAGTTAGAAACTGTTTGAATCCTTAATTGAACCTATAACATCAAAACGATTTCGAATTTAACGAAGAACAGATTCGTTGACTTTTTTAAAATTTATCTTTGACTTCAAAATTCATACTTGATTCTGAAAAATTAATGCTTGATATTTTTCAGATAGTTTGAAAGGACTATTCCTAACATCTCTGCACTTCCAATTTTTGAAATTGATTGAATAATTGAATTGTTTGGAAAATGATACCACTAACAGGGGTGTTGATTGTTTTTATGAATTTTATGTTTAATTTCTCAATAAAAGGAGACTACAAGTGGTTATACTTGATAAAGGTTATGAATAATCGAATAAGTGATTTCAACACTACCCACTTGATTATTTTACAGCTATAAAGGTCGACAATTTGTTCATCAGTACAACAGAAAATATAAAAAAAAAAACAAACACAGACATCGACCCTTAACAAGATTTGTTTGCTAATGAAATATATGGAATCAATTCGTACTGGATTAGATTAAGATAGATAACAAATTAGAGACAAAATCAAAATTCATCAACAACTAGATCGTGAGAGGAACAGAAAACTGAATATATATATCTGTATTTATATTTTTGTATATATATATTAATTCATTTATATATATCCGTAATTTATATGTATATCTATATTTGTATACGCATTTGCATACATAAATCTACTATTTTGTATATGTATATGTATTTATATGTATATGTGTTTATATAACTTTTTATATATGTATATATATCAATTTCTTAAATTTTGATATTTAATAAGTATAAATATATTAAGGTTATTAATAAGACTAATAATAATATCATTAATAATATTATTAATAAAGAGCCTAGTATTAATAGATGACAAATAATAATATTATTATTAACAATAATGATAATTTTAATAAGTTTAATTACTAATAAGGATAATAATAATAAAAATGATAATAATAATCTTATTAGTTTTATTAATGAAAATAGTAATATTAATAATAATATGATAACTTATACATATCAAATTTTTATATATATTAAAAATAATAATATTAATATTACAGTTATTGATATTAACAATAATAAAGGTAATGATAATAGTATTAATGTAACAATTATTTTCAACCTTACAATTAAATTTGTTATGATACCATTTATTATTTATGTAATATTTTAAGATGACATTTACCGAATAGTTAATATTTATATATTTTATATATATATATATATTTAATAGGATCATATATATATATATATATATATATATATATATATATATATATATATATATATATATATATATATATATATATATATATATATATATATATAACAGTAACTTAAGTTATCCTTCATTATAATTAAGCACAAAATGGTTTAGTCTATAATATATAATTATTTATATATATATTTCTATTTACGATTAATGGTTCTTGAATCGTCGGGACTAGTCAATGGGTAATTGATTACATGAATAAAATTTCAAAATTTTTGAGGCTCAACAGTACTGACTTTGCTTATCGTGTCAAAATTATTTAAATATTAAGTTTAAATTTGGTCGGAATTTCCCGGGTCGTCACATTGAGAGTTGACTCTGGTCCCGGTTCCGGATTTTCGAATGTCCTTTCGTACAATTTAATATCTTGTATTTTACGTTTTGCGTCTTGTACTCTTGTAATTTTGAGACGTTTCTCACCAATAATTTGAACCACTTTTATTGTACTTTGTACTTTTTAGCTTTTTGGTCGTTTGCGTCTTCAATTCGTCGAATCTGTCTTTTGCCTTCACCTTTTATTATTTAAACGAATATCACTTGTAAATAGAACAATTGCAACTAAAAGCTTGTCTTTCTTGAGGGATAATGCTATGAAATATATGTTCGTTTTTAGCATTATCAAATATTCCTACACTTGAGCGTTGCTTGTTCTCAAGCAATATAGTCTTAAAATAAAAACACTAGAATCAATTCTTTATTCTTCACACTTTGTACATCAGTGATTTCTATACGGCGGTATAAACAATGTTAGTAACGTTGTGGTTTACAGTCCTACATGACTATGAAAATTTAGATCCTTAAGGAAATTGGATCTTTATGAAAACATTTGATCTTTTGAAAATATAATCTAGCTTTTACCCTAGATAATTTTTCCAGAATAACCCTTCACCGGTGTTTGCAAATTGTTTTTGTGGGTTTGGTGGGTTTCAGATTTGAAAATTTTAGCTCAAAACTTGCGGTTTTGTGTCACCCACTTGCTAACCTTGTATTGGGAAAGCAACACGTCCAGTATACTTGCTCCGTATATTACCTTTCGATAAACTACCGTCCGGTTGTAAAGGAAAGCGTTGAACAAACAACTGTTAAGGCAATGTCCCATGACATACTTTTAATTATGGTCTATAACGTGTCAGATGCAATTACTATCCTTTGTAGGAGCAATAGCAAAGCTCACCCTATAGTTTTTCGGTCTAGCACAAGGTCCTGTCTTCGACCATGCTATGCAACCACCGTTCTTACGGTTGACACCCAATTTGGTTCAGGTGACCTAATGAATTCCAGGTGAATTCCTAGGATTTTACGTTCAATGGTAATGAACGCATTAAAAATGGGTTTTCGAAAAACAAATCGGTTTGTAATTTTGATCAAAATATTTTCTTGTTCAAGCTCGAGTTTAGATATCATCGAATTCCATGAGTTTGTAATTCTCAATCTTTAAAATTCAATCTCAAGGATTGAGTAATATCAGGCTTAAAAGCTGATTTTTGATCTTTAAAGGAGATTATCCTTTCTGGGGGTCTGATTCATTAGTCTTATTAAGCTAATTTGCACGGCGCCCTTCCCATTTTACGAGACAGATCCTCTCATGGTTAGGATAAGTCTGACCACTTGGCGACCCTGTTTGATGCTGAGGTCCGTGGATTTCCAGCTGATTTTCGAGAAAACTTTTCAAGGTTTTTCGTAGACTCTACAACTGGTCTGGACGACAACTTCCTGACCTAAATCAAGAAGCGCGTTTCTTTTTCGGAAGACTTTACTTCCTTTTAATGATGGAATTGATTCATCGTGTAGATCCATCTTTCTTTCAAATATATTACAATTTACCGGGTAAAACGGTTAATTTTGTCCAAAACAAAAGTATCTTCAATTATTTGTACAAAAATATGTGATATATGTTTTAAATAACTTGGTAAATTTTTCCCACACTTGGCTTTTATTTTCCTTTCTTTGCCTTTTTATTGTCCTCTGTTCCATTTTAAATGAATTCTAACATTTTGGGTTGTTTCTCAATTTATGTCCTTTCCGAGTTGACAATAATTTCGGTGTTAACACCTAGTTTTATCGTTCATAAATATGTATAAAAATGATTTTGAATTCATTTAATTGAAAATTTTGAAAATTTTACTAGAATTGGGTAGTCAGTATATAAGACTAGGGCTGTTCTTTATTATCAGAGAGCACTAGATTCTAATACAACTACTGTGTTACTAGTATTTTTTAATGGTAACCAAGTGTTTAAATTAAAAATTTTAAAAATCCGAAAGAATTTAAACCCTTCCCACACTTAAGATCTTGCAATGCCCTCATTTGCAAGAAATCAGTAACATATTAAATTATTGAGGGTGATTAGCGTAGAAAAATGATTAAATTTTACCAAAGTTTCCAAACATATTGGCGTTTGTTTGCTGAATGATAAATGGTGCACATCATTTGTTCATTCCGTCTTGTTGTTACATCACATTTGTTTTTCATTTTGTCGTCAAAATTAGTAGCTTTTGCTGAACTTAATGCCAGTCTTTGAAAATGCCCTGTTTTACCCTATTGTGTACAATTGACAATATACATACATACAAATAATAACATGCATGATAATTTGAAATGGGACTTAAAATCCCACTTTCAAATCAAATATGAAATATTAGTACAACATAATAAAAATATTAAACATTACAATAAAAGTATCAAAATATAATGTGTTTAAACATAAATAAATAGAAATAATAAAAAGATAAAAATCATAGAAATCACCAACAGGAACTATATCAATCTGGATAGGGGTTCCAGTTCATGTCGTCGTTCGGGTTTCATGGTTGGTGATAGGTGTACTGGTAGGCCTGGTTAGGGTCGTAGAGAGTATATGGTGGTCTTATCTCGGGCTGGTGTGGAGGATAGTAAGCGGGTCAGGTTGGGACATAGTGATCCTGAGGTGACAGCCGGCTCATGATCTGACGCTGATGATAGTCCAATCTATCATGATGTCATTGCCTGAAATGCTCGTAATCATTCCGGGCTTGCCACTGCTCCATCCGACTAAATCTCTCTTCGTTTGTCATTTTCACCTCATCTACACGCTGGTAGACGTCAGTCATAGCCTCCCTAATGACATCCCTAATGTCATCCGCTTCCTCCATTTCCTCATCTGAACCTCTCTCTACCTGAGGATGACTATCAACATAGGGTATTGCCTGATTGCGTCTGCTTTTTAATACCTTAGCACCCTGATAGACCCTCAATCCTAAAGGCTCAACCTGTTCCCTACATTCCAAAAGTGGACCCCCTTGGTCCCTATCTACACCCAAATACTCTCCAATGAGAGTAACAAAAATACCTCCTCCTATTATTCCCCCTTCCTGTATTCCTTCCACCATCTTAGACAAATAAAAACCAACACAGTAAGGGATATTAACAAAGCGTCTTGGGTCTCGAATACACTTTAGGTAAAATAAATCATGTAAGGTCATTTTCTCCTTGTTGTGACCTCTCTGTGTAATCGAGTTAGCCAAAAATCTATGAATTATACGAAGCTCGGCTTTGTTAATATGTAAGTAGGAGTGTTTTCCTCCCAGCGTAAAAACATTATAATCTGACATACGCCTCCATACGGCGTTCGCGTCAAAATTCCTATCTACCCTTTTACCACGATAAATCAAATTCATACAATCGGGTAGTAGTAATTCACCAGGAGTATATATCTGCAAAGCCCTGGCCATGTCCAGCATGGACATCCTGTACAACCTACGGCCAAGTATAAATCTAAGAAAACTTCTATCATCTAATCTATCTACATATGCATTTAATGCTATAGTACTCATAAGCTCAATACACCATTCCTTATATACAGGTCTACGAATGGTGAATAGACGTTCCCAATCGTGAAAAGAAGAGCTGCCATACCTTTGGATCAGATGCTCCCTAACTGAGTTAACTAGTTGGACCCTTTCTAAAGGCTCCCAATCGATTACCCTTGGCACTTCTACATTTTTCGGTATCAGTTTGAATTTGTTACTTTGATATGTCAGGTAATCTCTCCAGCTTCTATCGAATCTCAGATTAGGATGCAACGTGTGTTCAGGAATCGTTGGGTATTCTACTGGCGGATGCATCAGAAATACTATAAAGGCATCAACAAATTGTAGCGGATCATAATAAGGCACGTGTTGATCAGGTTGATGTTGTTATTCCTATTGTGGTTCTTGTTCGGGTTCTAGTTCGTATTGCAATTCTGGCTCAGGTTCCGGTTGTGGTTGTCTAGATGATGATGAAGCACCTCCAGTTTCAGTATATTTCTGCAAAACACATTAAACACAAAATTTGTGCATCCAAGTATGCCTTAGTGTTAGCAAAATAACAACTTGAAACAATTACTATAACATGTTCAATCAAAATTAAACTTATACGCATTTTCACAATTTTAACAATTCTACACTTTTTCAAATAAGCATATATGAAAATGTTTACAAATTTTATAAGCATTCAACTCAAATAACATGTTAAAACAACTATTAATAGCAATTAAACAAGTTTCAAATGGCATTTACATCAATTTAATCAAGTTCATGAATTTTATACCTAAAAAGTCCACTTTAATTCTCAAAAATCATGTTTAGTATCAAAGTTTGGATCATTTAGTTACCTAAACATGTTACACTACTTAATTTAGCAATAATTCATGACAAAAATCGGCCATAACCTGTTTATATCAAAAAGTCCCAAATTGCTCAAGAACACAAACCCTAGATTTCTAAAATTTTTAAAGTTTTTGGCTTCAAATCATGTTAAATAGCATCAATCTAGGTTATACATGCATAATATACTAACAATTTAACTCTAATTGCACTAGAAATTAACAAAATCAAATTAGGTAAATTATAGCTCAAGAACACTAAAAATCAAATTTAAAGAGGTTTAGGGGTGAAATTGTTACCTTTCTTGATAAACTTCTTATCAAATTCATGATTAGAGCGAGAAATTTGACGAATTATGGTGAAAAATTGCGAATTTTAGAGGTGATTTGGGAGAATTTTCGGGTGTTTGTGTATGTGTGGAGTGAGACAGAGAACAGACGAGCTGGTTCTTGCAACCTGACCTGATTTCAATCCTCATGCGATCGCATGAGGTTGAAGGCCAAACCCCATGCGATCGCATGGGGGTCTGATATTTATTTATTTTATTTATTTATTTTTTTTATAAAACCTTTTACTTTTAACACAAAATAAATAAATTAAATTTTAAAATTTTGCTTTCCTTTTTAGGACGAGGTTGTTTTGGATCGTTGTCCTAGTCCGTCCCTTGACAAAATTTTAAAATTTGTCATTTTTAAGCGTTGTTTTAAAAGCAAAGATTTTTGGGCTTTTTAAATGTTTTTGGCATATTTTAATTCAATAAGATTAAAAATAATGATAATAAAAGTTCTCGTCCCTCCCTTGGGTAGAGCAATTTCGGTTCAACGACCTAGTTTTCAACTCACGACGAATTTTAAATATCAACTTTTTAACTTAGTGAAATAAAGTAAATTTTTGTTTTTAACATCACACCAAACTTAAATTTAAAATACATAAAATTAAAAATTCACATTATTAATATTTTTATACATACAAACTTTATATTAAAAATTTTAATTTTTTTCAAATACTCACAAACTTAAATATATTGATTTTAAAAAAATTTACAATAATAATTTAATATTAATTTTAAAAACAAAGTAAAAATAAAAATAAAAATATTTTTGGTCTTTTATCCCACTTTAATCAATCAAATATTGTCAAAAATATACGCCCCTCTTTTCGGTAAAGTAATTTCGGCTATATTACCTAGTTTTACTCTTGACGAATTTTTGAAATATTTTGGGTTGATTGATTAAAGATATTTATACCTTAAGAATAAACGGTAAATTTCACAGTGATGTAATAAATTTTTGTATGATATCAATAATTTCGGTTACGCATATCTAATTTTATTGAATACCAATTTAATACTTTATAGCGAACGATTCAGCGTTTATTATCAAAAGGTTAAAAGCAATAAAAAAATAAAAACTGTACATACTTACCTATGAGAAAGAATTCTCAGAGACCTGCTTTAGCCGACTCATAGGAGAGTCGTGTGATTTGGTTCTCCATAGCTACGTACGCATAACCTCGAATCTTCAATATCTTTTCTTCTAAACATATGAACGGTCCTTCTCTGCATAGAGTAAAAAATTCGGTATTTGAATATGTTTGATTATTTGAACATTTACCTTCGTGTGACCATTTTATGCATTTATAACATCTTTCAAGGTGTCGTGCTCTTCTTTTTATTGCGGATTTTGATTTTCCTTTACCAAAATGTATCTTATGATGATCTTTTCTGAGTTCTTTTCTTACTCCATCCATTTTGTCTCTTATAAATGATACCAGTTCACTCGGAAGTGTGTCATTATTACGTTTAGTAATCATAGCGTGTAGCATTAGACCATGGTTCAGATCAAAGGAATTCTTCATCTTGTAATGTAAGACCCAAATATTTATTGTACATAATGTATTTATGGTGTACGATGCGTGTATGAAGTGTACGACGCATGTACGTGTTGCTTGATCGAACGTCGAGGGAAACTGGACGTGTCTGAGGTGACAAGGGGTGTACGTATCTTTTCAACCCCAAATAAAGTTTGTGTTGATATTTTAAAGCCTTACCATTGGAAAGGAAATCTTATTACGTTTCTAACAATATTTGATTCATCGAAAACGGAGCTACGGTCAAAAAGTTATGGCCAAAACAAGTTTCTGAAAACTGACCTGTAGGTTGGAGCGGCGCTCCACCTTTTGGCGCAGCGCGCCGATCCCGTCTGATGCAATTTTCAGCATTTTTAAAAGGTTTAAATGAGGGGTACTTTGGTCTTTTCATTTAGGGTCGGTTTAGGGTCACCAAAACTGATCTAGAACTCCATTGGAGCTCATTTCTCACCCACACAAACACTCTCATCCATAGCTAGAGAGAGAGGATGGGTTCTAGAGTGAGAGAGCTTGAATTGGAGAAGGAGTTGGATTCTCATCAAAGCTCGGGTTTTAAAGTTGTTCATCTCGCTCCTAGCTATGTTTTGGTAGTATTGGTAAGTTCTAACTCCGAATTTCATTTGTTAGATTTGATATTCAAGTTAGGGTTTGAGATTGTTAGTTGTAAAACCCATTTGGTTGATGAAGAGGGTTTATGGAAACTTGCTATTTTGATATTTGGCGGGTTTTGGGTTGGTTAATGATTTAACCATGTTTAAGACTTGTAAATGGTGTATAATCACTAGTGTTAGTGATTATTGGTGTTTTGGAAACCATTAGGGTTCTTATGGTTGACTAACTTTGACTAGAGTCAAAATTAGGGTTTGTTAATGATTATGACTCAATTGCCAATTTAATAAGTTTTATAAACTTAAAATGGATTAAGTTGAAGCATAGAACCGAGTTAAATATATCTTGGTGTCAAAACTTGCTAATGGCGTGATATTGACTTCTTATGGGTCAAATTAGGGTTTAAGTGTCATTTTGGGCAAGATAGGTGTTTAACACCTATGATTGGGTTTGATTGTCATATTAGGACCATTCTCACTTGTGTTAGTGATTATTGGTTAGTTTGGGCGCGGTTTGTGCTTGGAAGTGCATTTGGTCGAAATTGCACTAGTTGTCAATTTGGGTTGATAGGAGTGTGCTAGGTTTGTGCTAGGTTTGTGCTAAGACACCACATTTCACGTGATGAGTGAAGCATCGAGGTGTTAAGATACCTCTCGGGGTGAAGCATCGAGGTGTTAAGATGCCACCTAGGGGTGTAGTGTCAAGGTGTTAAGACACCACTCCGTAAAATAATGAGTGAAGCATCGAGGTGTTAAGATGCCACTCGAGGTGAAGCATCGAGGTGTTAAGATGCCACCTAGGGGTGTTGTGTCGAGGTGTTAAGACACCACTTTGTAAAATAATGAGTGAAGCATTGAGGTGTTAAGATGCCACTCGGGGTGAAGTACCGAGGTGTTAAGGTGCCATCCTAGGGGTTAGTGATACGAGGTGTTAAGTACCCTAACAGATGTTATGAACACCGATGGCGTTTTCGCGAGCGCCATTCCCTTGTGCGATTGGTTAACCATGGTTATTGTGTTGTAAGCGTAAGCAAATTATGTTATTCGAGATATATATATATATATATATATATATATATATATATATATATATATATATATATATATATATATATATTGTATACATATAATGTTGTATTATCGTGATGTAGCTAACCCTCCGGGTGTAGCTTATTGGCATTGTTCACATCGTTGTTGGTGAACTTATATTTTGTTGATGTATCTTTAGCTCGTTGCTTAGTGATCTTACGGTATGCTTAGACTAGCTTGCCTTTATGCTTGGATGCTCCGGTATGCGGTATTTGGTTTTGTGTGGCGTGTCCATTTTATGCATATATATGTATGTAGTATGTTATCACCCACTAAGCGTTAGCTTACCCTCTCGTTGTTGACTTTTTTATAGATTGCATGGATGCGGAGGCTCGGGTAAACGGGGACTAGTGGACTTGCGTAGTTGCTTTAAAAGGCTTGCTTTTGGATTGATTAGGATTGGGTAGCGTATCCCCAATCGCCATGCTCGGCCTTTATTTTGTATTACAAATCATGTGTTTGAAAACTTGTATTTTCGTACGAAAGTCGTAAAACGGCCGATGTGGGCCTGGTCTTCTTAAAACTAATTTTATTAATGGAACGTGTTAGTTCTACATATATTAATGTATGGTTAAAAGCATTTTGTCAAAATATGTCGGGAAGTGGTCAAACATTTTCGCATTTCATGACTTTTTGGACAGGCCAGTTTGGCGCGCCGCGCCATATGCTGTTCCAGCAAAAAAAAAATTATTTCGCGTTAATGGTTGGTTAACGGGTTGGGTTGTTACATGTAAAACCTAAAAAAAATAAAAATTCAGAATGGGGGGAGAAGATTAGTTTTTTAGAGTCTGCTAGGGAAAGACCATTCGGATTCCATTCTCGGAAACTACACGAAAACAGAATATCTAACTCTAACAGAAATACATATTACCCTAAAAAGATTCGAACCTTCCTACACTTAGTTAGCTGTGGTGTCAAAATTGTGATTAACTTCATCTTCAACTTCCATTGGACTATCTATGTAATGTTTAACTCTGTGACCATTAACTTTAAATTCAATCTCATTTGAATTTATTAACTCTATTGTTCCGTACGGGAAAACTCTTTTGACTATGAATGGTCCAGACCATCTTGATTTCAATTTTCCAGGAAATAGCTTGAATCGTGAATTAAAAAGAAGAACTCTGTCTCCTTCTTTAAATTCTTTTGGACTTTTGATTCTTTTATCATGCCATTTCTTCGTTCTTTCTTTATAGATTAACGAATTTTCATATGCTTCATGTCTTAATTCTTCTAATTCGTTTAATTGACTTAGCCGTAGACGTCCGGCTTCATGTAAATCAAGATTACATGTCTTCAAAGCCCAAAATGCTTTGTGCTCAATTTCTACTGGAAGATGACATGCTTTTCCGTAAATGAGTCTAAAAGGTGTGGTTCCAATTGGAGTTTTATAGGCAGTTCTAAAAGCCCAGAGTGCATCCTCCAATTTCATGGACCATTCCTTCGGATTTGATCCTACGATTTTCTCTAGAATACGTTTTAAAGCTCGGTTGGTATTTTCAACTTGTCCACTTGTCTGTGGATGATAAGCAGTGGAGATTTTATGAGTTACTCCATATCTTTTGAGAACTTTCTCAAGTTGATTATTACAAAAATGAGTACCCCGATCACTTATTAAAGCTTTCAGTGTTCCGAACCTTGCAAAAAGACGTTTTAAAAAGTTGACTACAACTCGTGCATCGTTAGTTGGGAGAGCTTGTGCTTCCGCCCATTTAGATACATAATCAATGGCAACGAGAATGTAAAGATTATTATGAGATTTTGGAAATGGACCCATAAAGTCAATACTCCAAATGTCAAATACTTCACATACTTGAATGACATTTTGTGGCATTTGATCACGTTGACTTATTTTTCCGGCCCTTTGACAAGCATCACAGGATTTGCAAAGAAGGTGTGCGTCTTTGAAAATTGTAGGCCAATAGAATCCAGCATCGTAAACTTTTCTTGCTGTCAGTTGAGGCCCATAATGCCCTCCTGTTGGTCCTGTGTGACAATGGTTTAAGATTTGACTGGCTTCATCTCCGAATACACATCGGCGTATTATTCCATCGGGATAACTTTTAAACAAATGTGGATCTTCCCAAAAATAGTGTTTTATATAACTAAAGAATTTCTTTCGTATTTGGTACGACAATCCTTTTTCAAGGAATCCACATACTAAATAGTTTGCATAATCTGCAAATCATGGAATTTCATTATAATCTATCTTCAATAGATATTCATTAGGAAAGTTGTCTTGTATGGCCGATTCATTCAGAACTTCTAATTCGGGATTTTCAAGACGAGAAAGATGATCAGCGGCGAGATTTTCTGCTCCCTTTTTGTCTCGGATTTCTATATCAAACTCTTGTAAGAGTAAGATCCAACGGATTAATCGTGGTTTGGCATCTTGTTTCGAAAATAGGTATCTAAGAGGAGAATAGTCAGTATAGACCACCGTTTTTGCTAGAACGAGATATGAACGAAATTTGTCAAAAGCAAAGACAGTAGCAAGGAGTTCTTTTTCAGTAGTTGTGTAATTTGTTTGTGCTCCTTGTAACGTCTTACTAGCGTAATAAATAGGTTGAAATCGTTTTTCAATCCTTTGTCCTAAAACGGCTCCCATTACAAAATCACTTGCATCGCACATTAGTTCAAACGGTAGATTCCAATTTGGAGTTATCATGATCGGCGCATTAGTGAGTTTTTCTTTAAGAATATTAAAATATTTGATGCATTCATCTGAAAATATGAATGGAGCATCCTTTTCTAGGAGTTTATTCATAGGAGTGACAATTTTAGAAAAATCTTTTATGAAACGTCGGTAAAAACCGGCATGCCCTAGAAAACTCCTAACTCCTCTAACATTGGTGGGATGTGGAAGTTTAGCAATTAGATCTACTTTAGCTCTGTCCACTTCAATTCCTTCCTTTGAGATTTTATGTCCAAGAACGATGCCTTCTTTAACCATGAAATGGCATTTCTCCCAATTAAGTACTAGATTTGATTGTTCGCATCTAATAAGCATTCGTTCAAGATTAACTAGACATGATTCAAAAGTATCACCGAAGACTGAAAAGTCATCCATGAAAACTTCCATGCATTCTTCTATCATGTCGTGAAAAATCGCCATCATGTACCTTTGAAAGGTTGCAGGGGCGTTGCAAAGTCCAAATGGCATGCGTTTGTGAGAAAAAGTACCATAAGGGCACGTGAACGTGGTTTTCTCTTGATCCTCGGGTGCTATTGGAATTTGAAAATATCCGGTAAAACCATCAAGAAAACAATAGTAACTATTTCCGGCTAATCTTTCTAACATTTGATCAATGAAAGGTAAGGGAAAGTGATCTTTTCTGGTGGCGTCATTTAATTTTCTATAATCAATACAGACACGCCATCCTATTACAGTCCTAGTAGGAATAAGCTCATTTTTCTCATTTGTGATGACAGTCATGCCACCCTTCTTAGGTACGCATTGAACAGGGCTTACCCATGGACTATCAGAGATTGGATAAATTATATCTGCATCTAGCAGTTTAATAATTTCTTTCTTAACAATATCTTGCATATTAGGATTTAGTCTTCGTTGGCGTTGCACATACGTTTTATGACCTTCTTCCATAAGGATTTTATGTGTGCAATACGAAGGACTTATTCCTTTAATGTCATGAATCTTCCATGCAATAGCTGGTTTATGAGCTTTTAGCACAGTAATGAGTTGAGATTTTTCATTTTCAGTAAGAGAAGACGATATTATTACAAGTAATTCAGATTCACCATGTAAATAAGCATATTCCAAATGGTTTGGAAGTGGATTTAATTCTAATGTCGGTGGTTCTTCTATCGATGATTTATATCGATATCTGTCTTCCTCTTTTAGCATTTGAATTTCTTCTGTTGTAGGTTCATATCCATTAGCCATAAGTGTAGCTAACATTTCAGCTTCATCAATTAGTTCAGTTCCTTCTCCCAAAGAACATTCTCCTGTTCCTTGTAATTCTGAAAATTCTTCTAACAATTCTGCATGTGAATCTATAGTTTGAATATAATAACATGTATCATCTGCAGATTGCGGTTGTTGCATGGCTCTATCTACAGAAAAGGTAACACTCTCATCCTCTATACTTAAGGTCAGTTTCTTACCGAACACGTCTATTATTGCTTTAGCCGTGTTTAAGAATGGTCTTCCTAATATGAGAGGAACTCGAGAATCTTCTTCCATGTCCAGAATAACAAAATCTACTGGAAATACTAAAGTACCAACTTTAACTAGCATGTTTTCCATTATCCATCTAGGATATTTTACTGATCTATCTGCAAGTTGTATGCTTATTCGTGTTGGTTTCAATTCTCCAAGGTCTAGTTTAGCATATAGTGAATACGGCATTAAATTTATACTAGCACCTAAGTCTGCCAATGCTTCTATTGAACTAAGACTACCCAGAAAACATGGAATCGTGAAACTTCCTAGATCTAATAATTTTTCTGGTATCTTATTCAATAGTACTGCAGAGCAATTAGCATTCATAGTAACAGCCGAGAGTTCTTCCATTTTCTTTCTATTTGTGATTAGATCTTTCAAGAATTTAGCATATCTAGGCATTCCTGAAATCACATCAATGAAAGGAAGAATAACATTTATTTATTTAAACATATCCAAGAATTTGGATTGTTCGGCTTCAAGTCTCTCTTTTCTCATTTTACTCGGGTAAAGAAGTGGTGGTTGGTATGGTTTAACATAAGGTTTTGCCTTAACTGTGTTATCTTCATTAACCTTTTCAACTACCGGTTCTGTTTCCTTATCTTTATCAGGCTGTGGTTCTTGTGGAGTAGGAATAGCTTCATCAGAAATTACAGGCATTTCAGGTGGTTTAAGTGTAGTACCACTTCTTGTGGTAATGGCTTTAGCTGTTTCATTCCGGGGGTTAGCATTTGTATCACTAGGTAGACTTCCCGGTTTTCTTTCACCTATTAACCTTGCTAGGTTGCTTACTTCTTGTTCCAAATTTTGAATAGAAGCTTGTTGATTTCTAAATGCTTGAGCATTTTGTTCATTGGTTTGTTTCTGAGATGTGAAAAACTGCGTTTGAGATTCAACTAGCTTCGACATCATATCTTCTAAATTTGTCTTTTTATCATCGGTTTGTGGTGGTTTGTTTTGAAAATTAGGTCTTTGCTGATTGTAAGTATTGTTAGATACTTGTTGATTGCTTGGACCTTGTTGGTTGTTGTATGGAACATTTCGGTTATAGTTCTGATTTTGATTGTAGATTGGTCTTGACAGTTGATAATTATTCTGATAATTATTTCCACGCCTTTGGTTTAGATATGAAACATTCTCTCTTTGTTACATTGTTTGTTCAATACTGAGACAATCTTTTGTCAAATGTGGTCCTCCACACTGCTCACAACTAATTCGTATTGAGTGAATATATTTTTTCATCTTTTCCATTCGTGTCTCGACAGCATCTATCTTTGCGAAAATGGAATCTAAGTCATGGCTAGAATCGGCTCTAGCTGCTTTAGATGATCTAACGATATCTTTTTATTGATGCCACTCATGTGAGTGGGAAGCAGTGTTATCAATAATTTTGTAAGCGTCAGTTGCGGTTTTCTTCATAATGGAACCACCAGCTGCTATATCTATGTCTTTTCGTGTAGTGATGTCGCATCCTTGGTAGAATATTTGTACTATTTGAGAAGTGTCTAAACCATGTTGCGGACATCCTCTCAATAACTTTCCAAATCTTGTCCACGCCTCATACAGAGTTTCATTTGGCTTTTGCGTGAACGTAACAATTTCTCCTTGAAGTCTTACGGCTTTAGATGCCAGAAAGAATTGTTTAAGAAAATTTTCAACTAAAACGTCCCATGTATCAATCGCCCCTTCAGGTAACGATTCTAACCAATCTTTGGCTTCTCCCTTTAAAGTCCAGGGAAATAACATGAGATATATCTGTTCATCCTCCACTTCTCTTATTTTAAATAGAGTACAGATCCTATTAAATGTACGAAGATGTTCGTTTGGATCTTCCTTCGGCGCACCACTAAATTGGCATTGATTAGTTACCATGTGTAGGATTTGTCCTTTGATTTCATAATCTGGCGCATTAATGTCAGGTTGAGTAATTGCGTGACCTTGGCCAGTGCGTTTAGCTCGCATTCGGTCTTCCATACTTAAAGGTTCCAGATTCTCCATGATTGAATTTGTTGAATCTGAATCACTAGAGGATTCTAATTTAATGGGTTGTTCCTCTACAATCTCTGTGTGAATGATTGGTGGTTCCGGAGGAAAGATTAATGGTTCAGGATCTCTGAATTGTCCCTGAATATCCTCCGGATTCTCAATTGTGAGGTCGGGTTCAAAAAATGGATTATCAGAAATTTGAATTGGAGTACTTGGTCGACTGGATGACGATTCTAAAGAAAAATCAACGGCGACAATATTTGCTAGATGTCTTGATCGAGTTACATGTGGTGAACGTACAAAAGGTGGTGAACGTTTTGCTCGGTGCATTCACCGAATATCCTATTAGTTATAAAAGATAAAAATTATATAAGTTATCAAATTAATAGACTTTTCTGATTTTGCCCACGTTTCGAATAGCCAATAGATGCAGCAGGGAGACAGAACCGTTTAAATCGGAAGCTCACAACTCAGCCACTAACAAATCCAACTATTACTACGAACCAGAAAATTTTGGATGTCTATCAATTTAACCGCTTAAAATAATTTTTCGTCGAAATTTAAAGAAATTTTAGAGAAGAAATAGAAAATTCTATGTCCTAAAAACTAGAGCGGTGAGAAATAAGAAAGAAAAAGAGCGCGTCGAAAAACGTCAAAAAATAAAAGGTCGAAAAATAATAAAAAGAACGTAGCGCGTCGAAACTTAAAAGTCTTAAAACTAAGAATTAAAAGTTGCGTATAAAAATATTAAAGCTTAAAAGGAATTCTATATTCAAAACAGTATAAACTTAAAAAGTACTAAAATTTATAAAACGGCTTCGCAAAATTCTAAAGCACCTAAATCTTAGTCTAAAGAAAAAGTACTTAAGGGATTTTACGGCAAAGCCTAAAAATCTAGAAATGAAAATAACTATGGCAAAATACTAAGTTTAAAACTAAGTACGAACGAAAAATACAAATATTACGCTAAAATAAATAAAAAGATACAAAATATAAAAATAAACTTGAAGTTGTAAAAAGTACAATTTTTATAAAAATATTATTTTTATATTATTATTTTATAAAAGTATTAATTTTATATATTTATAAAACTAATTAAACTAAATAATACAAATTAATTAAAAACTAAAACAAATTATTATTAAATATAACCCTAATTAGGGTTTAATAATAATAATTATTAATAATTTAAACCCTAAACTGGTCGGTTGAGGTTTCAGGCGGGTCAAATCAAGCCATGCGATCGCATGGTCTTCGCGTTATAAATCCATGCGGTCGCATGGAGTAGAGTTTCGGGCCAGAAATTGGGCTGCGACAGTACCGGGCCCGAATTCAGTTTATTATGTATTTTTTTTCTGATTTATATTTATACAAAATATATATAAAAATTAAATAAAAACTTAATTTTTAAATAAAAATAAAAACTTTATATATATTTAACAAACTATTAAAAATATATAATTTTTGTTTTTCTTTTCTTTTTATATTTTTATATTTTTATATTTTCAATATTTAAAAAGTATTTTTTATAAAAGCGTATTTTTACAAAAGTAAACTAAATTATATATATATATATATATATATATATATATATATATATATATATATATATATATATATATAGCGTTGCGCTTTCGGCGTTTTAGTGTCCCCGGTAGTGGCGCCAAAAATACTTGATGTTTTTGCGAGGTGTATATAAAATAGTTTATATTTTACAAGGAAAATACTATTAAATACGATACAATTTTACACAAGTTATTTATATATTTATAGAATGGATATACCTAAACTTTGCTACAACACTTATAGGCAGTGTACCTAATCGTACAGTAGTGTAGTTTTTAGTAAGTCCGGTTCGTTCCACAGGGATCTAATAAACTAGTTCAACGCTATATTAGTTTTAACTTATAATTGTAAAAATACAAATATATATATAAGTAATATTATTATTATAAAAGGGGGTTTTTACCGTTTAATGACCGGTTTGTCGATTTCAAAACTTTAGTCGCAGTTAAAACCTAATGTAAAATATTAAAAATAAATATAACTTAATTTAAAGCGGAAATTAAATAACGATAATGAAATTGCGATAAAATAAAATGACAATAAATAAAGTGCGATAATTAAAAAGTACGATAATTAAAAGTGCAATTAAATACAATGACAGTAAATAAAAGTGCGATAATTAAAAGTGCAATTAAATATGAAATAAAGGAATTATGCTTATTTAAACTTCCGTAATCATGATGTTCGACGTGTTGTTTTTAGTTTAGTACCATGGGTTAATTGTCCTTTGTCCTGGATTATTCGATATGTCCATACGGATTTGTCCATAATAGTCCATCAGTCATAATCATAAAGTGCGGAAGTCTTTGTCAAATTATTCTTATTCCCGAAGTCAAATATTCCAACTAATTGAGGATTCGAATTGTAACAAGGTCTTAATACTTTGTTTAATAATTACACCAGGATATCGACTGCGTGTAACCCAAGGTTTTAATACTTTGTTAATAATTACGCCAAGTGTCCTTGTACATAATTCACCCCTGTTTTAATAAGTCCAATAACTATTAATCCATTCCCGTGTCCGGTTAAATGAACGATTATTAGTACTTATAAATATCCCGCCCGTCGTGTCCGATCTAGTGTATATGGTTATTTATAGGTACGTCCAATTGTAAATCTTTATATTAAATTAACAAACTATCATTTAATTAAACAAATATAAAGCCCATTAATAGCCCATAGTCTAATTTCCACAAGTGTCGTTCTTTTGTCCAAACCCCAATTATGGTACAAAGCCCAATTACCCAATTTTAAATATTTTAGCCCAATATCACGATTACTTCGGCTTAAATAAGCATAATAATAACTTAGCTACGAGACATTAATTTAAAAAGGTTGAACATAACTTACAATGATTAATAATAGCGTAGCGTTACACGGACAGAATTTCGACTTACACCCTTACAACATTCGCTAACATACCCTTATTATTATTAAAATTAAAATTAAAATTAAAATTATAATATATATATATATATATATACATATGTATATATATATGTGTATATATATATCTATATATATATATATATATATATATATATATATATATATACATATGTATATATATATGTGTATATATATATATATATATATATATATATATATATATATATATATATATATATGTATACGTGAGAGAGATAGAAGAAAAAGATGTTTTTTTTATCAACCAAAACTGCGAATTTATAGGACCTGACCCTCAAAATGGGGCCATGCGATCGCATGGATTTTACTCTTCCAGGCCATGCGATCGCATGGCCAGCTGGGAGAGCTCACATGTCTTTGTTTGCATCTTGCCGACGGTTTATAAATATATATAATATATAAATAATTTTAAGAATTATTTAAATATTATATTATATTTATGTGCATAGTTGACTTGTAATTTTTAGTCCGTTGCATCGAGCGTTGAGAGTTGACTCTGGTCCCAGTTCCGGATTTTCGAATGTCCTTTCGTACAATTTAATATCTTGTATTTGCGTTTGGGGTCTTGTACTCTTGTAATTTTGAGACGTTTCTCACCAATAATTTGAACCACTTTGATTGTACTTTGTACTTTGTACTTTTTAGCTTTTTGGTCGTTTGCGTCTTCAATTCGTCGAATCTGTCTTTTGTCTTCACCTTTTATTATTTAAACGAATATCACTTATAAATAGAACAATTGCAACTAAATGCTTGTATTTCTTGAGGGATAATGCTATGAAATATATGTTCGTTTTTAGCATTATCAGTAAATGTAGGTTAGTTTTGAAACAACCCAACCCGTATTCAACCGGAAATTTTTTTTTTATAGCAACGATCATTAACATGCCATTGGAATGATATAAACCATTCCATACAACCCATTAAAACGTACAACAAGTTTAATGTTTACAAAAGGCACTAAGGCCATTAATCAAATGTAATACAAGTTCGACCCATTTGAAATGATAGTTTTAATCCAAACTACACCGAGCATGGTTTGGGGCTAAACTACCCAAATGCATTAGGTCATCTTCCAAAAGCTTTAACTAGCAAGCATCATGGGAATCTAATGCCCAATAACCCCTTTTCCTTTCTTCGTGTTCGCACCTAAAAATGTAAACAACGAGAGGGTAAGCTAAAGCTTAGTGAGTGCAATAATTATACATATACATATATAACCTACTTACTTGCAACCACTTACACAATATCGTATACAAACTTGTTACTCAAATAGCATGTCATCATACTCATAATACTAACAAGTTGTACAATATCACAAAACCGCATTAGCATATAATCAACACAATCTATATATAATATGCTAACAATCAATAAACCCCCATATGGTTAACCATAAACGCTATGGTGCTACCGGCTCGATGGTTTACACCATACACATTTGAGTCATACTCTTTTATAGTGCTACCGACTCGTGGTTCACACTTTATTTTATAGTGCTACCGGCTCGATGGTTCACACTTGATGCTACCGGCTTGATGGTTCACATCATGATTTTATAGTGCTACCGGCTCTTTGGTTCACACTTCGGTGCTACCGAATCGATGGTTCACGCCTTATTTTATAGTGCTACCGGCTCGATGGTTCACACTTTGACACTTGTCACATACATGTTATGGCACTACCCGCTCGATGGTTCATACCATAACATTCACAACTAAATATGTCATATACACATACGTATAATTTCTCCACTTAACTTATAGACTAGGCGATGAATTAACAACTCCGCAAGCTTTAAGGTGAAGTACCTAATACAATCAATACAATTTCAATACACCAAACTAGTTGGACTTGACACCACATTTACCATTTAAGCATTTAATGACCCGATTGCATTAAATGACTCATTTATACCCAAACCGCCCATTAATGGCCAAGACCCATTATAAATCACTAAAAGCTAGTGATTATAATCCAACATCAACAACTAACACCATCTAGGATATTTTCATACCCATCTTGCCCAAACTAGGTCAACATTACCCATTTGACTCATTTTAACACTTAAACTTACAAATTTGGTCAAACTTAACCCATTTACAAAACTTTCGACTATTAGCAAGTGTATTAGTGCCTAACAACACAATTACCACTTACAAATCTCAAACTACAAGACCAAACCCTAGGTTATAGTTTTTAGGGTTTTCCTTTCATCCATATAACCCAAATTCGCCCATTTAACCCCCAAATGGGTCATACAAGTCTCAAGTAACCAAAACCCTAGCCATAAACCAATTAAAATTCAAAACATAGAGTTAAGACTTACCAACACTATCAAATCGTAGCTAGAGTAGGGAACAACTTTAAAACTTGGACTTGGGTGAGATTTGGTCTCCTTCTTCTCCAAGTGAGCTCTCTCTCACTAGAAACTCAACTCTCTCTCTAAAATTGAATTTAGGTAGATGAAGATGTGATAAATGAGTTTAGGATAAACTTGAACCAGTTTTAGACTCCCCAAAACCATCCATAAGTGAAAAGACCAATATACCCTCAAAGATGCCATTTAATTTGGGTCAAAAATGTCAAACAGCGACATCTGTCGCATTTCATGACAATCTGTCACATTACGCAACACCCAAACGTGACACACACTAACCAAACGCGACAAAGTGGACAGGTCGGGGGTTCCTGAAGCTGTCGCATTCCAATCAGCTCTGTCGCGTATCGCGACAGACCAAAACGCGATGGAACCACCCAAAACGCGACATAAGGCATGATCGAATCATTTTCTACATTTTCAAACATTTAAACTATAAACAAACGACCATAGATACTATATTAAACGTACACAAAGTTAAACACGCACCTTAAGTCATATATATTGAAAACGGGATGTTACAACTCTCCCCCACTTGAATCGGAGCGCGTCCTCGCGATCCAAGCCGCATGACAAGCCGGAAGATACACCAATACAAATTCTTCGGGTTCCCATGTAAACTCGGAACCTTTACTACGAATCCATTTAACTTTAAAAGTTCTTACCTCTTTATTTCTCAACCTCTTTACCTTTTCATCGAGTATAGCAATCGGCTTCTCAACATACTCTAACTTGTTGTTTAATTCAATCTCGTCTAACGGCACCCAAGAAGAATCATCCGCAAGACACTTACGGAGATGGGAAACATGAAATGTATTATGGATCCCCGCAAGCTCTTCGGGTAATTCCAAACGATATGCAACTTCACCAACACGAGCTAAAATTTTAAAAGGACCGATAAACCGAGGAGCTAACTTTCCACGTTTTCGAAACCGAATAACACCCTTCCATGGCGAAACTTTAAGCATCACCATGTCGCCTTCTAGAAACTCAATCGGTGACCTTCGTTTATTGGCATACGACTTTTATCTATCTTGAGCCTTTTTCAAATGAGCCCGAATCATCTCGATCTTGCTATTCGTCTCTAAAACCAAATCAGTACTCCCGATTTCTCTTTGACCCACCTCACCCTAACAAATCGGGGTTCGACACCTATGCCCATAAAGCATCTCGTACGGTGGCATTCCAATACTAGCATGATAGCTATTATTGTACGAGAATTCCATCAAGGGTAAGTGCTCATCCCAACTACCACCAAAATCAATAATACAAGCCCGTAACATATCCTCCAAAGTTTGATTCGTACGCTCGGTTTGACCGTCCGTTTGAGGATGGTACGCCGTGCTCAATTTCAATTGTGTACCCATATCTTCATGAAACTTTTCCCAAAACCGAGATGTGAAACGAGTATCTCGATCCGAAATAATAGATATAGGAACCCCATGCCTTGATATCACTTCCTTGATGAACAACTTAGCCAAAGTCTCCGACAATATCGCTTCCCGAATGGGAAGAAACAAGGCATTCTACGTCAACCGGTCAACTATCACCCAAATCGAATCAAATTGGGTCCTCGCTGTCTTTGGTAACTTTGTAATGAAATCCATGGAAATGTGCTCCCATTTCCATTTCAGGGTTTCTAACGGTTGCAACATACCATGCGGCTTTTGGTGTTCGGCTTTAACTTGCAAACACGTGACGCATTATTCAACATACTTAATAACATCACGTTTCATGCCTGGCCACCAATACTCCTTTCTTAAATCAAGATACATTTTCATAGCCCCCGGATGAATGGAATACCTTGACTTATGTGCTTCATTGAGTAGCACTCATCGATTATCCCCCATCTTAGGCACCCACACTCTTCCTTGAAAGGACAACAAACCATGCGGGCCTAAAGTAATAGACTCTGTTTGCCCTACGATTCGTTCCTCATGCTTGTTGTTAACAAAAGCTTCAATTTGAATCTCATCAAGCTTCACAAGAAAATCGTTAGTAATAATCATACGTAACGATTCTACTCGTATTGATGGATGTTGACTCTTTCGACTCAACGCATCCGCGACCACATTCGCCTTGCCCGGATGATAAAGTATTTCACAATAGTAATCTTTTAATACATCCATCCATCTACGTTGACGATAATTCAAATCTCGTTGATCAAAAAGATGTTTTAAGCTCTTGTGATCCGAATAAATCGTGCACTTGACACCATACAAGTAATGGCGCCAAATTTTCAATGCACGAACAACCGCCGCTAACTCAAGATCATGAGTTGGATATCTCATTTCGTGTTCCTTTAATTGTCGAGAGGCATACGCGATGACTTTACCTCATTGCATTAGAACACAACCGATCCCATTTAAAGAAGCATCACAATAAACCAT
The DNA here is from genome assembly GCF_046630445.1 of Rutidosis leptorrhynchoides. Lineage (NCBI taxonomy): Eukaryota > Viridiplantae > Streptophyta > Magnoliopsida > Asterales > Asteraceae > Rutidosis > Rutidosis leptorrhynchoides. The sequence continues at coordinate 122,828,579 of NC_092338.1, read as the reverse complement.
CATATCTTCTGCCCCTTCAGGCAATACTAACACCGAAGCTTGACATAACTTCTCTTTTAACAATTGAAAAGCAATTTCTTGCCCGTTTTCCCAATTAAATCTCGCGTTCTTTCTCGTCAATTTCGTCAATGGCGAAGCGATCTTAGAAAAGTCTTGGATAAACTGACAATAATAACCGGCCAATCCGAGAAAACTTCGAATTTTTGTGGGCGTAGTCGGTCGTTCCCAACTTTTCACCGTCTCAGTTTTCCCCGGATCTACTTGAATACCATCTTTGTTCACAATATGGCCAAGGAATTGAACTTTCCTTAGCCAAAATTCACATTTGGAGAATTTTGCATACAACTCCTCCTTCCGCAACGTCTTCAACACACCACGCAAATGATGTTCATGTTCCTTCATACTCTTCGAATAGACAAGTATGTCGTCAATGAACACAATTAACGACTTGTCCAACATAGGTTGGCACACTCGGTTCATAAGATCCATGAATTCCGTCGGTGCATTCGTAAGACCAAAAGGCATAACTACAAACTCAAAATGCCCATAACGTGTTCGGAAAGCCATTTTCTCGATATCTTCCTCACGAACCCGCATTTAATGATAGTCGGACCGTAGGTCAATCTTAGAGAAATACGTTGCACCTTGGAGTTGATCAAACAAATCGTCAATCTGAGGTAATGGATAACAATTCTTGATCGTAACTTTGTTCAACTCCTGATAATCGATGCATATCCGCATACTACCATCCTTCTTCTTCACGAATAAAACCGGAGCGCCCCATGGCGAAGCACTCGGTCGAATAAAACCCTTCTCGAGCAACTCTTGGGTTTGATTTAACAATTCTTGCATTTCGGTTGGCGCTAAATGATAAGGAGTTTTAGCAATGGGAGTAGCACCCGGAACCAACTCAATGCGAAATTCAACTTGTCTTTCCGCTGGAATGCCCGGTAATTCGTCCGTAAAAACGTCTTCGAATTCACTAACCACCGGAATTTCACGAATGGATGGTGGATCTTCACGAGTATCAACTACATGGGCAAGAAAAGTCATACCACCTCTATTAAGAAAATGACGTGCCCGTGCAAGAGTGCATATCGGCACAAGTCTTCTCCGTCTCTCGCCATGAATAATTAGTTCTCCCCCAAATGGGGTCTTTACCCTAACAGACTTTTCATGGCATGCAATATCGGCTCTATAACGACCGAGCCAATCCATACCAACGACAACATCAAACTCACCCAAAGTCATCGGAATGAGATCTATTTTAAACGTTTCGGAACCGAACACAATATCACAATCATTACAAACATCAACCCCTAGCACGTCTTACCATCCGCTATTTCAACTTCTACCGGATGACTTAACTTAGCTAGCGGCTTATTAAGTTTAGGCACAAATTTTGGAGAAACAAACGATAAATTAGCACCGCTATCAAATAGGATCCATGCCGGATTAAATTTAACCATGAAAGTACCTGAGACAACTTCGTTGGATTGCTTGGCCTCATCATGGGTCATCAAATAATTACGTCCTCGAGCCATACCCACCGCCTTCTCCAACTTCTTAACATGATCGGTGTTCAAATTGGGACACTCCGGCCTTCAGTGCCCTTCTTTACCACAATTATAACAAGTGAGTTTGCTCGGCGCCTTGGTACAATCACGGGCCAAGTGCCCTGTGACGATCGCTCCAAATCCATATGGACGAACACGTCATTCATTGATTTCATTGCGAGGTATTTGACCTCTATGTGATACATTTTGTAACATTGTATTCGTTTGAAAAGGTATCTCATAAATGAATATATAAATTCTAGGTTTTTAACATCTGATGATTCCTACGTATAGACAATCACCATTTAAATGGTTTACAATAATACATCTATTGACAATACAGTCAAAATAAGATACATGGTAATGGTTTAGTGAATGCAAGTTTCTTGTATATAGCATGTATGACTCCAAGCACATATCTTGTATCACGTATAAGCAAACAGCGGAAGACTTCTAGAAACCTGAGAATAAACATGCTTTAAGTGTCAACACAAAGGTTGGTGAGTTCATAGTTTTAATATTACACATAATCCGTATATCAATGTGGATTACAAAAGTTCAGTTGTTTTATTCAAAACGTTTATCAATAGTTTTTACATAAAAGGTGGATCACAAGATTTCAGTTGTTTCATCCGAAATGTTTATCAATCGGTTCTACAAAATTGAGCACCCTGGTAACTAAACTTTAACGTTTATATAATTTGTACCCTTTGTATAATCATCTTAATAATACACGCAAACCAACGTGTACGCTTTTCAAATAGCATACGTCCGTTAAAAGGCTAGTGCTCTAGCTCGGACGGGGATATCAAGCCCTATGGATCCATATACTACTACTCGCACCCACCAGTTCTTATAACTGGTAGTTACTAGTTACCAAAGCTAAGGGATTTTCGGTTCAAACTCAGTGTAGAATTTAGTATGTACTTGTATCCATTGCATTTAAAATAAAGTGCATGTATTCTCATCCCAAAAATATATATTGCAAAGGCAATTAAAAAGGGAGCAAATGAAACTCACACATATAAATATTGTATATCGGTTAATAAAGCATTTGCATGTATTCTCAGCCCAAAAATGTAGAGAGTAAAAGGGATCTTATGAAACTCACTGTTTAATATTGATATACAATATTGTAGGAAAGCACGTAGATGCATCGGAGATGATAAACACGAGGTTTGATTCACAAAAATACCCCCGAGCATTACCCATAATTTTCTTGGCAATAACCCATAATTTTCTTAGCTCTAGCTCACTTGGAAACCATTTTGAAAGTGACAAGCTCATAACCTCGTCGTAGTATTTTATGTATAATACTAATTAATAATAATAATAAGATCAATAATAATAATAATAATAATAATAATAATAATAATAATAATAATAATAATAATAATAATAATAATAATAATAATAATAATAATAATAATAATAAAATAAATACGGAGTAATATGTATGTGTGTGTGTTAATGTGTCGAGCAAAATGCCATTTTATAGCATCAGGCCAGACTTTTGCCTCCATGCGATCGCATGGATTTATAGGCTTGTGGCCATGCGATCGCATGGCCTCAGATTCCAGCTCACAAATTTTTGTTTTCTTGTTTGTCGACATAATATTAAATTAATATAAATATATATAATTTATATAATTAATTATATATTATATTAAATTCACGTGCATAGTTGACTTGTAATTTTTGTTCCGATATGTCGTACGTCGTCACTCGACTTATGTCCCGGTTCCGGTTTCTCGAACGCATTTTCGTACGCTTAGAAAACTTGTATTTTACATTTCGTGACTCGTACCTTTGTCAAAATATAGTCTTAAATCATCCATAAACTATACCACTGTAGCAAAGTTACTGTAGCAAAGTCAATTTTTTTACTGTAGCAATTCACTGTAGCAAATAGTGATTTTCAAAAACGCTGTAGCATTTTGGGTACTGTAGCAATTTGAAAATGTTACTATCGTTTACTAAATAACTTGAAATTATATATATGTATATATCTTTTTAATATACATAAATCAGTTTTTAAATACACATTGGAAGTTATTTATAAATAAATTTTAATAATAAATATTTCAACTTATCATATATATTCAAATAAATATTTAAACCAATAAGTTTAATGTACGGTATCAAATAATTAATACATTGTTACCTTTTTAAGTTATAGTATATATGTATCTATTTACATATAATTGTTCGCGAATCTTCGAAAACAACCGAAGGGTATTTAAATATATAAAAGTAGTTCAAAAATTTTGAGATTCAGTTTTACAGACTTTGCTTATCGTGTCGGAAATGTTAATCATACAAAGATTAAGTTTAAATTTAGTCGAAATTTCTGGGTCATCACAGTACCTACCCGTTAAAGAAATTTCGTCCCGAAATTTGAGTGAGGTCGTCATGGCTAACAATAAAAATGTTTTTATGACGAATATGAGTTGATAAATAGAATTTTATTACCGTTGAGTAATATGGATAAAACAATCCAATTACTCGAAGCGTATAAGAGAAGTTATCGTAATAGAGTGAAATGGAGAATAGAGATGCGTCTTATCTCTTGACGTAGTAACGATTGATTTCCGGAATTTAAGGAATAGAAAATCTTCATTATCTAAATAAGATTTGATTCTTCGGGAATTAAGGAAATTATGATTTCCTTTGATTAAATGCGTAATCTACCTCGATTGCTATGTCTGATATTTCGCTATAAATTGACCTCTTCCGTTTCATTTATTTTCACCACTCCTATAATCTTCTTTCTTCCCCAATTAATACATTCAAAAGATTGTGAAAATGCTCAATCCAGTTCTGGTTCTTGACCTAATATTGACGTTTGCCACAATCATCCTTCTTTTCCAGCTCCCACCAGAAGAATCTGTTTATTTCTATTATGCTCTTGGGATTGTTGTATTTATCATTCTCCCGTGTCTTTATATTGCTATACGCATTGATATACATGGTTTATAATATATGTGTTGTTGTCAGGCTTTATATTTTCCCTTATATTTAGGAGCTCCATGCTTTCATTTTTCCTTCCCGACTTCAAGTCAAGCGAATAATGGTCCAGAATTCGTAGCTATGGAGTTTTGGATGAACATAGTTAGTGTTCCGAGAAGGTAATTGTAATGGCACGATCTTGATTTGTCAAATTACCAGAATATCTGGAAAAGACCGAATCATCAAGAAAAGTATTTTCTTGATATATTTAGAGATTAAATAGAATGAAAGAGTTATGTAACATGGTTCATGATGAGGGTGTTATATGTGAACTTTTATCAAGTTCCATTAGAAACTCAGCATGACTTACTGTAGTATAATCACGTTGATCAAGTGTCATTATATTATATTAACTCATGCTTCAGTTCCCAACACTACTTCAAAAACATCCATTTTTCAAAATTTTCAGAAATTAGAAACTAAAATAGTTTCTTTTATGATGTAACACAGATAGTGCGAAGAGATGAATGATTTTCGATAAGAATGCTTATGAAAATATCTTCAGAAATATCGAGGATATTTATAATAAAAGATACGATGATATCTTAGAATTTCTAATATCGAAGAATGATGAAGAAGATTTGTTCGTAACGGATTTTGAGTTAGTAGCAAGGTATTCGTTAATGGCTTCGACAAATACTTAATCATTTAGATTCTTTGAAGGCAGGTTCAGTCTTTGTGATTTATCCACAGCCTCCTTCATACTTTACTCAATCCGTTTTCCAGTTCCAAACCTTCTATTTTTCTCAGCTTTACCACCATTCTATTCTTTATCATCAAACTTTTGACTGTTAACATTGTCTTCAGTTTTCGCTGATTCATCAGCTTTCTCAAACTCGAAAAACTGATTGGTAAGTTAGGGTGCTTTTCAGAAGTTCAGAATTAAGCTCATAAGTCCAGAAGATAGATGTTTTATATATATATATATATATATATATATATATATATATATATATATATATATATATATATATATAATTGTTGACGTAGAATCGCTACGAAAATTGAGACGTAATGATTGATGATTCCCGGTGTGTGGTATAACAAATATCGTTACAATGCGATAATGAGTACATGATCATATTTCAAGGTATATATAGTGATTTCCGGAGAGATTCAAATTGCAGAGTGACGGAGTCGCTGGTACATTTACTGCTAATATGGTGGGATATAAAAGGTTCCCCGGTAACAACAATAGAAAGGGTAATCGTATATGTCAAGGTTTAATTAAGGCTTATCCAGATAAAGTTGACTTGCTGAAGTTGTGACAAAACTGGATACTTGAAAAGGAATTGTAAGGTTATTTTCAGTAATAATAATGCCGAAGGATTTATCACAGATACGTGTTAAAGTTTTACTTAGGTTTCGAGAGCTTTCCAGATGTATGATTATAAGTACAAATCTTTCTTCTTGTAGATATCGTGTTGTTGGTTTGTCTTCTCGTTTGTTCATTAGTTGAAGTGTTTTCAAGAATTTCGATGGGTTTGAACGCAAAATGTAATCATATGATGTTCTAGTACAGTCCTGAATTCAAAGCATGGTTTTCGAAGCATGGTTTTGAAAGATGTAGGAATCTAAGAGTGATGTTTTCCGTTTAATCTTGACTTAGATTCTGATTTATCGAAATCAGAATATGAAATTGAATGAAAATGGTTATTCTGTGATGAACAGATACGTATATCTGTAGGTTTGAGCAGTATAGTTAATGATTGCTGAATCAGAATTGAAGAATGTATAGTGTAACATATTAATGTGGAATTTATATATTTCTAGGGTATTACCTACCAGTTAAAATATTCTCATCATTAACAGTTTGTACAAAAGGATTTTCAATTACAATCTTTATGAAAATATATGTATGTATATTTCCTTCAGATGTAATATAGATTTAATAAGTTATTAAACTCATTTAGTTTTCGGTTGGAACTAGAAACGAATAATCTCTTCTATATTAAAGATTACATAATCGTCGCAGGATATTTCTCCAATGAAGTTATGAATCAATACTTCATCGTTTATGGTTATTAGTATTCTTTAGTGCCTATGGTGCGTATGAGGTTGATACTCATGGGACAGATTGTGAGGTTAAGGTTTGCGGTGCGGATGTTGTTATTGGTGGTCTTGGTAATGTTGTTGGTTGTGCTGCTGGTACTGGTGGTACCGGTGGTGCCTGTGATGCCTGCAAATTGTGCATCATATTCTCCAAAGCCACAACTCGAGCGCGAAGCTCGTTAACTTCTTCTATTATTCCGGGATGATCGGTGGTTCGGACGATCGGATAAATAAGATTTAGAATATGGGATAGTATATAATCGTGATGAGATACTCTGGAGATGAGAGAGAGAAAATGGTATTACGAACAGGTTCGCCGGTAAGTGCTTCAGGTTCTTCGCCAAGAGGTGAATTTGGTTGGTGGAAAGGATCGCCTTCCTCTTGTCTCCATTGATTAAGTTGATTACGAATCCATCCCCAATTCATCCAGAATTGGTGATGACTGATTGGTTGATTTATTCCGGTTACACTGCTTTCGGAACTCAGGTGGAAATCCATATCGGAATCCGAAGAACTCGAATTACTTGCAGAATTCATCTTACACGGTTAGATAAAGAATTTTCAATGTGAAATGATTTTCAGATATAGGATGATATTATAATTACATAGAATACCTATATATAGTACAAAGGTTCCGCAAATTACGGAGAAACTTTCGGAAACTGTCAAGTAAAGGTAACAGTAACAGATAAGCTAAGATATTCATTTTGTCTATACACTAGTCATGCAATCCATGCAATAAGGTGTGTCTACACTACAAATGATAAACAGGTAATTTTCCACACAAGGAATGATAAGCAGGTAATTTCTAACAAAAAAAATTATAAGCAACAACTTTAATCATGCAGACATGGTCGAAGTCCAGACTCACTAATGTATCCTAACAATAACCGGTTAGACACACTAATGCAAATTCTGGTTCGCTAAGACCAACGCTCTGATACCAACTGTGATGATCGCTCCAAATCCATATGGACGAACACGTCATTCATTGATTTCATTGCGAGGTATTTGACCTCTATGTGATACATTTTGTAACATTGTATTCGTTTGAAAAGGTATCTCATAAATGAATATATAAATTCTAGGTTTTTAACATCTGATGATTCCTACGTATAGACAATCACCATTTAAATGGTTTACAATAATACATCTGTTGACAATACAGTTAAAATAAGATACATGGTAATGGTTTGGTGAATGCAAGTTTCTTGTATATAGCATGTATGACTCCAAGCACATATCTTGTATCACGTATAAGCAAACAGCGGAAGACTTCTAGAAACCTGAGAATAAACATGCTTTAAGTGTCAACACAAAGGTTGGTGAGTTCATAGTTTTAATATTACACATAATCTGTATATCAATGTGGATTACAAAAGTTCAGTTGTTTTATTCAAAACGTTTATCAATAGTTTTTACATAAAAGGTGGATCACAAGATTTCAGTTGTTTCATCCGAAATGTTTATCAATCGGTTCTACAAAATTGAGCACCCTGGTAACTAAACTTTAACGTTTATATAATTTGTACCCTTTGTATAATCATCTTAATAATACACGCAAACCAACGTGTACGCTTTTCAAATAGCATACGTCCGTTAAAAGGCTAGTGCTCTAGCTCGGACGGGGATATCAAGCCCTATGGATCCATATACTACTACTCGCGCCCACCAGTTCTTATAACTGGTAGTTACTAGTTACCAAAGCTAAGGGATTTTCGGTTCAAACTCAGTGTAGAATTTAGTATGTACTTGTATCCATTGCATTTAAAATAAAGTGCATGTATTCTCATCCCAAAAATATATATTGCAAAGGCAATTAAAAAGGGAGCAAATGAAACTCACACATATAAATATTGTATATCGGTTAATAAAGCATTTGCATGTATTCTCAGCCCAAAAATGTAGAGAGTAAAAGGGATCTTATGAAACTCACTGTTTAATATTGATATACAATATTGTAGGAAAGCACGTAGATGCATCGGAGATGATAAACACGAGGTTTGATTCACAAAAATACCCCCGAACATTACCCATAATTTTCTTGGCAATAACCCATAATTTTCTTAGCTCTAGCTCACTTGGAAACCATTTTGAAAGTGACAAGCTCATAACCTCGTCGTAGTATTTTATGTATAATACTAATTAATAATAATAATAATAAGATTAATAATAATAATAATAATAATAATAATAATAATAATAATAATAATAATAATAATAATAATAATAATAAAATAAATACGGAGTAATATGTATGTGTGTGTGTTAATGTGTCGAGCAAAATGCCATTTTATAGCATCAGGCCAGACTTTTGCCTCCATGCGATCGCATGGATTTATAGGCTTGTGGCCATGCGATCGCATGGCCTCAGATTCCAGCTCACAAATTTTTGTTTTCTTGTTTGTCGACATAATATTAAATTAATATAAATATATATAATTTATATAATTAATTATATATTATATTAAATTCACGTGCATAGTTGACTTGTAATTTTTGTTCCGATATGTCGTACGTCGTCACTCGACTTATGTCCCGGTTCCGGTTTCTCGAACGCATTTTCGTACGCTTAGAAAACTTGTATTTTACATTTCGTGACTCGTACCTTTGTCAAAATATAGTCTTAAATCATCCATAAACTATACCACTGTAGCAAAGTTACTGTAGCAAAGTCAATTTTTTTACTGTAGCAATTCACTGTAGCAAATAGTGATTTTCAAAAACGCTGTAGCATTTTGGGTACTGTAGCAATTTGAAAATGTTACTATCGTTTACTAAATAACTTGAAATTATATATATGTATATATCTTTTTAATATACATAAATCAGTTTTTAAATACACATTGGAAGTTATTTATAAATAAATTTTAATAATAAATATTTCAACTTATCATATATATTCAAATAAATATTTAAACCAATTAGTTTAATGTACGGTATCAAATAATTAATACATTGTTACCTTTTCAAGTTATAGTATATATGTATCTATTTACATATAATTGTTCGCGAATCGTCGAAAACAACCGAAGGGTATTTAAATATATAAAAGTAGTTCAAAAATTTTGAGATTCAGTTTTACAGACTTTGCTTATCGTGTCGGAAATGTTAATCATACAAAGATTAAGTTTAAATTTAGTCGAAATTTCTGGGTCATCACATGCCCCCTTTGATTACAATTAAAACACGTGGGTCCATAACTCAAAGATCCACCCTTCTTCACACTATTAGCACTTTTGGAATCCTTCTTGCTCTTTTTGTTCGAAAAGTTCGAATGACTCGAACCTTCAAATGTTCTCTTAGAGAAAGAGAAATCTCTTTGCTTTGGGACTTCCGGTTCGAAGCCCCGGGCTAACTCAAATAATTCCTCAAAAGACTTAGCCATTCCTCGACTAATCTTAAGCTTTAACTCATCGCTTAGTGTACGATAAAAATCTAGCATCAACTTGTGATCATCGCCAACATACTCCGAGCAAAAACGAGTCTTTGCCAAAAAGGTCGAATTGAGGGTAACCAAGTCCATTGAACCTTGTCGCAAATTGTGCAACTCGTCCCGAATTTTATCAAGGTCGGAAGGATTTCGGTATTCTTTGAAAAATTCCTTTTTAAACTCTTCCCACGTCAAGCTCATGCATTGCTCTTCACCATAAAACTTAATTTTATCGTCCCACCACAACTTAGCCTCTTCATGCAACATACTAGAACTGTATCTCATCTTCTTCTCGGGAGGACACTCCACGGTACGGAAAGCCCCCTCGATGTCGGAGATCAAACATGTGCTTTTCAATGGCTCTCACTCCATTAAACATAGGAGGTTGAGCATCCTTGAAATTTTTATAATGGAAGTCTCACCTCCCATATCCACCATTACTATCACCCCCTTCGTCCCGAGGATGAATATTTCTAGCTTCTAATGCCTCTTCGAATGCGACATTCATTCGCTCGTTTATTAACTCGGTTACTTGCCCATCAACTGGTTCTTGGAAAACCTTTCGGACATCCTCAAGGAATTCCGCTCTTTGCTTTTTAATGATGGCCTCGACCTTGAACGTGAATTCGGAGCCCTCGCTCGGGCCTCCATTTTTGGTATCATGACCATTTCTCTCTTCATTCTACAAAATGGGATAGGTTAGACAATGAAACGAAGGACAAGTCATAAATATACCACACCGCCCCATCTTTCTCAACAATCGTCGTACATCGCTTGCTTGACACGACTTGAACCCGTAACAATGGTAGCTAATCATTGTTACGCGAGGACGTCTCATTAACTCGCTAGTACAACGTCTATCTCGCTTGATGATTTCAAAACACAACACAAAACAATTAGTACAAGATTAGATCACATAACCTATGCACTAACCACACCCGGTCCGACCCGTCTCCTACAAGTCCCGCATACAACACATACACAATAAAGTCTAAGTCTAGGCACCTATCTTAACTCGCCTAAATCCCTTAGACCATGCTCTGATACCACTTGAAACAACCCAACCCGTATTCAAATGGATTTTTTTTTATAGTAACGATCATTAACATGCCATTGGAATGATATAAGCCATTCCATACAACACATTAAAACGTACAACAAGTTTAATGTTTACAAAAGGCACTAAGGCCATTAATCAAATGTAATACAAGTTCTACCTATTTGAAATGATAGTTTTAATCCAAACTACACCTGAGCATGGTTTGGGGCTAAACTACCCAAAAGCATTAGGTCATCTTCCAAAAGCTTTAACTAGCAAGCATCATGGGAATCTAATGCCCAATAACCCCTTTTCCTTTCTCCGTGTTTGCACCTAAAAATGTAAACAATGAGAGGGTAAGTTAAAGCTTAGTGAGTGCAATAATTATACATATACATATATAACCTACTTACTTGCAACCATTTACACAATATCGTATACAAACTTGTAACTCACATAGCATGTCATCATACTCGTAATACTAACAAGTTGTACAATATCACAAAACCGCATTAGCATATACTCAACACAATCTATATATAATATGCTAACAATCAATAAATCCCCATATGGTTAACCATAAACGCTATAGCGCTACCGGCTCGATAGTTCACACCATACGCATTTGAGTCATACTCTTTTATAGTGCTACCGGCTCGTGGTTCACACTTTGTTTTATAGTGCTACCGGCTCGATGGTTCACACTTGATGCTGCCAGCTCGATGGTTCACATCATGATTTTATAGTGCTACCGGCTCTTTGGTTCACACTTCGGCGCTACCGGCTCGATGGTTCACGTCTTATTTTATAGTGTTATCAGCTCGATGGTTCACACTTTGACACTTGTCACATACATGTTATGTGTAGTGACCCGAACTTTTCCATGATTATTCCATGATTATATATTAAATGAAAACTATATTTGCATGATTAAATGTTTCCAACATGTTAAGCAATCAAACTTGTTAAGACTTGATTATTTGAAATGAGTTTCATGTAAACAATTGACCACCAAGTTGACCGGCGATTCACGAACGTTAAAACTTGTAAAAACAACATGATGATATATATATGGACATATATATGGTTAACATGAGATTATGATAAGTAAGTATCTCAATAAGTATATTAACAATGTGTGATATACATAAAAAATGAGAATATTGAATTATGAAGCTCGAAACGATATACATAACGATTATCGTTATAACAACGTCTTACTAAATACATATGTATTGTATTAAGATATTGATATACTATATTTAACATGATAAAATGATAATTAAGTATATCATTAAGTGTATTAACAATGAACTATACAAGTAAGATGAGACTGCTAACTTAAGAATTTCGAAACGAGACATATATGTAACGATTATCGTTGTAACGACATTTTAAAGTACATATATCATATCAAGATATATTCAATGTTGGTGATTTGTGTCACCAATATGATTTAAGTGTAATGGGATTAATTTGTTAACCAAAATAACCTTGATAAATATCGAACAAGTTTGGGAAAGTGTGGAGTGCACAATGGTTTGAACTTATCTTGATTATGATGGGGGTTCGGGGGCAGCGCCCCCGATAGTGGGGTTCAAGGGGGTGGCAACCCCTGGCGGGGTCAAAGGGGCAGAGCCCCTGGCTGGGGTCGAGCTGATTAGAAATATGTTAAAATTTGATTTTAAGATTTCAACAGCATTAAATAAGATCGTTAACTAAGACACATATCAAAGTACTTCTACTTAGAAAAAATACTTACAATTTCATTCTCATTCGTTTTCATCAACAATTTTACTCGTATGCACCCGTATTCGTACTCGTCTAATACACAGCTTCTAGATGTATTTACTATTGGTATATACCAATAGGAAACCATCATGATCAGCCATAATTGATTGGAATTTGGAGTCTTTCATGTAGGGTTTATCTTTTGACTAATTTTAAGAATTATTGCAACTAAATTCCAAGCTTAAAAGTTAATCAAATTTGACTACATATACATGCATATTCACGTCCATAATTCTATCACCATAACCCATTTGATTTCAATCTTAATCTTAATTTTCTTTCTACATAAACACTTTCATTCAAGAACATATCTATATTCAGCAACCTTTCTTCATCTACATCAAATTCTACTTCAAAATCTAATCTATAATCGTCATAAGAAAAATCATTCAAGAATCATTTCAAGTTTACTATATTACTACCAAGCTTTCTAATCCAATCTAAGTAGCCATCTAAGATCAAGAAACCTTTCTTATTTACAGTAGGTTATCTTTCTTATTCAAGGTAATACTCATATCCAAACTTTGATTCGATTTCTATAACTATAAACTATCTTGATTCGAGTAATAATCTTACTTGAAATTGTTTTCGTGTCATGATTCTGCTTCAAGAACTTCCAAGCCATTAAAGATCCATTCAAGCCCAAGATTATTTTTGTCATTTCCAGTAGGTTTACCTACTATACTTAAGGTAGTAATGATGTTCGTAACATCATTCGATTCATATATAAATAACTATCTTATTTGAAGATTTGAAAACGTAATCACTAGAACATAGTTTAGTTAATTCTAAACTTGTTCGCAAACAAAGTAAATCCTTCTAACTTGACTTTTAAAATCAACTAAACACATGTTCTATATCTATATGATATGCTAACTTAATGATTTAAAACCTGGAAACACAAAGAATACCGTAAAACCGGACATACGCCATCGTAGTGAAACCGGGGGCTGTTTTGGGTTAGAAATATAAAAAATATCTTAATCTTTGAATTGGAAGTTTGTTTTCTGGAAAAATGATATTTCATATGAACATGATACTATATCCAAAAATCATGGTTAAACACAAAGTGGAAGTATGTTTTTTCAAAATGGTCATCAAGATGTCGTTATTTCGACGGAAATGACTACCTCTTTCAAGAATGAATTGTAACCCGTACTTCCGACTATAAACTTATAATTTTTCTGTTTAGTTTCATAAATTAAAGTCCATTATGAAACCATAGCAACTTGAATCACTCAAAACGGATTTAAAACGAAGAAGTTATGGGTAAAACAAGATTGGATAATTTTGCTTGTTGTAGCTACGTGAAATTTGTAACAAATCTATACTAATCATATCCTAGCTAACTTATATTGTATTATACATGTATTCTAATATATATTATGTAAATCTTGGGATACCATAGACACGTATACAATATTTTGACATATCATATCAACCCATCTATATATATTATTTGGAACAACCATAGACACTCTATATGCTGTAATGTTCGAGTTCGCAATACAGGGTTGAGGTTGATTCCAAAAATATATATACTTTGATTTGTGATCTAGCCTGAGACGTGTATACACTGGGTCGTGGATTGATTCAAGATAATATATATTGATTTATTTCTGTACATCTAACTGTGGACAACTAGATGTAGGTTACTAACGAGGACTTCTAATTTAATAAACTTAAATCGTTAAAACGTAATAAAAAATGTTGTGAATATATTTTGATCATACTTTGATATATATGTACATATTTGTTATAGGTTAGTGAATCGACCAGTGGCCAAATCCTTTTTCCGACAAAGTAAAAATCTGAGAAAGTGAGTTATAGTCCCATTTTTAATATCTAATATTTTTGGGATGAGAATACATGCAGATTTGAAAATGATTTACAAAATAGACACAAGTAATTGAAACTACATTCTATGTTGAATAGTTATACCGGATATCGCCCTTGTTGAACTTGGTAACATAAGAATTGGTGTTTATTATAATTGCCACCAGTTGACGCGAATCCTAAAGATAGATCTATGGGCTTTGACACTCCCCAGTTAGAGAATTTGAACTGCTTTAGTACTTCGATATTATTTATGGGGATATTCTAAATGCATTTAGTTAATGTCGGTTACCAGGTGTTCAAACATAGGAATGATTTTTATGCAGATTGCATGTTATTGAAAGATGAAATCTTGTGGTCTATTATTATTACAATTTGATATATAGATTTAAACCTATAACTCACCAACAATTTTTTGTTGACATTTAAAGCATGTTTATTCTTAGGTGATTATTAAGAGCTTCCACTGTTGCATACTAAATTAAAGACAAGATTTGGAGTCCATGTTTGTATAATATTGTTTAAAAACTGCATTCGAAGACATATATTGTTGTGTATTATTATTGTAAACCATTATGTAATAATCGTGTGAAAACGTTATATTTTAGATTATCATTATTTGATAATTGTCGTAGTATTTTAAACCTTTATCGATAAAATAAAGGTTATGGTTTGTTTTAAAATCGAATGCAGTCATTGAAAAAACATCTCATATAGAGGTCAAACCTCGCAACGAAATCAATTAAATTGGAACGTTTATAATCAATATGAACGGGACATTTCAGTTGGTATCCGAGCGTTGGTCTTAGAGAACCAGAAATTTGCATTAGTGTGTCTAACTGAGTTTGTTAGGATGCATTATGTGATGACCCGGGAATTTTCGACCAAATTTAAACTTAAACTTTATATAAGTTCGACACGATAAGCAAAGTCTGTAATGTTAAGTCTTAAAAATTTTGAACTGTGTTCATGTTTACATTTGACCTCTGACTATTCTGACGATTCACAAACGATTGTTTGTAAATAAATATGTATATAGTAAATATAAATATAAATACATAATAACTTAGATTTAATCAAATCTCAATATAATAAGTAGAAGTAAGAACGTAAAATAATATATAAAATAATAAAATGATTATAAAACCGAAACCATATATAAAGATATATGATTCTCTAAATAATTATTATGTATATGAGATTGTATATAAAAGTCTACATATCATATGCTATTATCGATTAGTGAATAATGTATAACACACAATATTAATAGATTGAATGGGGTTGTGAGTTAAAAATATAATTATTATACAAAAATTTCTATTACTTCCCTAAGATTATTAATGTTAATATTAATATCAATATTATTAATATTAATATATTATATATAGATATGGAAGTTGATACATACAAATTGTTATATTATTATTAATATTAATCTTATTATAATTAGTATTAGTAGTAATATTAATAATATTATTGTTATAGATCTTATAATTATTATAATCAATCATATTACTTATTTGTTATTTTATTAATAAAGTTATTATTAATATAATTAGTATTATTAAATTATTAAATTATTAGTTATTAATCATTAATTATTAAGATCATGGATATTATTATCATTAATTTTATTGTTATTATTACTTAGATATTTACTTTTAGTATTAATACTGATATATATTTATACATACAGATTTATAACCAGATGCATATATATAGATATCAATTGCTGTATGTATATATTCAAATTCATATATAGGTATATCTAAAAATATAGAATAATTATATAGATAAATATGTTTGATACTTAAGGGAATCAAACTCAGTTTAACATCCCCATCAGATAATTGACTTTCTGTCTTTCAATTGAGCTGGTACTAGTCGACATCTAACTCCCAACACAGATTAAATCTTTTGTGGATTTTATTCTATTTATTTTTTTTATTTTTTTATTTTTTTATTTCTCCTACTTGTCGATTAATTGTAAAACTTTAATAGAATCCAACCAATTCGTGCAAGTTGTTATGTGTATCAATCAAACTATTGTTGATTGATAACTCAATCTCTAACTCTGTACCAATTAGGAATTTACTCAGCATAATCAAACAAAAGCAGATAGATATCGAATATATATATATATATATATATATATATATATATATATATATATATATATATATATATATATATATATATATATATATATATATATATATATATATATATATATATATATATATATATATATATATTGTTTTTCCTCTGTACCTGCTAGGATTTATGTTTGTCGACCCTTAAAATGCTAACCACTCAAGCATAATCAATGTAAATGAATTCCTTCGACTACATTATCAACTATCAACACCAAATATCCTTTACAACCTTCAAATTTTCAATTTCAATCTGGAAAAGAGAAGAACAACAGGTTCGGTTCTGTTTTTACTCCATAATTTAAAAAGCTGGAATTTGAAATAAACTCCAAAATGTAAGAATGCCATTTTGTTAGGAATGAAGTGTTCAATTTTTCTGCAACGTTTCTAAGTTCAATTTTTCTTATCGATTCTTAATTTGGAGGTCAAACTTTTTTTTACAAAAAAGTCAACTAAAGTGTTCATGTAAAAATTTGAAATTGTTTTTGAATCTTTGGAATAATTAACGATCCAGAAAGTTTATATGCATCATTTAGAACCAATTTCGTGTTATGAGTTTTGTCTAAAACATCCTTAAATTCGAATTTGGATCTTGAGTTCATGCGGTGTTCTTCGAAGATACAGCTACCGCTATTCGCTTTTTTTTTGTGTCTGCCAAATTAAAAATCTTATATATATGTTGTTTCTGTTTCAATACTACATCGAAAAATAATGGATGTTAGAAGTTGAGTTGGTCCCTGTCGATTTGGATTGGAAGAAGATGATGATAATTCGAACGAGTTATAATCAAACAAAAGGAATTTAAAACAGAAAACGGGCCACAGCCCCATGGTTCCAGATGTTAGCGGGTTTACTGGAGGTCGCGGGTTCGAGTCCTGACTAGGACGATTTGTTTCTTTTTAAGCCTTTTAAGGTAGTTTTCATATTTATATTTATTATAATTATTATTATTATTATTATTATTATTATTATTATTATTATTATTATTATTATTATTATTATTATTATTATTATTATTTATATCATTGATTTGTTATTGTTAGTGTTATTGTTATTATTATTATTGTTATATTTGATATTATGATCCTCATTATTATTATGACCATAATTATAAGTATTATAACAATTATTATTATTAAAGTATTATTAATGTTATTGTTATTATTATTTTACCATTTTAGTATTATTATCATTTTTATGAATATGATTATTATTATTATAACTATTATCAAAATAATACAAATTATTATTGTTAGTATTAATATCCTTTTTAGTACTATTATTATTATTATGAATATGTTTAGGATTATTATTATTGTTATATAACAATACAAGTTATTATTACTCTCACTAATATTAGTATAAATATCATTTTCGTAATTATTAGTTTTATTATTATTATTATTAACATATGTATCAATTTTAACAATATCGTTATTTATATTAGTATTATCAATATTAAGAAAATTATTATTATTGGTAAGTCATTATTATCGACACTATCATTTTCGCTACAAATAAATATTTTGTACCTAAAATATACTTAATACATATATTATAATCATATTAATAGTTTATATATCACCTATCAATTATAATAACATTATTTATATATAAATAATTATATATAATGAATTAAGAATATTTTCATATAATACTAACCATATATATATAGAGAGATATATTAATATAACCAAATATATAGATATTAAACATTTAAAATATATACACAAAACTAAATAAGTATAACATATAATTCAAGTTATAATATAAAACTTGTTCGAATACGATTATAAATTTTGATATATATACAAATGATATAGGTTCGTGAATCCGAGGCCAACCCTGCATTGTTCAATGTCGTCATATGTATTTTTACTACAAAATACATTACTGTGAGTTTTCATTTGCCTTTTTACCCTTTATATTTTTGGGCTGTGAATACATGCGCTGCTTTTATAACTGTTTTACGAAATAGACACAAGTAATCAAAATTACATTATATGGTTGAATGATCGAAATCGAATATGCCCCTTTATAGTATGGTAATCTAAGAATGAGGGAACAGAAACCCTAATTGACGTGAATCCTAAAGATAGATCTATCGGGCCCAACAAGCCCCATCCAAAGTACCGGATGCTTTAGTACTTCGAAATTTATATCATGTCCGAAGGAGGATCCCGGAATGATGGGGATATTCTATATGCATATTGTTAATGTCGGTTACCAGGTGTTCAATCCATATGAATGATATTTTGTCTCTATGCAAGGGACGTATGTTTATGAGAAATGGAAATATGAAATCTTGTGGTCTATTAAAATTATGAAATGATTATTTATGATAAACTAATGAACTCACCAACCTTTTGGTTGACACTTTAAAGCATGTTTATTCTCAGGTGTTAAAGAAATCTTCCGCTGTGCATTTGCTCATTTTAGAGATATTACTTGGAGTCATTCATGACATATTTCAAAAGATGTTGCATTCAAGTCGTCGAGTTCATCAAGATTATTATTAAGTCAATTATAGTTAGATATATTATGAAATGGTATGCATGTCGTCAACTTTCGATGTAATGAAAGATTGTCTTTTCAAAAACGAGTGCAATGTTTGTAAAATGTATCATATAGAGGTCAACTACCTCGCAATGTAATCAACTGTTGTGAATCGTTTATAATCAATATAGACTTCGTCCGGATGGATTAGGACGGGTCGCTTTAGTTGGTATCAGAGCGGTGGTCTTAGCGAACCGGGTCTTGCATTAGTGTGTCTAACTGATAGTCGTTAGGATGCATTAGTGAGTCTGGACTTCGACCGTGTCTGCATGTCAAAAGTTTTGCTTATCATTTCGTGTCGAAAATTACCTGTTTATCATTCTTAGAGAATCACTTTCTTATCATCCTTAGTCTAGACACATCTTATTGCATTGACTGCATGATTAGTGTATAGACAAAATTCATATCTTAGCATATCTGCTAATTCATATCTTAGCGTATCTGTTATTGTAAACTTTACCTGTCATTTTCTGTAGATTCCTCCGTAACTTATGGGATTTTAGTATTATATATGCATATGTAAATTATGTATTGCAGGGTACTAATCTACATCCTATAATCTATTTCTTATCAAAAAATCCTTCATCTGATTGTACGAGATGAATCCCTCAACCAATTCGAGTCCCCCAGATTTCGATAGCTATTCCGGTAGTTATTCCGACAGCTATTCCGACATGGATTTTCACTCGAGCTCCGAAAGCAGTGTAACCGGAATGAGTCAACCAATTAGCCATCATTTATTCTAGATGAATTGGAGATGGGTTCGTAGTCGACTTAATCAATGGAGACACGAAGAAAGCGATCTTTTCCATCAACCAAATTCACCTCTTGACGAATAACCCGAAGCACTTATCGGTGAATCAATCCGAAACACCATCTTCACCCTCATTTCCAGAGTAGCTCGACATGATTATATTTTATGCACAATTTGAAACCTTATTCATCTGCTCGTTCCGACCGACAATTATCCCGGAGTAATATAAGAAGTCAACGAACTTCGCGATCGAGTAATTAATTTGGAGAATATGGTGCAAAACGTACCAGCTTCAGCAACATCACCGGCATCAACAGTACCACCAACAACACAAGTTTCAACATCACATGCCCCAATATCTCATTCTATACCTCGAGCATAATCATCATTCTACATAACATTCTACATCATTTATCTTCGTTCGACATTATGATTATGTAATCTCTAATGTTTTAGAGATTATATATTCTTGTTCTAACGGTAAATCAAATGAGTTTAATATCATATTGACTCATTAAATCTATGAATACATCTGCAGAAAATGTATATGTATATATGTTTTCATAAAGATTGTAATTAAAAATTCTTTTGTACAAACTGTTAATGGTAAAAATATTTTAACGGGTAGGTCATACCCGAGAAATATTTAGATTTTACATTAAAAAGTTACACTGTACATTCTTCGAATCTGATTCAACAGTCATTTACTATCCTACTTACATCCACAAGATATACATATCCGTTCACCACAGAATAACCATTTTCATTCAATTTCATATTTGGATTTTGAATTATCAGAATCCAACAAGTGGCATAATGAATAAAACATTTGACAAAATAAAATTTATTAGAAACAAACAAATTAACTATGAGGAATTTTGTTAGGAATCCACGCTAACTATTCCTAGCTAATTGTTCCTAGCTAACTAATTACATTTTATTTATCGTAATTTAATTATCGTATTTTATTTCTCGCAAATTTTATTTATCGTCATTTAATTTTTGTTATTTACTTTACGCATTTAATTTATCGTCATTTAATTTCTGTATTTATTTTACGCACTTTAAATATCGAGACACGTATACAAAGTTTTGACATATCATATCGACCCATCTATATATATTATTTGGAATAACCATGGACACTCTATATGCAGTAATGCGGGAGTTAGCTATACAGGGTTGAGGTTATTCTACAATAATATATATAGCTTGAGTTGTGATCGAGTCTGAGACATGTACACGGGTCACGATACATATTAATTAATTCGAATATTATATATTAAACTATATATGAATTGTTGTACTACAAATTGTGGACTATGAACTGTGGAATAATGACATTGGACAATTAAAATGAATTAAAACATTGATTATAACATATGAAATTAAATATCTCTTCATGTTTGCCACTTGATTTCAACTTAAACTTCATTTGTATCTTGACGATTACAATCTGCGTACAAATCTTTCATGATTCTTGAAAACACCTCAATCGAAAAGATGAACCAACCGCACTTCATCTACGGAAAGGAAAGAATTATGCATATAGTTATGCACCTGAAAAACGCTCGACAACCTGAGTAAACGTTTAACACGTATCTGTGCTAACTCCTTTGGCATTGTTATTACCGAAAATAGCATTGAGATCCCTTTTCAAAGTAGCCAATTTTGTCACAGCTCTAGCAAATCAACTTCGACTTTTTATTCGAAGTAACCTTACTATAATCCTGATATATACAATTACCCTTTCGATGCCGGAAAATTCTTTTATATTCTACCATATTACCAATAGACGTACCAGCAACCTCGTTGCTTTTTGGCTTAAATCTCTATGACAAAATCATTATATTTATTCATTGAAACACTATCATATACTCATCCGCATCTTGTAACGAGAACTACCATAACAATTACCGGGAATCAGCAATCAGTATTTTGAAAACTCACAGCATATCTACATCAACAGTTATATGTATGACATTTATCTCTTAGAATTATGATCTCTCATTCTGAAATTCTGAAAAGCACTCAGTCACAAATCAATACTCTGAATGTTGAAAAAGCTGAATGAAGCAGCAGAAATCATAAACAACCGTAAACGACCTTAATCATCGAAAGTTTGATGATAAAGAATATTATGTTGGAAAAGCTCAGAAATGTTGGAACTGAAAAACGGATTGAGCTAACCATGAAGGAGACCAAGGACAAATACAAGGACCATACCATATATTCAAAGAATCCAGATAATTCTGGATCCGTTGAAATCTTTAGAGAATATCTTGCTCCGAAGTCATGTTAAAATCTTACGAAAAATCTTTCTCCATCAACCATCGAACTTAGAAATTCCAAAATATCATCATCAATATCTTCGATATTTCTGAGGATATTTTCATAAATATTCTCGTCCAAAATTATATACCTCTTCGTGCTTCCTGTGTATCATTATATTGGAAACATTCAATAGAAAATTTAGTACCGAAAAGCAGATTATCGAAACTATGAAGAAAGTCGTGGACAAATCACAAAGAATAAGTTTGACTTCAAAGAATCTAAATGATTCAATGTCTGCTAAGGTCTTTAGTGAATATCTTACTCTTTACTCTAAACCCTTACAGACAATAGTTTCTATCATCCTCTGATCTTAGATATTCCGAGATATTATCGTATCTTTCATTATAAATATCCTCCATATTTTTGGAGATATTTTTATAACTATTCTTATCTGAAATCATTAATCTCTTCGTACTATCAGTGTTACATCATATAGAAACTGTTAGTTTCTATATTCTGTAAACTTTCGAGCTTAAAATATGAAAGTTATTGAAGTAATGTTGGGAACTGATGCATGAATTAGTATAATATAATGACACTTGATCAACGTGATTATATTACAGTAAGTCATGCTAAGTTTCTAAATGGGACATGATGATTCACAGATTATAACGTCATCGTGTGCCATGTGACATGACTCTTACATTTTATCTGATGTATAAAACATATCAAGAACATATTTTCTTGATAGTTCTATCTTTCCCGAATATTCTGGTAATTTGACGAATCAAGATCGTGCTATTACCATTTCTTTCTTAGAAGATTAACTATGTTCATTTGGAAATTAATATCTATGAATTATGGACCGTTGCTCGCTTTACTAGGAATCGAGAGGAAAATAAAAAGGCAAAGAGCTCCAAAATATAAGAGAAAATATAAATCCCAATAACAACACGGAGGTTACAAACCGTGAATATTAATACGAATAGCAAAGACACAGTATAATTACGAATAGTATCATTTCAAGGTAATAGTAGAAGTAAACAGATTTTTCTGGTGGAAGATTGAAAAGAAGGATGACATAAATGATAATTAGGAAAATATCAAGGATTAGAACGGGATTTAGCATTTTCACAATCTTTTGGATGTATGAATTAAGAAAGAAAGTATAGGAATTGTGAGAATAAGGGAACGGAAGAAGTTCATTTATAGTGGAGATACCATACAAAGCAATCGATACAGATCATCGCATTTAATTATAGAGATCTTAATTTCTTTATTCACCGAAGAATCAAATCTTTTCGATTTTGAAGATTTTCTATAAATCCCTTGAATTCCGGAATTCAACCCTAACTCTGCCAAAAGATAAGACGAATCTTTACTTTTCCTATTTCAATCTTTTATGATAGCTTCATTCGTACTCTTCGAATAATCGAATTTTTTTATCCACATTACTCTATGATGATAAAAATCTAGTTATCAACTCATATTCGTCATGAAAACATTTTTATTGTTAGCCATGACGACCTCACTCAAATTTCGGGACGAAATTTCTTTAACGGGTAGGTACTGTGATGACCCGGGAATTTTCGACCAAATTTAAACTTAAACTTTATATAAGTTCGACACGATAAGCAAAGTCTGTAATGTTAAGTCTTAAAAATTTTGAACTGTGTTCATGTTTACATTTGACATCTGACTATTCCGACGATTCACGAACGATTGTTTGTAAATAAATATGTATATAGTAAATATAAATATAAATACATAATAACTTAGATTTAATCAAATCTCAATATAATAAGTAGAAGTAAGAACGTAAAATAATATATAAAATAATAAAATGATTATAAAACCGAAACCATATATAAAGATATATGATTCTCTAAATAATTATTATGTATATGAGATTGTATATAAAAGTCTACATATCATATGCTATTATCGATTAGTGAATAATGTATAACACACAATATTAATAGATTGAATGGGGTTGTGAGTTAAAAATATAATTATTATACAAAAATTTCTATTACTTCCCTAAGATTATTAATGTTAATATTAATATCAATATTATTAATATTAATATATTATATATAGATATGGAAGTTGATACATACAAATTGTTATATTATTATTATTATTAATCTGATTATAATTAGTATTAGTAGTAATATTAATAATATTATTGTTATAGATCTTATAATTATTATAATCAATCATATTACTTATTTGTTATTTTATTAATAAAGTTATTATTAATATAATTAGTATTATTAAATTATTAAATTATTAGTTATTAATCATTAATTATTAAGATCATGGATATTATTATCATTAATTTTATTGTTATTATTACTTAGATATTTACTTTTAGTATTAATACTGATATATATTTATACATACAGATTTATAACCAGATGCATATATATAGATATCAATTGCTGTATGTATATATTCAAATACATATATAGGTATATCTAAAAATACAGAATAATTATATAGATAAATATGTTTGATACTTAAGGGAATCAAACTCAGTTTAACATCCCCATCAGATAATTGACTTTCTGTCTTTCAATTGAGCTGGTACTAGTCGACATCTAACTCCCAACACATATTAAATCTTTTGTGGATTTTATTCTATTTATTTATTTATTTTTTATTTCTCCTACTTGTCGATTAATTGTAAAACTTTAATAGAATCCAACCAATTCGTGCAAGTTGTTATATGTATCAACCAAACTATTGTTGATTGATAACTCAGTCTCTAACTCTGTACCAATTAGGAATTTACTCAGCAGAATCAAACAAAAGCAGATAGATATCGAATATATATATATATATATATATATATATATATATATATATATATATATATATATATATATATATATATATATATATATATTTTCCTCTGTACCTGCTAGGATTTATGTTTGTCGACCCTTAAAATGCTAACCACTCAAGCATAATCAGTGTAAATGAAATCCTTCGACTACATTATCAACTATCAACACCAAATATCCTTTACAACCTTCAAATTTTCAATTTCAATCTGGAAAAGAGAAGAACAACAGGTTCGGTTCTGTTTTTACTCCGTAATTTAAAAAGCTGGAATTTGAAATAAACTCTAAAATGTAAGAATGCCATTTTGGTAGGAATGACGTGTTCAATCTTTCTGCAACGTTTCTAAGTTCAATTTTTCTTATCGATTCTTAATTTGGAGGTCAAAATTTTTTTTACAAAAAGTCAACTAAAGTGTTCATGTAAAAATTTGAAATTGTTTTTGAATCTTTGGAACAATTAACGATCCAGAAAGTTTATATGCATCATTTAGAACCGATTTCGTGTTATGAGTTTTGTCTAAAACATCCTTAAATTCGAATTTGGATCTTGAGTTCATGTGGTGCTCTTCGAAGATACAGCTACCGCTATTCGTTTTTTTTTCGTGTCTGCCAAATTAAAAATCTTATATATATGTTGTTTCTGTTTCAATACTACATCGAAAAATAATGGATGTTAGAAGTTGAGTTGGTCCCTGTCGATTTGGATTGGAAGAAGATGATGATAATTCGAACGAGTTATAATCAAACAAAAGGAATTTAAAACAGAAAACGGGCCACAGCCCCATGGTTCCAGATGTTAGCGGGTTTACTGGAGGTCGCGGGTTCGAGTCCTGACTAGGACGATTTGTTTCTTTTTAAGCCTTTTAAGGTAGTTTTCATATTTATATTTATTATTATTATTATTATTATTATTATTATTATTATTATTATTATTATTATTATTATTATTATTATTATTATTATTATTATTATTATTATTATTATTATTATTATTATTATTATTATTATTATTTTTATTATTATTATTATTTTTATTATTATTATTATTATTATTATTATTATTATTATTATTATTATTATTATTATTATTTATATCATTGATTTGTTATTGTTAGTATTATTGTTATTATTGTTATTGTTATATTTGGTATTATGATCCTCATTATTATTATGACCATAATTATAAGTATTATAACAATTATTATTATTAAAGTATTATTAATGTTATTGTTATTATTATTTTACCATTTTAGTATTATTATCATTAGTATGAATATGATTATTATTATTATAACTATTATCAAAATAATACAAATTATTATTGTTAGTATTAATATCCTTTTTTGTACTATTATTATTATTATTATGAATATGTTTAGGATTATTATTATTGTTATATAACAATATAAGTTATTATTACTCTCACTAATATTAGTATAAATATCATTTTCGTAATTATTAGTTTTATTATTATTATTATTATTAACATATGTATCAATTTTAACAATATCGTTATTTATATTAGTATTATCAATATTAAGAAAATTATTATTATTGGTAAGTCATTATTATCGACACTATCATTTTCGCTACAAATATATATTTTGTACCTAAAATATACTTAATACATATATTATAATCATATTAATAGTTTATATATCACCTACCAATTATAATAACATTATTTATATATAAATAATTATATATAATGAATTAAGAATATTTTCATATAATACTAACCATATATATATATATATATATATATATATATATATATATATATATATATATATATATATATATATATATATATATATATATATAGATATATTAATATAACCAAATATATAGATATTAAACATTTAAAATATATACACAAAACTAAATAAGTATAATATATAATTCAAGTTATAATATAAAACTTGTTCGAATACGATTATACATTTTAATATATATACTGTTAGGACCCCGAAGTTGTATAGTGTTAATGTGAAAATAAGCTTAAATGAAGGTTCCTTAGAAGAGGGCTATATAAGGAACCTAAGTAGTCCTAATTAGATAGCCATTGCATTGTAACCGAGTTCTAGAAGCTGTGGAATGTAATTGTACCGATTATCTCTAATACCGAGTCTCATGCTTACATACCGAATCTCTCTTTATCTTATCATTTCTCTCAATCTCAACATGATCTGACCTATCATTTGGTATCAGAGCTTCCAGGAAGTGATTCTACATCACTATATCGATCCAGAGATTGTAGATTACAGAATCTGATTACTCTCAGTATTTTGAATCACATTCGGTATCATCGAATTTGATAATCTGACGTTCAGATTCTTGTGATAAGTTCAGCAAAGGTGCATTAGGTATTTTAGAAAGAGTTTCGATCATCATTACAGCTTTTTAACTTCAATTATGGAGAATCAAGTTGATTTTTAGAGTTTGTGGCTAAAACTCTCGGTATTGCTTAATTCAAGCTTGATTCTGGATTTTTGTGAAGATTTAAGGATTCAGTTGTGTTCGTGAGGTGTTAAATCACATTTCTGACGGTTCAATTTCTTCAATTCATTAAGTTTTGAAGATTTGATCAACACTCGGTATCGTAACTGTCATACCGAGTCTGCTTCATTACTTAAATTCATCTTAAGTGTTGCAGATTGTGGTGTGATTGTGATTCTATCACATTCGGTTTGATTATACGCAGCTAATTGGTGTGGTTTGAGAAAGGATTCTGTCATATTTCTAAGTTTTAAACTTAGACTTGGTATTGTCAACTGCTACAGTTGACATTCGGTATCCTATATTTTCGGTATCTTTGATATTTTGTGTGATACTAACGTGTTTCCTTGTGCAGCAAGGTTACAGAATCTAATTCAAAAGGAGTGAATTGAGTTTGAACTTCAATTTCATACAGAATTTGACTACCGAATCAAATACAGAATCTGAGTTTCTGTATCACTTAATCCATTATTTTAAGTGGTTACTGTAGTGACCCGAACTTTTCCATGTTTATATATATATTAAATGAAATTGTTATTTACATGATTAAGCGTTTCTAACATGTTAAGCAATCAAACTTGTTAAGACTTGATTAATTGAAATAGGTTTCATATAGACAATTGACCACCCAAGTTGACCGGTGATTCACGAACGTTAAAACTTGTAAAAACTATACGATGACATATATATGGTTATATATATAGTTAACATGATTTTATTATAAGTATGTATCTCATTAGGTATTTTAACAATGAGTTATATACATAAAAATGAGACTATTAATTTAAGAAACTCGAAAACGATATATATAACGATTATCGTTATAACAACGTCTTACTAGGTACATATGAATCATATTAAGATATTGATACACTTGGTTAATTATGTTAAATGATAAGTAAATATATTATTAAGTGTATTAACAATGAAATACATATGTAAAAATAAGACTACTAACTTAATGATTTCGAAACGAGACATATATGTAACGATTATCGTTGTAACGACATTTAACTGTATATATATCATACTAAGATATATTATATATCATAATATCATGATAATATAACAATTTAACATCTCATTCGGTATAATAAACAATGGGTTAACAACATTCAACAAGATCGTTAACCTAAAGGTTTCAAAACAACATTTACATGTAACGACTAACGATGACTTAACGACTCAGTTAAAATGTATATACATGTAGTGTTTTAATATGTATTCATACACTTTTGAAAGACTTCAAGACACTTATCAAAATACTTCTACTTAACAAAAATGCTTACAATTACATCCTCGTTCAGTTTCATCAACAATTCTACTCGTATGCACCCGTATTCGTACTCGTACAATACACAGCTTTTAGATGTATGTACTATTGGTATATACACTCCAATGATCAGCTCTTAGCAGCCCATGTGAGTCACCTAACACATGTGGGAACCATCATTTGGCAACTAGCATGAAATATCTCATAAAATTACAAAAATATGATTAATCATTCATGACTTATTTACATGAAAACAAAATTACATATTCTTTATATCTAATCCATACACCAACGACCAAAAACACCTACAATCACTTTAATTCTTCAATTTTCTTCATCTAATTGATCTCTCTCAAGTTCTATCTTCAAGTTCTAAGTGTTCTTCATAAATTCCAAAAGTTCTAGTTTCATAAAATCAAGAATACTTCCAAGATTGCAACTTTACTTCCAAGTTTTCTAAATCCATTCCAAGTAATCATCCAAGATCAAGAAACCTTTGTTAATTACAGTAGGTTATATTTATAATACAAGGTAATAATCATATTCAAACTTTAATTCAATTTCTATAACTATAACAATCTTATTTCGAGTGGAATTCTTACTTGAAATTGTTTTCGTGTCATGATTCTGCTTCAAGAACTTTCAAGCCATCCAAGGATCCTTTGAAGCTAGATCTATTTTTCTCATTTCCAGTAGGTTTATCCAAGGAACTTGAGGTAGTAATGATGTTCATAACATCATTCGATTCATACATATAAAGCTATCTTATTCGAAGGTTTAAACTTGTAATCACTAGAACATAGTTTAGTTAATTCTAAACTTGTTCGCAAATAAAAGTTAATCCTTATAACTTGACTTTTAAAATCAACTAAACACATGTTCTATATCTATATGATATGCTAACTTAATGATTTAAAACCTGGAAACACGAAAAACACCGTAAAATCGGATTTACGCCGTCGTAGTAACACCGCGGGCTGTTTTGGGTTAGTTAATTAAAAACTATGATAAACTTTGATTTAAAAGTTGTTATTCTGGGAAAATGATTTTTATTATGAACATGAAACTATATCCAAAAATTATGGTTAAACTCAAAGTGGAAGTATGTTTTCTAAAATGGTCATCTAGACGTCGTTCTTTCGACTGAAATGACTACCTTTACAAAAATAACTTGTAACTTATTTTTACGACTATAAACCTATACTTTTTCTATTTAGATTCATAAAATAGAGTTCAATATGAAACCATAGCAATTTGATTCACTCAAAACGGATTTAAAATGAACAAGTTATGGGTAAAACAAGATTGGATAATTTTTCTCATTTTAGCTACGTGAAAATTGGTAACAAATCTATTCCAACCATAACTTAATCAACTTGTATTGTATACTATGTAATCTTGAGATACCATAGACACGTATACAATGTTTCGACCTATCATGTCGACACATCTATATATATTTCGGAACAACCATAGACACTCTATATGTGAATGTTGGAGTTAGCTATACAGGGTTGAGGTTGATTCCAAAATATATATAGTTTAAGTTGTGATCAATACTGAGATACGTATACACTGGGTCGTGGATTGATTCAAGATAATATTTATCGATTTATTTCTGTACATCTAAATGTGGACAACTAGTTCTAGGTTACTAACGAGGACTGCTGACTTAATAAACTTAAAACATCAAAATATATTAAAAGTGTTGTAAATATATTTTGAACATACTTTGATATATATGTATATATTGTTATAGGTTCGTGAATCAACCAGTGGCCAAGTCTTACTTCCCGACGAAGTAAAAATCTGTGAAAGTGAGTTATAGTTCCACTTTTAAAATCTAATATTTTTGGGATGAGAATACATGCAGGTTTTATAAATGATTTACAAAATAGACACAAGTACATGAAACTACATTCTATGGTTGAATTATCGAAATCGAATATGCCCCTTTTTATTAAGTCTGGTAATCTAAGAATTAGGGAACAGACACCCTAATTGACGCGAATCCTAAAGATAGATCTATTGGGCCTAACAAACCCCATCCAAAGTACCAGATGCTTTAGTACTTCGAAATTTATATCATATCCAAAGGGTGTCCCGGAATGATGGGGATATTCTTATATATGCATCTTGTTAATGTCGGTTACTAGGTGTTCACCATATGAATGATTTTTATCTCTATGTATGGGATGTGTATTGAAATATGAAATCTTGTGGTCTATTGTTACGATTTGATATATATAAGTTAAACCTATAACTCACCAACATTTTTGTTGACGTTTAAAGCATGTTTATTCTCAGGTGAATACTAAGAGCTTCCGCTGTTGCATACTAAAATAAGGACAAGATTTGGAGTCCATCTTTGTATGATATTGTGTAAAAACTGCATTCAAGAAACTGATTTCGATGTAACATATTTGTATTGTAAACCATTATGTAATGGTCGTGTGTAAACAGGATATTTTAGATTATCATTATTTGATAATCTACGTAAAGCTTTTTAAACCTTTATTTATGAAATAAAGGTTATGGTTTGTTTTAAAAATGAATGCAGTCTTTGAAAAATGTCTCATATAGAGGTCAAAACCTCGCAACGAAATCAATTAATATGGAATGTTTTTAATCAATAAGAACGGGATATTTCAGTTGGTATCCGAGCGTTGGTCTTAGAGAACCAGAAAATTTGCATTAGTGTGTCTTATCGAGTTTGTTAGGATGCATTAGTGAGTCTGGACTTCGACCGCGTTTTCTTTAAAAATGATTGCTTAACATTTTTGTTGGAAACTATATATTATTAACATGTATATATTATGTGATATATTAATCTCTTAACATGTTTGATATTGTGTGATAGATGTCTACCTCTAGCACAAATCTCATTGACTCACCTAATAATAACGAAGAGTCGAATATATATTGGACTGATTCAAAAGTTCCCGAAGAAGAACCGAAAGAAGAATCAGAACCGGAAGAAGAATCAGAACCGGAAGAGGAGGAACCGGAGGAGGAAATAGAACCGGTAGGGGAAATAATAAAACGGTTAAGTAAAAGAAAATCCTCAACCAACCGACCAAGGTTAATTATGATCAATGGTGTTTCCACCAAGGAAGCAAAATATTGGGAGGATTACCAATTCTCCGATGAATCGGATTCCGACGAGAATTCCGATGATGTTATAGAAATTACCCCAACTAAATTTAAAAAGGCAAAAGAAAATAATAAGGGAAAGGGCATAAAAATAGAGAAATCTAATTCCAACCCTGATGAACTTTATAGGTATCGTCAACCCCCGAAGCCCTTAAGTTGTAACAATGACCCGGGAACCTCTAAACCACCAGGTTTTTCTAAACCGTTGTGGAAAACGACAGCTCGTATTAGGGGAACATCATATATCCCTATAAACTTGGCAAAACGAACCAAAACCGAAGAAGAAGAAACGAGCGAGTCGGAATAAGATAGTTGTATTCGTGTGGTGTAATATATGTAATATAGTGTGCTTATGCTTTATGATATATGTAAAAATTGCTTGTATTAATATGTATTTTTTTTTATGAATCTAACTCTTGTCTATTTTACAGTATAAAAACACAAAATGGATAGACAACCCAATATTTTAAGAGACCTACCCGGAGACATGATTGATAAAATCTTGTCTAGAGTCGGTCAGAATTCTTCGGCACAACTATTTACGGCGAAATCAGTTTGTAAGACATTCGAAGAACGTTCCAAGAATGTCTTGGTTTATAAGAGACTTTCATTTGAAAGATGGGGGATATCACATTGGGAAACTCATAAGTTACGATGTGTTTACTTTGACGCATATATTGCGGGGAACCCAAATGCTATTTTATGCAACGGGTTAAGAAATTATTTTGACTCAATGTATCCGAATATAGGACTTCATGATTTAGAAAAGGTGGCTAACATGCAACGTAAAGAAGCATGCTATGCTTACGGGTTAGTAATGTTCGCTTCTCACCAAAGTGAGAAAAAGAACATCGGGCTACAACTATTAAACAAAACGTTCCCACAAGTGACGGAGTCGGTAATTGGGGTAAGAAATGAGGTTTTTAGGTTATTACGAGACTGTTGGTCATTATGTAACCCTCGTCCCTTTGACGACGTTACAATACCCTGTCTTATCAATGGCCATAACGGTTATGTTCCACAAGACCAAGGATGGGAAGTAGTCCTAGTAAAACCAGAATGCATGACTTGTTTCTGGACTTATGAATTACGTGTCTTTATTGCCTTTGCTGAACGACTTGTGTACTAGCTAGAATTATCTTCACAACTATCTTGTATCAAAGTTATTGTGTGCTATATTTCATGCTTTATGTAAAATAAGCGGTATTGTAAGTTTGTAAAATATTGTATAAAAGTTTGAACGCGAAATATTATTATAATCAGTTTTTCATATAGAATTGTAGTAGTTGAATTGTATATTAGCTACTAAGTATGAACTTAACGGGTAGGTACTACCTGAATTTAAACATATAAAACGCTAATATGAAGAAAAAGCTTTTATAAATGAGTTCATATTATGCTACGAAATACTATTAACTACTCTTAATATTCTGTATGATTAACTTGTTTCATTTGACTATTTTGAAGGAAATGGCACCGACTACTCGACACACCGTGAATATGAATGAAGAGGAATTCCGTACTTTTCTAGCTTCAAACATAGCCGCAGTTCAGGCTGCGCTACATAAACATTGGATCTAGCAGTACAGGAAATCGTGTAGGATGCACCTACAAAGAATTCACTGCCTGCAAACCTTTAGAATTTGATGGAACCGAAGGACCGATCGGATTGAAACGGTGGACCGAGAAGGTCGAATCGGTGTTTTCCATAAGTAAGTGTACTAAAAAGGACAAAGTGAAGTACGCTACGCATACCTTCACAGGTTCTGCGTTAACATGGTGGAATACCTATCTAGAGCAAGTGGTACAAGATGATGCGTACGCACTACCGTGGTCAGCATTCAAGCACTTGATGAACGAGAAGTACCGTCCCAGAACCGAGGTCAATAAGCTCAAGACAGAACTTAGAGGGTTACGAACCCAAGGATTTGTACGAAAGATGATTCACAGAATTGTGCCTATTATGTCCGGGAGCGTTCGAAGATGCGGAAGAGAAGATCGACGCGTTTGTGAAAGGATTACCGGAAAGAATCCAAGAAGATATAAGTTCACACGAGCCCGCCTCCATACAACAGGCATGTAGAATGGCTCACAAACTAGTGAACCAGATTGAGGAAAGAATTAAAGAACAGATGACTGAAGAGGCCAATGTGAAGCAAGTCAAAAGAAAGTGGGAGGAAAACGGTGATAAGAATTGTGACAACCCGGAAATTTCCAACCAAATTTAAACTTTAATCTTTATATGTTTCCGACACGATAAGCAATATTTGTTAAGTTAAATTGCAAGAATTTTAAACTATGTTCATACATTCATTCAACCTCGACCAAGTTCCAACGATTCATGAACCATTAAACGAATATGATTATATATGTATATGTGTATATATATTATAACTTGAAACGTAAACAAAATATTAGATTAAATACTTTATATGATTGTATCTGTTTCAAAATGTTTATCAATGGAATTAGAAGATAAGATCAAATGATTGAATTATCAGATATATTGAATTATGATTACAAGTCTCTGTTGAAAGGCCCACGTTGATTTGAGAAATCTTTCCATTTTAACAATATTCGGAAAATGGTAAAGTGATTTATAAATAAGAACAAATTGTCAATCATTGAGAACTAGACAAAGGATAGTGGAAGATTGAATCTCATAAAGACTCGATTGATCTATTTAGTTTCAAACGTACAAAAACGTTTTCAGTTTAAAAAGAACTTTATTATTAAAACGTATATAACTTTTATAAATATCTAGAACCACTTTTGACAACTCATTACTTAACTAGTATGATAAAGATAACGATATTTATATTTTATTTTATTAAATATATATAACGATTTAAATTAATATTATATATATTTATACGCGTATTATACGTACATAGTTTTATACTTTTACTATACTTAAACTTTACCTTTACTTTATTTTTACTTTACTTTAACTTTAATAATTCACTTTAATAATTCATACTTTAATAATTCACTTTAATAATTCATACTTTAATAATTCATACTTTAATAATTCACTTTAATAATTCATACTTTAATAATTCACTTTAATAATTCATACTTTAATAATTCACTTTAATAATTCAAAAATCTATTATAAATAGAATTCAATAGGTTTCATTATTTCATAGAAACTTGAAAATATTTTTCTCTAAACTCTCTCAATCGATTTACATATATATATTTACTCCGTATTATTTCAAGATATTATTAGTATACATAAAATATTACGACGGAGTGCTGTCCGAGTGATTTTGAAATTGTTTTTTGAGTAGGAGAGGATTAAGGAAATTATGGGTTATAGCTATGGAGGTGATTGAGTATGGTTCATGGGTATGCTCGTGAGGTCAATATAGTGTTTATCATTTCCGTTGCGTCTACGTACCTTTCCTGCAATATTGAATCTCAATATTGATACGTGAGTACTCATAATTTAACTTTTACATACTAATAGTGTATCCCTGACTAGTGCTCGAGTATTTAGGATTATACATGCTTGTACTTTTGATATTGCCCATAGACAGGTTAGGTTGAATCTTGAATTTGTTATACTTGCGGTTGAGATAAGGTATAAGATATGCATGTCCTTGGAAAGCTAGCGAAAAATTAAGAACTTTTCCTTTAGATATCGAATGGTTTCGATGAACGGATTAGAAGTTATAATCAGTTGAATTTTCGATATTTTTATTAAAAATGATTATTATTATCGTCATTTTTATCGTCGTTCTAGTTTTATCTTATTATTATCATTATTATTATTTTTATCAATAAAAGGGATTTATCATTAAAAATTGTTATTTTTTTTATTATTACTATCGTTATTATCGTTAAAGTTATAATTAGTATTATTATTATTATCCAATTATTATTATTATTATTATTATTATTATTATTATTATTATTATTATTATTATTATTATTATTATTATTATCATTATTAATATATATATCATTATTTAAAAATGGTTACTGTTATTGTTATTATTATTAATACTATATTATCATTAAGATAACTATTAGTATTATCGTTAATAATATTATAGTAACTATCATTATTAATATTAGTGTAATTAAAACAAATATTTGTAACACCTAATTATTTTGATTACTATTATTATCATTATTATGAACACGGTATAAAAGACGATTAAAAGCTATTAAACGAAATGATTAGGAAATAATGAGTAAGAGTATCATGATGAAATTAAAATATTATAAGATATTAATTTAGATAAAATTATCGTTCTTATTATTTTTATCATTATTATTATTATTAAAAGTATCGTTAGTATTAAAACTATCATTTTAACAAAAATTATCATTTTAATAGAAATGTCATTGTTACTATAAAATATCATTATTATTATTATTTTAAATAGAATTATTATTTTAAAGATAATATTAAAAATTATCGTAAATATTAAAGTTATCATAATTAGAATTATCGTTTTATCATAATGTCATCTTAGTAATTATAAATATTGATATTTTATAATAATAATAATTATTATTACAAAATAATTCAACTTTTACTTACTATCATTATAGATATTATTTTATCAAATAAATATGTGATACAAACATATTTTACTACGTGTAATAACTTACTTTAATAATACCTATCATATTATCTTTGTGATATTAAATGAACCATATAAATTTTATTACTTAATATATATAAAAGTATATTTTATTATATAAATTTAATATAAAATTTTATTTATTAATAAATAAATTATATTATTTACTCTAATAAATCTTTTAAAAATATTTAAAAATATAAAACGACGATATTTAAACTATATATTAATCATGCATAGATTTTTGGAAATTATTTTGAGTCAAATTTACTTTTGTTGACTTTTGCATATTAGTCTCGAGCATTAGGATTGTGGTACACTATGACTTGACCTAATTTGTTAGACAAATATTGACCAACATATAAATATATATAATTAATTTAGGTTCGTGAATCCGAGGCCAACCTTGCACTTGTTCAATGACGTTATATGTATTTTTACTACGAAATACAGTATGGTGAGTTTCATTTGCCTTTTTACCCTTTATATTTTTGGGACTGAGAATACATGCGCTTTTATAAATGTTTGACGAAATAGACACAAGTAATTGAAACTACATTCTATGGTTGAATTATCGAAATCCAATATGCCCCTTTTTTATTAAGTCTGGTAATCTAAGAATTAGGGAACAGACACCCTAATTGACGCGAATCCTAAAGATAGATCTATTAGGCCTAACAAACCCCATCCAAAGTACCGGATGCTTTAGTACTTCGAAATTTATATCATGTCCGAAGGAGGATCCCGGAATGATAGGGGATATTCTTATATGTATTTAGTTAATGTCGGTTACCAGGTGTTCACCATATGAATGATTATTTTTGTCTCTATGCATGGGACGTATATTTATGAGAACTGGAAATGAAATTCTTGTGGTCTATTAAAATGATGAAAATAAATGATTATGATAAACTAATGAACTCACCAACCTTTTGGTTGACACTTTAAAGCATGTTTATTCTCAGGTGTTAAAGAAATCTTCCACTGTGCATTTGCTCATTTTAAAGATATTACTTGGAGTCTTTCATAGCATATTTCGAAGAACGTTGCATTCGAGTCATTGAGTTCATCAAAGATTATTATTAAATCAATTTATAGTTGGATAGTGGATATTATGAAATGGTATGCATGCCTGTCAATTTTCGATGTAAAGAAAGTTTGGCTTTTAAAAATGAATGCAATGTTTGTAAAATGTATCATATAGAGGTCAAATACCTCGCAATGCAATCAACTATTGTGAATCGTTGATAATGTATATGAACGGGTCCTTTCAGTTGGTATCAGAGCGGTGGTCTTAGCGAACCAGGTCTGCATTAGTGTATCTAACTGATAAGTCGATAGGATGCATTAGTGAGTCTGGACTTCGACCGTATATGCATGTCAAAAGTTTTGCTTATCATTTTGTGTCGAAAATTAACTACTTATCATCCTCAGGAAATTACCTGCTTATCATTTTTAGTCTAAGACACGTCTTGCTGTATTGATTGCATGAATAGTGTATAGACAAAAATTCATATCTTAGCATATCTGCTAAATCATATCTTATCGTATCTGTTACTTTAAACTTTGCCTGACATATCCTGCAAAGTCCTCCGTAATCTACGAAATCTTTTGATCTATATATATATATATATATATATATATATATATATATATATATATATATATATATATATATATATATATATATATATATATATTCTATGTAATTAGAATACCATCCGTTAGCCAAAATCATTTCATATCAAAAAAAAAATCCTTTATCCAATCGTACGAAATGGAATTCGTCATCAGTTCAAGTCACTCAGATTCCGAAATGGAATCCCATTCAAGCTCCGAAAGCAGTGTGACCGGAATAGATCAACCAATCAGTCATCACCTATTCTGGATGAATTGGGGATGGGTTCGTAGCCTCCTCAATCATTGGAGACAAGAAGAAGGTGATCCCTTCCATCCACCACATTGCCCTCTTGATGAAGAACCTGAAGCACTTACCGGCGAACCTGTCCGAAACACCATTTTCTCGCTCATTTCTAGAGTATCTCGTCACGATTATATATTACATCAAATTTTAGATTTTATTTATCCGCTCGTCCGAACCGACAATCACCCCGGTGTAATAGAAGAAGTCAACGAGCTTCTCGCTCGGGTAGTGGCTTTGGAGAATATGGTGCAGAGATTACAAACACCAGCAGCAGCAGCAGCAGCATAACCAGTACCACCATCATCAACGCCAACAGTACCATTACCACCTCCAACCACAACCGCGTCGTAAACCTCAACTTCACAATCTATCCCACGAGCATCAACGTCATACGCACCATAGATACCAAGGAGTACCAACAACAATAACTGACGAAGTATTAATTCATAACTTCATTGGAGAAACATTCCGCAGCGATTATGTAATCTCTAAAGTCTTAGAGATTATCTAATCTAGCCCTAACCATAAACCAGGTAAGCGAACCAAAATGATGGAAGGAAGAGTAGAAACCCTGACAAAAATGGTGTGTGATTAACAAGCTAAACTTGCTTTACCAATAACATCAATAGTACCATCAGCGTTACCAGCATCGTCAGTACAGTCAACATCCGAATCAACAACACCGATAACATCACAAACTCCGTCAGTTCAAGAATCACTGTGGACATCATTACGAATCAATAACGTTTATATTGTATCAACGAGTTATGAAGAATTAACTCATTTCCTCTGAAGAAATTATATGTATATTATATATATATATATATATATATATATATATATATATATATATATTGAAATAAATCTTTCAGTGCTAAGCTATTGTGTGTGAATCTTAACTACTCGGTTAATTCATATTATAAATATGCAATAATGTACGTCCTTCGGCCGCAACTTAACTAGCGTTAACTACAATCTCTGTCGCAATTCAACAAATTCCAATTCATAATAAATCAAGTATATATTTGATTTTACACTTTCATCATCGATGTACCCGAAACTTTTCTGATAACATCATTCGTACTTTGCGAAATTCACAAGAATTCCACGAACCGAACATCATACATCAACAAATAACGAAGTATTGATTAATAATTTCAATGTCATTAAAGAAATACTGCGTAAAAGTTATGTAATTTTTAAAGCCTTATGGATTATTCAATTCTAGTTTCAAGCGTAAATCAAATAAGTTTAATTTAACATTAACTCATTAAATCTATGATACATCTGAAGAAAATATACATATATATATTTTCATAAAGACTGTAATAAAATTCTTTTGTACAAAATATTAATTGTGAAATTTTTTTTAACGGGTAGGTAATCCCCGAGAGATATATAAATTCACAACTAATATGTTACATTCTTCGAATCTGATTCAGCAAATCATCCATTATACTCCCTACTTTCACAACAATATACATTCTTTTATAGAAATCAAAACAACCATACTCATTCAAAATTTAATTACATATTCTGATTTTGAAATCTCAAAATTCAACTTGAGATATGACCAAAATCATCACTCTTAGATCCTTACATCTTTCACAAGCTCTATTTTGACTTCAAAACTGTGTTAGAACATCAAATGTATGTTAACGATTACAATCTATGTTCAAACCCTTCGAAAATTTCTGAAGACACTTCGAATGATGAGCAATCGAGACAATCCAACCACATGTTAACCACAGTTATGTACCAGAAAAACTCTTGAAACCAAAGTAAAAGTTATCCGCGTCAGATTCTTTGGCATTTATTAGCAACAATAACTTTGCGACTCCTATTCAAAGTAGCCAGTTTTGTCATAGCTCCAGCAAGTCAACTTCAACTTTTCAGTCAGACTAACCTTATTATAACCTTGAGATATACACCATCATTACTAGGGAACCTTTTACATTCCACCACATTATTAGCAGATGTACCAACAACTTCATTATCCTTTGACTTTAGCCTCTCCAAAAAGTCATTATAATTATTCATTGAAACCCCATCATTTACTCATTCGCATCTTGTAATGAGAATTGTCAACGAATCATTGGGAATTAGCAATCAGTATTTTGAAATCTCGCAGCATGTCTACGCCAACAGTTATATGTGTATATATAACGTCTATCTTCTTGACTTAATTTGAATGTGAAGTTTCTGAAAAACACTCCGAACTACGAATTGGTTCTCCAAAAAAAAAAAAATGCTGATGAAGCAGCAAAAACTATAAACGACTTTGAACGGTAAAAGCTGGATGATAATGATGAAGTGTGCTGGCAAAGCGCAGAAAAAGAGAAGTTTTGGAACTGGAAAACGGATTGAGCAAAGTAGGAAGGAGGCTGTGGACAAATTACAAAGACTGAACCTGAATTCAAAGGATCCAAATGATTCAGTACCTGCTGAAGTCATTAACGAATACCTTGCTCCTGACTCTAAACCCTTGTGGACAATATTCTTCATCATCCTCTGATATTAGAAATTCTAAAATATCATCATATCTTTCATTATAAATATCCTCCATATTTCTGAAGATATTTTCTTAATTTTTCTTATTTGAAATCATTTACCTCTTCGCACTATCTGTATTACATCATAAAAGAAACTATTTTAGTTTCTAAATTCTGAAACATTCAAGTTTAAAATAGGAATATTTTGAAGTAGTGTTAGGAACTGAAGCATGAATTAGTATAATATAATGACACTTGATCAATGTGATTATATTACAGTAAGTCATGCTGAGTTTCTAAATGGAACGTGATGATTCACAGATCATAACATCATCATGTGCCATGTTATACGACTCTTGTATTCTATTTAACCTCTAAAATATCAAGAAAATATTTCTTGATGATTCGGCCTTTTTCAAGGTATTCTAGTAATTTGACAAGTCAAGATCGTGCCATCACAATTTCCTTACTAGAACATTAACAATGTTCATTCAGAAATTCATATATGTGAATTCTGGACCATTATAAGAGGTGCTTAATCGCAAGAAGAAGAAACGAAAGGACAAAACTCCGAAATAGAAAGTGGGGTATAAATTGCAGCAAATAAAAGAGAGCATTAACTGTGAATGATAATGATTATAGAAGACAGAAGCAGAGACTTTGAAATATAAGGGAACATATAAAGCCCAACGACAAACCAGAAATTATAAACCATATATATCGATGCATATAGCAATATAAAGACATGGGAGAACTAGAAACACTATAAACCCAAGAGTATAGTAGAAGTAAATAGATTCTTTCGGCGGTAGATGAAAAAGAAGAATGATCGATATGAAAGTTAGAAGTATATCGAGAATCAGAACTGGATGGAGCATATTGATGAATACTTTAAAATATGAGTTGAGGGGGAAAGAATAGAAGGTGATGAAACATGACTAGGAACTTAGAAATCAACAGATTTAACTCACACAATGGCGGAACAAGTGAATCAAACCCTCTAGTGAATAGGTTAAGTTTTTTTTTTTTTTTTGATTAATTTAGTCAAACCACAACTAAATCAAGTGTGATTAGATCAACATCTAGAGCTATTATTCACCACCTGAGTGATTTGGACTGAGAGAGAATCGGAGGAGCTCACTAGATCTGAGTGTGTGTAACAAATGAGAGGCTTAACCTAAAATGAAGAACATAAGACTTTATATACCCCTGTTGTTGACTCACCCATACAATTCACTCATCACACGTACGAGTTGGCTTCATCAGCCGTACGGGTGATCACTCACTCGTGTTTTCTCATTTAGGTTGTAATTGTGACTTAGCTCAGCATCAACCGTGCGTATGAGCCTGTCAGCCGTACTAGTGAGGCTTCACTCGTACGTCTGACTAAGTCTAACATAGTCAAACATCTAAATCTCGTTCCTGCAGTTCCTGTAACCACATACAAACACGGATAGGATAATAACGAGCAATCATGGTGGCCTGTAAACTGTTGTACCCGCAATGGACGTAGGTAGATGTCTAGGGACTTGCATAAAATGCATCAACAGAAGGTGTGAGTTGTAAGGAAACGAAGGAGGTGAATTTATAATAAAATCTCTGATAGAATAATTAAAATGGACGATCGCATTTAAAGCGGATCCTAATTCCCTTGATTACCGGAGAGTCAAATCTTATTAAGAAGATTTTCTTCAAATCCCTTGAAATCTGGGAATCAATCATATCTACGTCAAATGATAAGATGAATCTACACTTACTCATTTCACTCTTCTATGTTAGCTTCATTCGTACTCTTCATATAAATAGATTGTTTATCCAAATTATTCGCTGATGATAAAACTCTAATTTTCAGCCCGTATGCATCATGAAAACATACTTATTATTATTCACGACCTTTCCACTCAAATTTCGGGACGAAATTTCTTTAACGGGTAGGTACTGTGACAACCCGGAAATTTCCAACCAAATTTAAACTTTAATCTTTATATGTTTCCGACACGATAAGCAATATTTGTTAAGTTAAATTGCAAGAATTTTAAACTATGTTCATACATTCATTCAACCTCGACCAAGTTCCAACGATTCACGAACCATTAAACGAATATGATTATATATGTATATGTGTATATATATTATAACTTGAAACGTAAACAAAATATTAGATTAAATACTTTATATGATTGTATCTGTTTCAAAATGTTTATC
The DNA here is from genome assembly GCF_046630445.1 of Rutidosis leptorrhynchoides. Classification (NCBI taxonomy): domain Eukaryota; kingdom Viridiplantae; phylum Streptophyta; class Magnoliopsida; order Asterales; family Asteraceae; genus Rutidosis; species Rutidosis leptorrhynchoides. The sequence goes on along the minus strand of NC_092338.1, from coordinate 122,785,130 downwards.
AATGGAATTAGAAGATAAGATCAAATGATTGAATTATCAGATATATTGAATTATGATTACAAGTCTCTGTTGAAAGGCCCACGTTGATTTGAGAAATCTTTCCATTTTAACAATATTCGGAAAATGGTAAAGTGATTTATAAATAAGAACAAATTGTCAATCATTGAGAACTAGACAAAGGATAGTGGAAGATTGAATCTCATAAAGACTCGATTGATCTATTTAGTTTCAAACGTACAAAAACGTTTTCAGTTTAAAAAGAACTTTATTATTAAAACGTATATAACTTTTATAAATATCTAGAACCACTTTTGACAACTCATTACTTAACTAGTATGATAAAGATAAAGATATTTATATTTTATTTTATTAAATATATATAACGATTTAAATTAATATTATATATATTTATACGCGTATTATACGTACATAGTTTTATACTTTTACTATACTTAAACTTTACCTTTACTTTATTTTTACTTTATTTTAACTTTAATAATTCACTTTAATAATTCATACTTTAATAATTCATACTTTAATAATTCATACTTTAATAATTCACTTTAATAATTCATACTTTAATAATTCACTTTAATAATTCATACTTTAATAATTCACTTTAATAATTCAAAAATCTATTATAAATAGAATTCAATAGGTTTCATTATTTCCTAGAAACTTGAAAATATTTTTCTCTAAACTCTCTCAATCGATTTACATATATATATTTACTCCGTATTATTTCAAGATATTATTAGTATACATAAAATATTACGACGGAGTGCTGTCCGAGTGATTTTGAAATTGTTTTTTGAGTAGGAGAGGATTAAGGAAATTATGGGTTATAGCTATGGAGGTGATTGAGTATGGTTCATGGGTATGCTCGTGAGGTCAATATAGTGTTTATCATTTCCGTTGCGTCTACGTACCTTTCCTGCAATATTGAATCTCAATATTGATACGTGAGTACTCATAATTTAACTTTTACATACTAATAGTGTATCCCTGACTAGTGCTCGAGTATTTAGGATTATGCATGCTTGTACTTTTGATATTGCCCTTAGACAAGTTAGGTTGAATCTTGAATTTGTTATACTTGCGGCTGAGATAAGGTATAAGATATGCATGTCCTTGGAAAGCTAGCGAAAAATTAAGAACTTTTCCTTTAGATATCGAATGGTTTCGATGAACGGATTAGAAGTTATAATCAGTTGAATTTTCGATATTTTTATTAAAAATGATTATTATTATCGTCATTTTTATCGTCGTTCTAGTTTTATCTTATTATTATCATTATTATTATTTTTATCAATAAAAGGGATTTATCATTAAAAATTGTTATTTTTTTTATTATTACTATCGTTATTATCGTTAAAGTTATAATTAGTATTATTATTATTATCCAATTATTATTATTATTATTATTATTATTATTATTATTTTTATTATTATTATTATTATTATTATTATTATTATTATTATTATTATTATCATTATTAATATATATATCATTATTTAAAAATGGTTACTGTTATTGTTATTATTATTAATACTATATTATCATTAAGATAACTATTAGTATTATCGTTAATAATGTTATAGTAACTATCATTATTAATATTAGTGTAATTAAAACAAATATTTGTAACACCTAATTATTTTGATTACTATTATTATCATTATTATGAACACGGTATAAAAGACGATTAAAAGCTATTAAACGAAATGATTAGGAAATAATGAGTAAGAGTATCATGATGAAATTAAAATATTATAAGATATTAATTTAGATAAAATTATCGTTCTTATTATTTTTATCATTATTATTATTATTAAAAGTATCGTTAGTATTAAAACTATCATTTTAACAAAAATTATCATTTTAATAGAAATGTCATTGTTACTATAAAATATCATTATTATTATTATTTTAAATAGAATTATTATTTTAAAGATAATATTAAAAATTATCGTAAATATTAAAGTTATCATAATTAGAATTATCGTTTTATCATAATGTCATCTTAGTAATTATAAATATTGATATTTTATAATAATAATAATTATTATTACAAAATAATACAACTTTTACTTACTATCATTATAGATATTATTTTATCAAATAAATATGTGATACAAACATATTTTACTACGTGTAATAACTTACTTTAATAATACCTATCATATTATCTTTATGATATTAAATGAACCATATAAATTTTATTACTTAATATATATAAAAGTATATTTTATTATATAAATTTAATATAAAATTTTATTTATTAATAAATAAATTATATTATTTACTCTAATAAATCTTTTAAAAATATTTAAAAATATAAAACGACGATATTTAAACTATATATTAATCATGTATAGATTTTTGGAAATTATTTTGAGTCAAATTTACTTTTGTTGACTTTTGCATATTAGTCTCGAGCATTAAGATTGTGGTACACTATGACTTGACCTAATTTGTTAGACAAATATTGACCAACATATAAATATATATAATTAATTTAGGTTCGTGAATCCGAGGCCAACCTTGCACTTGTTCAATGACGTTATATGTATTTTTACTACGAAATACAGTATGGTGAGTTTCATTTGCCTTTTTACCCTTTATATTTTTGGGACTGAGAATACATGTGCTTTTATAAATGTTTGACGAAATAGACACAAGTAATTGAAACTACATTCTATGGTTGAATTATCGAAATCGAATATGCCCCTTTTTTATTAAGTCTGGTAATCTAAGAATTAGCGAACAGACACCCTAATTGACGCGAATCCTAAAGATAGATCTATTGGGCCTAACAAACCCCATCCAAAGTACTGGATGCTTTAGTACTTCAGAATTTATATCATGTCCGAAGGAGGATCCCGGAATGATAGGGGATATTCTTATATGTATTTAGTTAATGTCGGTTACCAGGTGTTCACCATATGAATGATTATTTTTGTCTCTATGCATGGGACGTATATTTATGAGAACTGGAAATGAAATTCTTGTGGTCTATTAAAATGATGGAAATAAATGATTATGATAAACTAATGAACTCACCAACCTTTTGGTTGACACTTTAAAGCATGTTTATTCTCAGGTGTTAAAGAAATCTTCCGCTGTGCATTTGCTCATTTTAAAGATATTACTTGGAGTCTTTCATAGCATATTTTGAAGAACGTTGCATTCGAGTCATTGAGTTCATCAAAGATTATTATTAAATCAATTTATAGTTGGATAGTGGATATTATGAAATGGTATGCATGCCTGTCAATTTTTGATGTAAAGAAAGTTTGGCTTTTAAAAATGAATGCAATGTTTGTAAAATGTATCATATAGAGGTCAAATACCTCGCAATGCAATCAACTATTGTGAATCGTTGATAATGTATATGAACGGGTCCTTTCAAGAATCACCAATACAATAACAACAGCAATTACAATAATAATCGCAACAATTATCCCAACAATCGCAACATCAATCGCAACTACAACAAACGGCCCAACAACAACAACAACAACAACAACAACAACAACAACAACAACAACAACAACAACAACAACTACAACAATCCTCCCAACAACAATAACAACCGCAATAACAACAACAATCAGAAGCAGCTATGCCAAAGGTGTGAAAAGTATCACTCGGGGTTCTGCACCAAATTTTGCAACAAGTGTAAAAGAAATGGTCATAGCGCGGCGAAGTGTGAGGTCTACGGACCAGGGGTTAACAGAACGAAAGGAACAAATGGTGTCGGAACGAGTAATGGCGGAGCAAGTTATGCCAATGTAGTTTGTTATAAATGTGGAAAACCGGGCCACATTATTAGAAATTGCCCGAACCAGGAGAACACGAATGGACAAGGCCGCGGAAGAGTTTTCAATATTAATGCGGCAGAGGCACAGGAAGACCCGGAGCTTGTTACGGGTACGTTTCTTATTGACAATAAATCTGCTTACGTTTTATTTGATTCGGGTGCGGATAGAAGCTATATGAGTAGAGATTTTTGTGCTAAATTAAGTTGTCCATTGACGCCGTTGGATAGTAAATTTTTACTCGAATTAGCAAACAGTAAATTAATTTCAGCAGATAATATATGCCGGAATCGAGAAATTAAACTGGGTAGCGAAATATTTAAGATTGATTTGATACCAGTAGAGTTAGGGAGTTTTGATGTAATAGTTGGCATGGATTGGCTGAAGAAGGTGAAAGCAGAGATCGTATGTTATAAAAATGCAATTCGCATTGTACGAGAAGAAGGAGAACCCTTAATGGTGTACGGAGAAAAGGGCAACATGAAGCTACATCTTATTAGTAATTTGAAGGCACAAAAACTAATAAGAAAAGGTTGCTATGCTGTTCTAGCACACGTCGAGAAAGTACAAACTGAAGAAAAGAGCATCAATGATGTTCCCGTCGCAAAAGAATTTCCCGATGTATTTCTGAAAGAATTACCGGGACTACCTCCACATCGATCTGTTAAATTTCAAATAGATCTTGTACCAGGAGCTGCACCAATAGCTCGTGCTCCTTATAGACTCGCACCCAGCGAGATGAAAGAACTGCAAAGCCAACTGCAAGAACTATTAGAATGTGGTTTCATTCGACCAAGGACATCACCATGGGGAGCTCCTGTTTTGTTTGTCAAGAATAAGGATGGTACATTTAGGTTGTGTATTGACTACAGAGAGTTGAACAAACTTACCATCAAAAACCGTTATCCACTGCCGAGAATTGACGACTTATTTGATCAACTACAAGGCTCGTTGGTTTATTCGAAGATCGATTTACGTTCTGAATATCATCAAATGCGAGTAAAGGAGGATGATATTCCAAAAACTGCTTTTAGGACGCGTTATGGTCATTACGAGTTTATGGTTATGCTGTTTGGATTGACTAACGCACCAGCTGTGTTCATGGACCTTATGAACCGAGTGTGTGGGCTATATCTTGACAAGTTTGTCATTGTTTTCATCGATGACATACTTATTTACTCAAAGAATGATCAAGAGCACTAAGAACATTTGAGAAAAGTGCTAGAAGTATTGAGGAAAGAAAAACTGTACGCTAAGTTTTCAAAGTGTGCATTTTGGTTGGAAGAAGTTCAATTCCTCGGTCACATAGTGAACAAAGAAGGTATCCAGGTGGACCCGGCAAATATCGAAACCGTTGAAAAGTGGGAAACCCTAAAAACTCTGAAGCATATACGTCAATTTTTAGGATTGGCTGGTTACTACAGAAGATTCATCCAAGATTTCTCCAAAATAGCAAAACCCTTGACTGCATTAACGCATAAAGGGAAGAAATTTGAATGGAAGGATGAACAAGAGAAGGCGTTTCAATTATTGAAGAAAAAGCTAACTACGGCACCTATATTGTCATTGTCTGAAGGGAATGATGATTTTGTGATTTATTGTGACGCATCAAAGCAAGGTCTCGGTTGTGTATTAATGCAACGAACGAAGGTGATTGCTTATGCGTCTAGACAATTGAAGATTTACGAGCAAAATTATACGACGCATGATCTGGAATTAGGCGCGGTTGTTTTTGCATTAAAGACTTAGAGGCACTACTTATATGGGGTCAAAAGTATTATATATACCGACCACAAAAGTCTTCAACACATATTTAATCAGAAACAACTGAATATGAGGCAGCGTAGGTGGATTGAATTGTTGAATGATTACGACTTTGAGATTCGTTACCACTCGGGGAAGGCAAATGTGGTAGCCGACGCCTTGAGCAGAAAGGACAGAGAACCCATTCGAGTAAAATATATGAATATAATGATTCACACTAACCTTACTACTCAAATAAAGAGGCGTAACAAGGAGTTTTAAAAGAGGGAAATTTAAAGGATGAAATACACAAAGGATTGGAGAAGCATCTTAATATTCGAGAAGACGGAACCCGGTATAAGGCTGAAAGAATTTGGGTACCAAAATTTGGAGATATGAGAGAAATGGTACTTAGAGAAGCTCATAAAACCAGATACTCAATACATCCTGGAACGGGGAAGATGTACAAGGATCTTAAGAAACATTTTTGGTGGCCAGGTATGAAAGCCGATATTGCTAAATATGTAGGAGAATGTTTGACGTGTTCTATGGTCAAAGCTGAACATCAGAAACCATCAGGTCTACTACAACAACCTGAAAGTGGTTATGGTGGCCATGGATTTCATTACTAAATTGCCAAGGACTGCAAGTGGTTATGATACTATTTGGGTAATAGTTGATCGTCTCACCAAGTCAGCACACTTCCTGCCAATAAGAGAAGATGACAAGATGGAGAAGTTAGCACGACTGTATTTGAAGGAAGTCGTCTCCAGACATGGAATATCAATCTCAATTATCTCTGATAGGGATGGCAGATTTATTTCAAGATTCTGGCAGACATTACAGCAAGCATTGGGAACTCGTCTAGACATGAGTACTGCCTATCATTCACAAACTGATGGGCAGAGCGAAAGGACAATACAAACGCTTGAAGATATGCTACGAGCTTGTGTTATTGATTTCGGAAACAGTTGGGATCGACATCTACCGTTAGCAGAATTTTCCTACAACAACAGCTACCATTCAAGCATTGAGATGGCGCCGTTTGAAGCACTTTATGGTAGAAAGTGCAGGTCTCCGATTTGTTGGAGTGAAGTGGGGGATAGACAGATTAAGGGTCCGGAGATAATACAAGAAACTACCGAGAAAATCATCCAAATTCAACAAAGATTGAAAAACGCCCAGAGTCGACAAAAGAGCTACGCGGACAGTAAAAGAAAAGATATAGAGTTTGAAATTGGAGAAATGGTCATGCTTAAGGTTTCACCTTGGAAAGGCGTTGTTCGATTTGGTAAACGAGGGAAACTAAATCCAAGGTACATTGGACCATTCAAGATTATAGATCGTGTCGGACCAGTAGCTTACCAACTGGAGCTACCTCAATAACTCGCGGCTGTACATAACACTTTCCACGTCTCAAATTTGAAGAAATGTTTTGCTAAAGAAGATCTCACTATTCCATTGGACGAAATCCAAATCAATGAAAAACTTCAATTCATTGAAGAACCCGTCGAAATAATGGATCGTGAGGTTAAGAGACTTAAACAAAACAAGATACCGATTGTTAAGGTTCGATGGAATGCTCGTAGAGGACCCGAGTTCACCTGGGAGTGTAAAGATCAGATGAAGAAGAAATACCCTCATTTATTTCCAGAAGATACGTCAACACCTCCAACTGCTTAAAATTTCGGGACGAAATTTATTTAACGGGTAGGTACTGTAGTGACCCGAACTTTTCCATGTTTATATATATATATTAAATGAAATTGTTATTTACATGATTAAGTGTTTCCAACATGTTAAGCAATCAAACTTGTTAAGACTTGATTAATTGAAATAGGTTTCATATAGACAATTGACCACCCAAGTTGACCGGTGATTCACGAACGTTAAAACTTGTAAAAACTATACGATGACATATATATGGTTATATATATAGTTAACATGATTTAATTATAAGTATGTATCTCATTAGGTATTTTAACAATGAGTTATATACATAAAAATTAGACTATTAATTTAAGAAACTCGAAAACGATATATATAACGATTATCGTTATAACAACGTCTTACTAGGTACATATGAATCATATTAAGATATTGATACACTTGGTTAATTATGTTAAATGATAAGTAAATATATTATTAGTTGTATTAACAATGAAATACATATGTAAAAATAAGACTACTAACTTAATGATTTCGAAACGAGACATATATGTAACGATTATCGTTGTAACGACATTTAACTGTATGTATATCATACTAAGATATATTATATATCATAATATCATGATAATATAACAATTTAACATCTCATTTGTTATAATAAACAATGGATTAACAACATTCAACAAGATCGTTAACCTAAAGGTTTCAAAACAACATTTACATGTAACGACTAACGATGACTTAACGACTCAGTTAAAATGTATATACATGTAGTGTTTTAATATGTATTCATACACTTTTGAAAGACTTCAAGACACTTATCAAAATACTTCTACTTAACATAAATGCTTACAATTACATCCTCGTTCAGTTTCATCAACAATTCTACTCGTATGCACCCGTATTCATACTCGTACAATACACAGCTTTTAGATGTATGTACTATTGGTATATACACTCCAATGATCAGCTCTTAGCAGCCCATGTGAGTCACCTAACACATGTGGGAACCATCATTTGGCAACTAGCATGAAATATCTCATAAAATTACAAAAATATGATTAATCATTCATGACTTATTTACATGAAAACAAAATTACATATCCTTTATATCTAATCGATACACCAACGACTAAAAACACCTACAAACACTTTCATTCTTCAATTTTCTTCATCTAATTGATCTCTCTCAAGTTCTATCTTCAAGTTCTAAGTGTTCTTCATAAATTCCAAAAGTTCTAGTTTCATAAAATCAAGAATACTTCCAAGATTGCAACTTTACTTCCAAGTTTTCTAAATCCATTCCAAGTAATCATCCAAGATCAAGAAACCTTTGTTACTTACAGTAGGTTATCTTTCTAATATAAGGTAATAATCATATTCAAACTTTAATTCAATTTCTATAACTATAACAATCTTATTTCGAGTGGAATTCTTACTTGAAATTGTTTTCGTGTCATGATTCTGCTTCAAGAACTTTCAAGCCATCCAAGGATCCTTTGAAGCTAGATCTATTTTTCTCATTTCCAGTAGCTTTATCCAAGGAACTTGAGGTAGTAATGATGTTCATAACATCATTCGATTCATACATATAAAGCTATCTTATTCGAAGGTTTAAACTTGTAATCACTAGAACATAGTTTAGTTAATTCTAAACTTGTTCGCAAATAAAAGTTAATCCTTCTAACTTGACTTTTAAAATCAACTAAACACATGTTCTATATCTATATGATATGCTAACTTAATGATTTAAAACCTGGAAACACGAAAAACATCGTAAAATCGGATTTACGCCATCGTAGTAACACCGCGGGCTGTTTTGGGTTAGTTAATTAAAAACTATGATAAACTTTGATTTAAAAGTTGTTATTCTGGGAAAATGATTTTTATTATGAAGATGAAACTGTATCCAAAAATTATGGTTAAACTCAAAGTGGAAGTATGTTTTCTAAAATGGTCATCTAGACGTCGTTCTTTCGACTGAAATGACTACCTTTACAAAAATGACTTGTAACTTATTTTTCCGACTATAAACCTATACTTTTTCTGTTTAGATTCATAAAATAGAGTTCAATATGAAACCATAGCAATTTGATTCACTCAAAACGGATTTAAAATGAACAAGTTATGGGTAAAACAAGATTGGATAATTTTTCTCATTTTAGTTACGTGAAAATTGGTAACAAATCTATTCCAACCATAACTTAATCAACTTGTATTGTATATTATGTAATCTTGAGATACCATAGACACGTATACACTGTTTCAACCTATCATGTCGACACATCTATATATATTTCGGAACAACCATAGACACTCTATATGTGAATGTTGGAGTTAGCTATACAGGGTTGAGGTTGATTCCAAAATATATATAGTTTGAGTTGTGATCAATACTGAGATACGTATACACTGGGTTGTGGATTGATTCAAGATAATATTTATCGATTTATTTCTGTACATCTAACTGTGGACAACTAGTTGTAGGTTACTAACGAGGACAGCTGACTTAATAAACTTAAAACATCAAAATATATTAAAAGTGTTGTAAATATATTTTGAACATACTTTGATATATATGTATATATTGTTATAGGTTCGTGAATCAACCAGTGGCCAAGTCTTACTTCCCGACGAAGTAAAAATCTGTGAAAGTGAGTTATAGTCCCACTTTTAAAATCTAATATTTTTGGGATGAGAAAACATGCAGGTTTTATAAATGATTTACAAAATAGACACAAGTACGTGAAACTACATTCTATGGTTGAATTATCGAAATCGAATATGCCCCTTTTTATTAAGTCTGGTAATCTAAGAATTAGGGAACAGACACCCTAATTGACGCGAATCCTAAAGATAGATCTATTGGGACTAAGAAACCCCATCCAAAGTACCGGATGCTTTAGTACTTCGAAATTTATATCATATCCGAAGGGTGTCCCGGAATGATGGGGATATTCTTATATATGCATCTTGTTAATGTCGGTTACCAGGTGTTCACCATATGAATGATTTTTATCTCTATGTATAGGATGTGTATTGAAATATGAAATCTTGTGGTCTATTGTTACGATTTGATATATATAGGTTAAACCTATAACTCACCAACATTTTTGTTGATGTTTAAAGCATGTTTATTCTCAGGTGAATACTAAGAGCTTCTGTTGTTGCATACTAAAATAAGGACAAGATTTGGAGTCCATGTTTGTATGATATTGTGTAAAAACTGCATTCAAGAAACTGATTTCGATGTAACATATTTGTATTGTAAACCATTATGTAATGGTCGTGTGTAAACAGGATATTTTAGATTATCATTATTTGATAATCTACGTAAAGCTTTTTAAACCTTTATTTATGAAATAAAGGTTATGGTTTGTTTTAAAAATGAATGCAGTCTTTGTGTAAAAAGAATCTTTTCAAATGAAAGCACAACTTGCTCGATATGAGGAAAAACTCTATCGAACAGAGCAATCCAAAGCTATCATGGATATGGAACTTTCAAAACAAACGATTTTCATGAATAGACCAAAAACGATTCATGGTGAAAAGTGGGGGTTGGGTTATGAAGATCCGAAAATTTTGGAAGATGCTTCCAAAAAGATTCCAGGATTATATCATTCTGATTATTTTCAAGCTGGTTTACCATCGCATTTTGTACATGCTTCTGATGCTGATTTTGATGATATTATTATAAATCGTAAATCTAGGAAATACCATCAAATTAGCTTAATGTATGAAAAAATCAATGCTAAGATAGGTAAATCGAATCCTGATTTCTTGAAAAATCTTGTTGAAACTGAAAAGAACATGCAACGTGAAGATTATGTACCTAAGCGTAGACTGGTTTATATCCCAACACTCATGCTAGAGAAATACATTTTAATGCTTGAGAATGAAGTGTTTAACAAACCTAGTTCTAGCATTACTGCAATAGATGAGGTGTTTGATGAACCAATTTTTGATGTGAAACCAATTCTACCAACTTTACCTGCATGTCCAGATGATGTTTTCCATGCAGACCTAGCACATGAACTAACTGTCTTCTTTGAGACAGATTCTCTAGGTCAAAATTCTTTAGATGATAAAGTAGAACCTTAGGATGAAGCTAACATTGAACCTTTGATAGATTTTGAAAGTCAACTTGATCCTTTGCATGATTATTACTTGCATTTGCCTGCTGTACGTAATTTGAATCGTATAGTAGCTCAACTTGAACAGGAGAATATTGACTTGCAACTTAAGTGCCAATCATTAGAACAAATGCTTACTTTGTGTGATAAATTGCCTTCACTGCCTAAGAAAGAATGTACTTATGCTTTTAAGGAGGGTGAAGTGATAGTTTCTGCTTAAGAATTATGTCTTGAGATTAAAAGCTTAAAACAAAAGATAATTCAAATGAAACAGGCTAACACACTTAAGCAAATGTCTAATGTTGCAATCAATGTGCTTGAATGTACTGGTGGGATTACTAAGAAGGGGAAGGGAACAACAACATCTAAGGATGTAAAACCCATTACTATTCTTAAAAATCCTCTACGTTCTCAATTTGGCAATCATGGTTCGAAAGTTGTTTCTACAACTCAGTATATTGTTAAAAAGGTTCATTCTCCAAATGGTTATGTGTTAACTGAAAAGATTCCTATGATTCCTATGACAAAAACTTCAAAAGAGAGTCTTTTAAAGAAATCAGTTAAGTCCACAACACACACAAGTTCTAAACCTGATTTAAGTGATTATGATGCAAAAGAACATGCAATCAAATTGGAAATTCTGCAAAATCAGTCATCTCATATGTCAACTGAAAAGTTTGGACGTCTAACTAATAAAGGTGTTTTTCGTGTCACAGGTCATAATCCAAACTTGAATTACAAATCTGTATGGGTTCCTAAGTCCACGACTAAGAAAGTAGCATCCAAACCAAAGCAATCTTCTAGTCGGCCTAGGAAATCATCTCATGTTTTTCAATTTTTGTCTGTGAACAAAACATCTACTTGGAATAAATTGTGTGTTAAGACTTCTGATAACGATGTAAAGATTGATATTACGTATGATGCTTCATGTAATGTGGTTTTAAATGATGCTTTATTGTCTAAACTGCATGATGCTTTACGTGATTATTTCATCATTGATCTAAAGTTTGTTGTTAATCCAAAGTTTATTGTTGGTACTAACCGAAAAGGACCTAAAAAACTTTGGGTACCTAAACTCTAGGAAATTCACATTTACAGGGTTTCGACGTCTGTGTTTAGTATATCGATTCCGGTTGTTCTCGACACATGACGGGCGATAAATCCTTGCTTGTCAACTTCATTGACAAATTCCTAGGAACGGTTACATTCGGAAATGATGAGATTGCAACAATAACGGGTTATGGAGATTTTGTGCAAAATGGAATAACAATCAAACGGGTTTCATATGTTGAGGGTTTGGGGTGCAGTTTATTTAGTGTAAGCCAATTCTGCGATGGAGATTTCAAAGTTTTGTTTGAACATCGACAATGCTCGGTGCAATCCACCGGAGGGAATGATCTTCTTGACTATATACTATTGACCTCAATGATGCACCATCACATGCAACCATATGTTTGGCCACTCGTTCTACCAAAGAAAATTCATGGTTATGGCATCATCGGATGTCACACCTGAATTACAAGGGTATCAATCGACTAGTCTCTAAGGATTTAGTTGATGGTATTTCAACCTTTCAATATGATAAGCATCATGTGTGTCCATCATGTGCGATGGGTAAGCTGAAACGGAATAATCATCCGCTTAAGCAAAACCCCAGTACTTCATCGTCTTTGCAATTATTGCATATGGACTTATGTGGACCCATGCGTATTTCTAGCCTCAGTGGCAAGAAACATGTGCTTGTCATTGTTGATGACTATACCCGGTTTACATAGATTTTTCTTTTGCGAACTAAGTCAGAAACCCCCGCCATTATCATTGAATTCATTAAAAAGATTCAACGCTCTTTTAACAAACATGTTAAAAGCATCAGAACTGATAATGGGATGGAATTTAAGAATGACCCGCTTGATAGTTATTTGAAAGACAAAGGCATTGAACATCAGTTCTCTGCTGCTCGGACCCCCCAACAAAATGGAGTAGTCGAACGACGTAATCGTACGTTGTGCGAAGCAGCACGAACGATGCTTGCATACTCCAAATTACCTCCAAAAATGTGGGGGGAGGCCATTTCAACTGCATGCTATAACCAAAATCGTTGTATTGTAAATAAACGTTTTGATAAAACTCCATATGAGTTATTATATGGTAGATGCCCGAATGTCAAATATTTCCGTGTTTTTGGTTATATATGCTATGTGCTTAACGATTTTGACAGCCTCAGAAAGTTTGATCCTCATGGCGATCAGGCCATATTTCTTGGTTATTCCTCAAACAAAGTTGATTATCGTGTTTATCATAAGCGGACAAAGATGATTAAAGAGAGCATTAACGTCAAGTTCGATGAATTTTCGGGAATGGCTTTTGAACAACTCAGTTCAAAACCCGATCCTAACCTGGCTATTACTTCTTCCGCGTAAAACTCAATTTTCTCGAAGACGGGTGTTCCTACGGTTACATCAGAGGAACTGGATATCTTGTTTGATAGTCTTTATAATCCTCAACGGGATTCAAATGTTTAAACCGTACCGGTTACACCATCACAGTCAACTACTGTGGAGACTCTTCAAAGTCTTTTTGATGAAGATTCAACACCAACTAATTCACCTGTTGCTTCTTCATCCTCCCTCCAACCTCCTGTTACTGATAATCTTGAACCAATTCAAGATTCATCAGTTGATACAACTCCAGCTGTTTCTCCAGAAACTCTATTGAATCCATTAGATAATGTTACATCAGATCCAGCGGATCAAGGCTCAACGTCAACAACGGTTGATGTTTCAATGGATACCACTGATGTACAACTTCTTCCACACACCCGATGGACTAAAAGTCATCCAATAGATCTTATTATTGGTGATGCATCTGCTCCAGTGTCAACTCGAAGGGCTACTCAGAATATGTGTCTATTCACAGCCTTTCTTAGTAAGATTGAACCAACAACGGTTGCTCAAGCTTTACTAGATCCATACTGGTTAGTTGCAATGCAAGATGAGATCAATCAATTTGAACGATTGAAAGTATGGCAATTAGTTCCAAGACCAACGGGTCAACGACCAATAGGGGTAAAGTGGATTTTCAAGAACAAGAAAGATTCTGATGGAATTGTGGTTCGAAACAAGGCACGTATTGTGGCCAAAGGATATCGACAACAAGAAGGCATTGATTATGACAAAACGTTTGATCCGGTTGCTAGGATTGAGGCAATTCGTCTTTTCCTTGCATTTGCTTCTCATATGAAGTTCACGGTGTTTCAAATGGATGTCAAAACTGCTTTTCTGAATGGTTATCTTCAAGAGGAAGTTTATGTTGATCAACCAGAGGGCTTTGTCGATCCCATTCATCCAAACTACGTTTACTACTTGGAGAAAGCTTTATACGGTCTGAAGCAAGCACCGCGTGCATGGTACGAGACCTTAACAAAGTATTTGTTGGACAATGGCTTCTCTCGTGTAACGATTGATACAACGCTATTCATCCGTAAAAACTACGGTCACATTCTCTTGGTTCAAATTTACGTTGATGATATTATTTTTGGTTCCACATCCCCGGCCTTATGCAAAGAATTTGGAGACCTTATGGCCAGCAAATTCGAAATGAGCATGCTTGACCAGTTAACTTTCTTCTTGGGGTTACAAGTAAAACAATTACCAAATGGGATTTTTGAAAGGACCCGTTCATATACATTATAAACGATTCACAATAGTTGATTACATCGCGAGGTATTTGACCTCTATATGATACATTTTACAAACATTGCATTCGTTTTTAAAAGACAAACTTTCTTTACAACGAAAGTTGACGGCATGCACACCATTTCATAATACATCCAACTATAATTGGATTAATAATAATCTTGATGATCTCAATGACTCGAATGCAACATCTTTCAAAATATGCCATGAATGACTCCAAGTAATATCCTTAAAATGAGCTAATGCACAGCAGAAGATTTCTTTAATACCTGAGAATAAACATGCTTTAAAGTGTCAACCAAAAGGTTGGTGAGTTCATAGGTTTATCATAACAATCATTTCAATATATTAATAGACCACAAGATTTCAGTTTATAAATATATGTACACTCGCAAGTGTATAAAAGTATTCTATAAGTTGTAGGCACCTGGTAACAAGCCTTAACGTTCATGTTTTACCCTCCGAAGTACACCAGATCAGGTGTGTTTAAAATAACCTCGAAGTACTAAAGCATCCCATAGTCGGGATGGGGTTTGTCAGGCCCAATAGATCTATCTTTAGGATTCGCGCCTACCGTACATAGACAAGTAGTTTAATGTTACCAAGCTAAGGGTATATTTCTGGTTTAAACCCACGTAGAATTTGTTTTAGTACTTGTGCCTATTTCGTAAAACATTTATAAAATAGCGCATGTATTCTCAGCCCAAAAATATATATTGCAAAAGCAATTAAAAAGGGAGCAAATGAAACTCACAATACTGTATTTCGTAGTAAAAATACATATAACGTCATTTAACAAGTGCAAGGTTGGCCTCGGATTCACAAACGTATCAATATTGAGATTCAATATTGCAGGAAAGTACGTAGACGCAACAGAGATGATAAACACTAGATTGACCTCACGAGCGTACCCATGAACCATACCCATCACCTCCATAGCTATAACCCATAATTTCCTTAGCTTCGACTCATTCAAAAAAACTATTTTGAAATCACTCGGACAGCACTCCGTCGTAATATTTTATGTATACTAATAATATCTTGAAATAATACAGAGCAAATATATATATATATATATATATATATATATATATATATATATATATATATATATATATATATATATATATATATATATATATATATATATATATATAAATCGATTGAGAGAGTTTAAAGAAATATATTTTTTTAAGTTTCTATGAAATAATGAAACCTATTGAATTCTATTTATAATAGATTTTTGAATTATTAAAGTGAATTATTAAAGTATGAATTATTAAAGTGAATTATTAAAGTATGAATTATTAAAGTGAATTATTAAAGTATGAATTATTAAAGTGAATTATTAAAGTATAAATTATTAAAGTATGAATTATTAAAGTTAAAGTAAAGTAAAAGTAAAGTAAAAGTAAAGTTAAAGTATAGTAAAAGTATAAAAACTATGTATGTATAATAAGCGTATAAATATATATAATATTAATTTAAATCGTTATATATATTTAATGAAATAAAATATAAATATCGTTATATTTATTATACTGGTTAAGTAATGAGTTGTCAAAAGTGATTCTAGATATTTATAAAAGTTATATACGTTTTAATAATAAAGTTCTTTTTAAACTGAAAACGTCTTTGTACGTTTGAAAATAAATTAATAGAATATTATGGAAACCAATTCTCCACTAACTTTTGTCTAACTTTCGTAAATGACACTTTTTGTTTTTATTTATAAATAGCTTTACAAATTATTCTGAATATCGTTAAGAGGAATAGATTTTCTCAAATCATAGTGGACCTCTCAACAAAGACTTGTAATCATAATTCAATCATTTAATATATATTTTTTTAATTTCGTCGAAAATCATATTGAAACAAATACGTTCGTGTAAAGTATTATACGTTTAATACTTTATTAATATTCTCAAGTTATAATATATATATACATATACATATCTATTTATATATAGCGGTCCGTGAATCGTCGGAATTTGGTCGAGGTTATAATGAATGTATGAACACAGTTTAAAATTCTTGAGATTTAACTTAACAAACTTTGCTTATCGTGTCGGAATAATATAAAGATTAAAGTTTAAATTTGGTCGAAAATTTCCGGGTCGTCACAGTACCTACCCGTTAAAGAAATTTCGTCCCCGAAATTTGATAGAGGTCGTCATGATTAACAATGAGAATGTTATTATAACGATTATAGAGTTTTATCATGTTCAAGAAGAATGGATAAAATAATTCGATTACTCGAAGCGTGTGAGTGAAGTTATCGTAAATGAATGAAATAAGATAATAGTGATTCGTCGTATCTTTTGACGTCATCACGATTGATCTCCGAAAAGAAAATCTTTGTAATCTATATTGGATTTGATTATTCGGCAATTAAGGAAATTATGATCCTCTTCGAATTAATGCGATAGTCCATTTTGATTTCTCTGTCGGATATTTCACTATAAATCCACCTCATTTGTTTTCTTACAACTCACACCTTCTCAACTCATAATTTAAAGTATTTGTCAATATGCTTCATCCAGTGCTGATTCTTGATATACTCCTCACTTTCATATCTGTCACTCTTCTTTTTCATCTGCCTCCGGAAGAATCTATTTACTTCTACTATACTCTTGGTTTTATAGTGTTTTTAGTTCTCCCGTGTCTTTATATTGCTATATGCATTGATATATACGGTTTGTGATTTCTGGGTTGTTGTTGGGTTTTATATCTTCCCTTATATTTCAAAGTCCTTGCTTCTTCTATAATCATTGTCATCCACAGTTAATGCTCTCTTCTATTTGCTATGATTTATACTCCCATTTCTAGTTCGGAGCTTTGTCCTTTCGTTTCGTCTTCTTACGATTAAGCACCGCTTGTAATGGTCCAGAATTTGTAGATATAAATTTTGGAATGAACATTGTTAATGTTCTAGGAAGGAAATTGTAATGGCACGATCTTGACTTGTCAAATTACCAGAATACCTCGGAAAAGGCCGAATCATCAAGAAATATTTTCTTGATATTTAGAGATCAAAGAGAATACAAGAGTCGTGTAACATAGCACATGATGACCTTATGATCTGTGAATCATCATGTTCCATTTAGAAACTCAGCATGAATTACTGTAATATAATCACGTTGATCAAGTGTCATTATATTATACTAACTCATGCTTCAGCTCCCAACACTTCTTCAAGAATATTCCTATTTTAAACTCGAATGTTTCAGAATTTAGAAACTAAAATAGTTTCTTTTATGATATAATACAGATAGCGCGAAGAGGTAAATAATTTCAGGTAAGAATAATTATAAAAATATCTTCAGAAGTATGGATGATATTTATAATGAAAGATATGATGATATCTTTGAATGTCTAATATCAGAGGATGATGAAGGATATTGTCCGCAGGGGTTTAGAGTCAGGAGCAAGGTATTCGTTAATGACTTCAGCAAGTACTGAATCATTTGGATTCTTTGAAGGTAGGTTCA
Source organism: Rutidosis leptorrhynchoides (assembly GCF_046630445.1). NCBI lineage: Eukaryota > Viridiplantae > Streptophyta > Magnoliopsida > Asterales > Asteraceae > Rutidosis > Rutidosis leptorrhynchoides. The sequence goes on along the minus strand of NC_092338.1, from coordinate 122,766,575 downwards.
GCCTTTGTGATTTGTCCACAGCCTCCTTCATACTTTGCTCAATCCGTTTTCCAGTTCCAAAGCTTCTTTTTTTCTGAGCTTTGCCAATATACTATCCTTTATCATCCAACTTTTTACTGTTAAGGTCATTTACAGTTTTTGCTGCTTCATCAGCATTTTTCAAAATTTCGAGAACTGATTCGCAGTTTAGGGTGTTTTTCAGAAATTTCTCATTCAAAGAATGTAAGTCTTGGAGGTAGATGTTGTGTGTATATGTAATTATTGATGTAGACATGCTGCGAGGTTTCAAAATACTGATTGCTGATTCTCAATAATTGGTATGGCAATTTTTGTTATAAGGTACGAATGAGTATATGATAGGGTTTCGATAATTATAATGATTTTTTTTTTTTGGAAAGTCAAAGATCAGTGAAGTTGTTAGTAAGTTTATTGCTAATGTGGTGAATATAAACGATTCCCCGGTAACGTTGGCGAAAGGGCAACGTATCTATCGAGGTTATAATAAGACTGTTTTGATTGAGAAGTCAAAGTTGACTTGCTGGAGCTGTGACAAAACTGTCTATTTTGAAACAGAATTGAAAAGTTATTTTAGTTAGTAAATGCCAAAGGGTCTAACACGGATACGTGTCGAACTATGACTTGGGTTTTGAGAGTTTTTCAGGTGTATAACTGTGGGTAACATGTGGTTGGATCATCATCTCGATTGTTCCTTAGTTGAAGTGTCTTCAGGAATTTCGAAGGGTTTGAGCACATATTGTAATCGTTAATACATATGATGTTCTAACACAGTTTTGAAGTCAAAGTATAGCTTTGAAAGATATAGGAATCTAAGAGTGATGATACTGGTTATATTTCGAATTGAATTATGCGATTTCAAAATCAGAATATATAATTGAATTTGAATGAGTATGATTGTTTTGATTTATATGAAAGAATGGATATTGTTGTGAAAGTAGGGAGTATAGTTGATGATTGCTGAATCAGTTTCGAAAAATGTAATATATTAATTGTGAATTTATATATCTCTCGGGTATTACCTACCCATTAAAAAAAAATTCACAATTAATATTTTGTACAAAAGAAGTTTATTACAGTCTTTATGAAAATATATGTGTATATTTTCTTTAGATGTAATATAGATTTAATGAGTTAATATTAAATTAAACTCATTTGTTTTATGGTTGGAACTAGAATTGAGTAATCCTAAAACTTTATAAATTGCATAAGTATTTCTTCAATAATATTGAAATTATGAATCATTACTTTGTTATTTGTTGGTTTTCATGAAATTCTTGTGAACTTCGCAAGGTACGAATGATGTTATTTGAAAAGTTTCGAGTACATCTATGATGAAAGTGTAAAATCAAACATATATTCGAATAATACACTTGATTTATTATGAATTGGATTTTTATTGAATTGAGACAGAGATTGTAATTAACGATGGTTAAGTTGCGGATGAAGGACGTACACCATTGCATATTTGTAATATGAATTAACTGAGTAGTTAAGATTCACACATAATAGCTTAGTACGGGAAGATTTATTATGGTTTAAAAATTTATACATATAAAATATACATATAAATCTTTCGATTGGAAATGAGTTAATACTTCATAACTCGTTGATACAATATATTTATTGTTGATTCGTAATGATGTCCACAATGATTCTTGAACTGACAGAGTTTGTGATGTTACAGGTGCTGTTGATTCTGACGATAATGACGGCACTGACTGTGTTGATGATGCTACGGTCCTGTTGATGCTGTTGGTAAAACAATTCTAGCTTGTAAATCGTACACCATTTTCGATCAAAGTTTCTACTCTACCATCTCCATTCACTCATCCAATTTACGGTCAGAATTAAATAATCTCTAAGATTTTGGAGATTACATAACTGCCGCAGAGATATCTCTTCAATGAAGTTTATGAATTAATACTTCATCGTTTGTTGTTGTTGATATTCCTGGATATTTACAGGGCGTATGACGTTGATGTTTGAGATACAGATGTGATGTTGAGGTGTGGGATGTGGATGTTGTTGTTGGTGGTGGTGATGGTACTGTTTATGCTGTTGGTGCTGCTGCTGGTGTTTGTAACCTTTGCACCATATTCTCCAAAGCCACTACCCGAGCGCGAAGCTCGTTGACTTCTTTTATTACACTGGGGTGATTGTCAGTTCGGACGAGCGAATAAATAAAATCTAGAATTTGGTGTAGTATGTAATCGTGACGAGATACTCTAGAAATAAGAGAGAAAATGGTGTTTTAGATAGGTTCGCCGGTAAGTGCTTCAGGTTCTTCGCCAAGAGGGCAATGTGGTGGATGGAAGGGATCACCTTCTTCTTGTCTCCAATGATTAAGGAGGCTACGAACCCATCCCCAATTTATCCAGAATAGATGATGACTAATTGATTGATCCATTCCGGTCACACTGCTTTCGGAACTTGAGTGGGATTCCATTTCGGAATCCGAGGGACTTGAACTAATGACGAATTCCATTTCGTACGATTGAATAAAGAATTTTTCGATATGAAATGATTTTCCGGCTATCGGGTGGTATTCTAATTATATAGAGCAAAAGGTTTCGTAGATTACGGAGGAATTTACGGAATATGTCAGGCAAAGTTTACAGTAACAGATACGCTAAGATATGAATTAGCAGATACGCTAAGATATGAATTTTGTGTATACACTATTCATGCAATCAATGCAATAAGATGTGTCTAGACTAAGAATGATAAGCAGGTAATTTCTGACAAAAATGATGAGCAAAACTTTTGACATGCAGAGACGGTCGAAGTCCAGACTCACTAATGCATCCTAACGACTATCAGTTAGACACACTAATGCAGACGTGGTTCGCTAAGACCACCGCTCTGATACCAACTGAAAGGACCCGTTCATATACATTATAAACGATTCACAATAGTTGATTACATCGCGAGGTATTTGACCTCTATATGACATATTTTACAAACATTGCATTCGTTTTTAAAAGACAAACTTTCTTTACAACGAAAGTTGACGGCATGCACACCATTTCATAATACATCCAACTATAATTGGCTTAATAATAATCTTGATGATCTCAATGAGTCGAATGCAACATCTTTCAAAATATGCCATGAATGACTCCAAGTAATATCCTTAAAATGAGCTAATACACAGCGGAAGATTTCTTTAATGCCTGAGAATAAACATGCTTTAAAGTGTCAACCAAAAGGTTGGTGAGTTCATAGGTTTATCATAACAATCATTTCAATATATTAATAGAACACAAGATTTCCGTTTATAAATATATGTACACTCGCAAGTGTATAAAAGTATTCTATAAGTTGTAGGCACCTGGTAACAAGCCTTAACGTTCATGTTTTACCCTCCGAAGTACACCAGATCAGGTGTGTTTAAAATAACCTCGAAGTACTAAAGCATCCCATAGTCGGGATGGGGTTTGTCAGGCCCAATAGATCTATCTTTAGGATTCGCGCCTACCGTACATAGACAAGTAGTTTAATGTTACCAAGCTAAGGGTATATTTCTGGTTTAAACCCACTTAGAATTTGTTTTAGTACTTGTGCCTATTTCGTAAAACATTTATAAAATAGCGCATGTATTCTCAGCCCAAAAATATATATTGCAAAAGCAATTAAAAAGGGAGCAAATGAAACTCACAATACTGTATTTCGTAGTAAAAATACATATAACTTCATTTAACAAGTGCAAGGTTGGCCTCGGATTCACGAACGTATCAATATTGAGATTCAATATTGCAGGAAAGTACGTAGACGCAACAGAGATGATAAACACTAGATTGACCTCACGAGCATACCCATGAACCATACCCATCACCTCCATAGCTATAACCCATAATTTCCTTAGCTTCGACTCATTCAAAAAAACTATTTTGAAATCACTCGGACAGCACTCCGTCGTAATATTTTATGTATACTAATAATATCTTGAAATAATACAGAGCAATATATATATATATATATATATATATATATATAAATCGATTGAGAGAGTTTAAAGAAATATATTTTCAAGTTTCTATGAAATAATGAAACCTATTGAATTCTATTTATAATAGATTTTTGAATTATTAAAGTGAATTATTAAAGTATGAATTATTAAAGTATGAATTATTAAAGTTAAAGTAAAGTAAAAGTAAAGTTAAAGTAAAGTTAAAGTATAGTAAAAGTATAAAAACTATGTATGTATAATACGCGTATAAATATATATAATATTAATTTAAATCGTTATATATATTTAATGAAATAAAATATAAATATCATTATATTTATTATACTGGTTAAGTAATGAGTTGTCAAAAGTGATTCTAGATATTTATAAAAGTTATATACGTTTTAATAATACAGTTCTTTTTAAACTGAAAACGTCTTTGTACGTTTGAAAATAAATTAATAGAATATTATGGAAACCAATTCTCCACTAACTTTTGTCTAACTTTCGTAAATGACACTTTTTATTTTTATTTATAAATAGCTTTACAAATTATTCTGAATATCGTTAAGAGGAAGAGATTTTCTCAAATCATAGTGGACCTCTCAACAAAGACTTGTAATCATAATTCAATCATTTAATATATATTTTTTTAATTTCGTCGAAAATCATATTGAAACAAATACGTTCGTGTAAAGTATTATACGTTTAATACTTTATTAATATTCTCAAGTTATAATATATATATATATATATATACATATACATATCTATTTATATATAACGGTTCGTGAATCGTCGAAATTTGGTCGAGGTTATAATGAATGTATGAACACAGTTTAAAATTCTTGAGATTTAACTTAACAAACTTTGCTTATCGTGTCGGAATAATATAAAGATTAAAGTTTAAATTTGGTCGAAAATTTCTGGGTCGTCACAATTTTTATCAGTCAAACAAAGTATATCAATGATATGCTAAAACGTTTTAAAATGACTGCTTTAAAACCAATGACAACCCCAATGAGGACTTTACTGGATGCTGATACTAATGGGGAACCCTTTGATATTACACTTTATCGAAGCATGGTTGGTTCTTTAATGTATCTGACTGCAAGTCGACCAGACATTACACTTGCCGTAACTGTCTGTGCCCGCTTTCAGTCCAACCCTAAGAAATCTCACTCCAAAGCGGTTGTTAGGATTTTTCAATACCTTAAAGGTACACCTAACCTTGGGATCTGGTATCCTCATGGATCCGATTTCAATCTCACTGCTTATACTGATGCGGATCATGGTGGTTGCCATGTTGATAGAAAAAGCACATCTGGATCAATTCAGATGTTTGGGAATAGGCTAGTTGGTTGGTCATCTAAAAAGCAGAACTGTGTGTCTTTATCAACAGCTGAGTCTGAGTACATTGATGCAGCTCACTATTGTTCACAAGTTTTGTGGATGCAAACTCAACTCTTGGACTATGGCTTTAAGATTTCTAAGACCCCGATCTATTGTGATTCACAAAGTGCTATTGCAATAACAAGCAACCCGGTTCAGCATTCTAAAACTAAACACATAGATATTCGTTATCATTTCATTAAGGACCATGTAGAGAAATGGGATGTAGAATTATACGTTGTGCCTACTAAAGTGCAGTTAGCTGACATGTTCACTAAACCTTTAGATGAACTTAGGTTAAAATTCTTGATCAAAGAGATTGGCATGGTAGAGTATAGTGCTTGATATTCCTTAGATCTGTTGGGACTTATTTTTGGGATCTTGTGTTTAGGGGGAGTAGATACTTTCTAGGGGGAGCAACTAAGTTTCAGTGCTTTAGATAATTTTTCTTTAAGGGACTGCCTTTAGATTCATGATAAATTCCTAGGTACATTTGTTCAATGGTTACGCAAAGGGGAGGTAACTCATTGATATCCTATTTCAAGGGGGAGTTGATTCATTTTCTTGGGAACATAATCAAAATGTTAATTTACTTTTTGTATATCACATTTTGAGGGGGAGAAAAAGGGAGAAAATGAGAAAATTATTCAAAAATATTGTTTTTCAAAAGTGAATTCAAAATTTCTTTGTTTTTATCTGAAATAATTCACTATGGCTTGTATACATCTCAGTATGCAATCCGTGTCAACAATTGGTATCACTGGAGATTTGTACTTTGTATAAAATTCAAAGTTCTTTTAAGTACAAATCTTATTTTGAAAAAATTCATAAAAATTGGAAAAGATAAAATCCAAAAATATTTAAATTTTACTGAATAAATGCTATTTTTAGCATTTTACCGAGTCTGACAACCAACTGTACAGATTCGGTATGTTCAAAGTTTTAAAAAAAATTGTCTCAGAATTGTTTTTCATGAAAAGATTGAAATGGATTTCAAGAGGAAAAATCAATTTGTCAAGATTTGGAGTTAAATTGTTTATGTTTTGAAAAATTGGACTGAATTCGGTATATTAGGCCCATTCTGTAAAGCCCATTCAGTATTTTACCTTCGGTATCTATAAAAGGAGAGTCAAAGTCAAACATTACTCATAGTGTTATTAATTACCTACCGAGTCTGTTGATTATACCGAATCTGCCTAATTCTACCGAGTCCGTCATTCTGTTTCTTCAAATTCTTGGTAATTGTTCATTTTAATCAATGTTTAAGATATATAATTGTAGATCTGAGATAATTATGTTTTTATCAACCAGAAAAGTTCAAAATAACTGGATTATGACCTTTAATTTTTGAAATCTTGTTGATTATACCGAGTCTGAGTCGATTTCAATTAATCTTTGATTAAACTCAATTGATTTGGAAAATCAACATGAAATCTTGTCTAATCTGAGTTAAATTGACTGATCTATCATTTGACCGAGCCTGATTACATGTTTAATTGCTTATTTGATGGATTCTGTATCTACCGAATGTGTTCTTATCTTGATACCGAATTTGTTCATACAATTAACATGTTAATATGCTTGTAATTGAATAGTTGTTTGATCATGGTTGTGAAATTACATTATATGTGATAGAATATGCATGTTTGAGTGACTTTCTGTTAATTGTTAAAGATACCGAATCTGGTTTTCCTTCTTGATACCGAGTCTGAAATTTAGTACCTTGAAATTTTCTGATTTTTATCTTCAAACACTTAACATGTTTATTCTATATTTATCTGATATGAAAACTCAAGCTTATTTGGTTACAGAATCTAAAGTTTTCATAACTACCGAATCTGCTTGAATTGTGCTGAAATTGACTAAGTGTTGTTTTGATTCCTTGTGGATGATTTTGTACTAAGATGAATATCATATGAATGTCATGGTTGTCAATTATTTGTTCATATTTGAGAATTAAAGACTTTTATATTTGAAAAACCATAAAAATCTTAAAATTTAAAAATATAAAAAGGATTTCAAAGGCAAATAAGAATAGAGATATATGCTTTTTGTTAAATATCTTGTGGTCTTCTATTTCTTATTTATACAGCTAAATGGCGAACAATCACTTTATCAACTCTGAAACCAATATTCCCTGCAAATATTGGACTGCAATTCTAGAGAGGCATACTTTATGGCCTGCTCTGAGCTCCACAGTTAGTGTGCCAGAAACAGACTTGGATATTCTTAACAGATCAATCAGATTTGTGGAGGCCACACAACCAAATGCTACTAATCCACAGGGCGAACAAGCCAGATTTGAATTTAGGCTGAGAGGAGTACAAGGATTCAGGAGTATCACAAAAGTAGACTTCAGGAGGATATTCAGACTTCCTCTTATACAGAATGCTCCTGCTTTTCCTGCTACTCAGCAAATGATGACTTCTGTCTTTGATCTTGGTTATGTTGGAGCTACCAATGTTCCACCAGCTAAGTTTCAGAAGAAATATCTGCACTCAAGGTGGTATGTGATCTTCTCAATCATCAACAGATGCTTGTTGATGACAAGAAGTAGATCTGATAGCTTAACTGTGCCGATGCTCAAACTTTTCTACTCATTCCCAAGAGTAGAGAATCCTGATTATGCAGATCTTATATGGGATTTGGTTCAGGCACAGGTTGAAAAGCCAAGGGGTTCATACATCCCTTGCGAAAGGTTTTTCTGTATCTTTATCCATGATGCTATCAATGCTTGCAGAAATGCAAATATCTTTGTACCAGGTACACATGGATTACAGATGAAAAGGTTTGGAGAGCTGAAGATGAACACCCCTATGGTGTCTGATAATCAATTCACTGCGCCAATTCCAAATTGGCTAGTGAGGCTAGCTGAACCCCAAGACGCTCGTATGCGTTCTTATTTTTAGGCTGTAGGAATACCTCTTCCGAACCCGGTACAACAAGAACAAGTTGAACCTGCCGTGGTTCCAGCCCCAAAGGTTGTAGAGGAACTTGTAGTTCAACCACCCGGGCCAGCTAATCCTCCACTTAGGGTGAACCTCAAACGATCTAGGGTAGCACACCAAGCTCAACCCGTGAGGATCAGGGAACCTAGTCCAACTAGGATTGAACCAACCCTTTCCACAACACCTGAAGTAAGCAGTGACACTTCAGCAACAACATCTGAATCATCTCCTGAACATTCTCCTAAGAGAACTCGATACATGCCTGATGAGATGATTCAGACTCCGCCAACCCAACGAGTAACTAGATCTAGGACTTCAACACCCATCGTCCGCCAAACAGTTACTCCAACCAGTGGTGATATGGACCAAGACCTAGAGCCAATTAGGTCACCCTCACCTATCTCTGTATCACATTCAAGAATAACAGTAAGCCCTACGCTAAATGAAGCGCAAGCTTCAGTAGGCAAGAGATCTAAACGCACAGATGGTAAAACGACCACTAAGCCCATCCAATCTAAACAGGACTTAATAATAAATCCTACAAAGCAAGGTGCTTCGGCATCTAAAGAAGTAAAGTCTTCCTCTGCAGTAAAGTCTGCGTTGACTCAATCGATTGAGGAGACTCAATCATTGAAGTCCAGAACGGCCGAAGGGGAGCCGAAAAATCTTGAAAAGGCACCCTGCGTATCGGCTGGAAATCCTCCTGTACTTCAACGTACAATAGGGTCTCGAGGTCCGGCTTATCTTGATGAGGAAGATCTGCCGCGTCCCATGGAAACGAGTCAACATGACAATCCTTCGGGATATTTATCAGACTTCCAGCAGACTGTTCCCTTGGTTCATGAAAGCGATCCATTGGTTCAAACCACTTCTTTTCCGGATTCTGAATCTCAGGGTCTGGAGGAAGAGTCTTTAACTGAAAGAGATGTGCCACCTCATGGTATATCAATGATTTCAAGAGTCGGGGATAGCAATATCTCTACAAGAACTAAACATACGGGTAGTTCTACTACTCTATCAGAGTCCCAAGAGACCAAAGTCATGGAGGCGGATGCTTCGAAAGAAACTTCGCCGATGACAACTCCGGTTGTTACCCAACCTCTATCAGAAGGGGATATCACGAATCTGACTAGTAGTATGTACAGCCCTACATATAAGAATAATACCGCACAATCATCCTTACCTGCCCTCACGGCAACTCAAACACTTCCACCGACATCGCCTTCAACAGTTGCTGCTGTTGGTGTTCCTATTGTTACTTTTCCACCATCACCTTCTCGTTTACCACTTTTCTATGATGCTTTGGAGCAAGAATATTTCAGTCGTATGTTTTCTAGAGTCAATCTAGATGTTCTTCGACGCACTTCACTTCAAGCATTGTTTCGTGCTCGTGTTCGATATCCACTTAATTCCTGCTCTTCTCCATTGAGTCCTCACCGTGATGTTGAACATGACGATTCTGATCCTCAGAATAGCCACGAGGGGGAGATAAGAGTAGATGGAGAATATCTAACGGTAAACATTTCAACTAAGGGTGGTGGTGTAAGGTCTTCATCAGCTTCACAAGCTCAACAAGTTCAGATGGAATCAGTAATGGTTTCTACACATGATAAAATTGATGATAAGGAGCCTGAGCAAGTTATAATTCCAATTGTTCATAACGAGGCTGATAGTGGACTGGTAGATGAGGATTTGAACTTGAGTGATTTCTATCTTGAAGAGACGGATGACGATGGATTTGTCATTCTAAGCAAGTTATCATCAGTATCTTCAATTCCGGAAGATGTAGAGATTGTAGATGAAGAGAATCCTGAACCAGTAATAGAAAGTGATGATGAAATGGATTCTTCTGATAACGATGAAGACAATCTTTATGTTAATCCAAATGAAGATGAGATCTTTGATCATATTGAAGATGATGATGCAACAAATCCTACTGGTCATTCATCAAATTCTACACCCTCATCGAGTTCAAATCCAACAAATGCTAATGAAAGTTCAACTTCTGGTACACCTACATCAAGTGAAACAGTGAATTCCAGATTCAAATACAATCATGGAATATTCTTTAAGAATCAGGAGCAAAGATTATTGTTGGGAGTAGAACATGATTTTATAACGTTACGAAACACATTCATCGAGGAAAATGCTTACAAGATCTTCCGCATCAATTACCAAGGAGTAAAAGGTTTACTTATATAGGTTCACGATTGCATCCAGCAAGTGAAAGGAATTAGTATGCGTTTATGTGGAGAAAACATATCAACAAAGATGAAGATGATTTGTGGCTTCAAAGAAAATATCGTATTTCAAAAGATACTCAGACAGAACGTTGATGTATTCTTTCAAGTACATGAGATGGAGATTGATCAATAACTGCTATTCAACTGAAGATATTGAGATTGTCAAATACATTCTCACAAGATTAAAAAGTCGTCTCAAAACAAGAGTGAATATACGAAGATATGAGAATCTCAAGGGATTCAAATCTAAAGTTCACTTCAGAGGAACAAAGTTCCTTTAATTGTTTCAAAATAGGATTATGTTGTAAAGTTCATATTTAACACTAAGGGGGAGATTGTTAGGACCCCGAAGTTGTATAGTGTTAATGTGAAAATAAGCTTAAATGAAGGTTCCTTAGAAGAGGGTTATATAAGGAACCTAAGTAGTCCTCATTAGATAGCCATTGCATTGTAACCGAGTTCTAGAAGCTGTGGAATGTAATTGTACCGATTCTCTCTAATACCGAGTCTCATGCTTACATACCGAATCTCTCTTTATCTTATCATTTCTCTCAATCTCAACATGATCTGACCTATCATATACAAATGATATAGGTTCGTGAATCCGAGGCCAACCCTGCATTGTTCAATGTCATCATATGTATTTTACTACAAAATACATTACTGTGAGTTTTCATTTGCCTTTTTACCCTTTATATTTTTGGGCTGAGAATACATGCGCTGCTTTTATAACTGTTTTACGAAATAGACACAAGTAATCAAAATTACATTATATGGTTGAATGATCGAAATCGAATATGCCCCTTTATAGTCTGGTAATCTAAGAATTAGGGAACAGACACCCTAATTGACGCTAATCCTAAAGATAGATCTATCGGGCCCAACAAGCCCCATCCAAAGTACCGGATGCTTTAGTACTTCGAAATTTATATCATGTCCGAAGGAGGATCCCGGAATGATGGGGATATTCTATATGCATATTGTTAATGTCGGTTACCAGGTGTTCAATCCATATGAATGATATTTTGTCTCTATGCAAGGGACGTATGTTTATGAGAAATGGAAATATGAAATCTTGTGGTCTATTAAAATTATGAAATGATTATTTATGATAAACTAATGAACTCACCAACCTTTTGGTTGACACTTTAAAGCATGTTTATTCTCAGGTGTTAAAGAAATCTTCCGCTGTGCATTTGCTCATTTTAGAGATATTACTTGGAGTCATTCATGACATATTTCAAAAGACGTTGCATTCAAGTCGTCGAGTTCATCAAGATTATTATTAAGTCAATTATAGTTAGATATATTATGAAATGGTATGCATGTCGTCAACTTTCGATGTAATGAAAGATTGTCTTTTCAAAAACGAGTGCAATGTTTGTAAAATGTATCATATAGAGGTCAAGTACCTCGCAATGTAATCAACTGTTGTGAATCATTTATAATCAATATGGACTTCGTCCGGATGGATTAGGACGTGTCGCTTCACATTAGTGAGTCTAGACTTCGACCGTATTTTCTTTAAAAATGATTGTTTAACATTTTTGTTGGAAACTATATATTATTAACGTGTAAATATTATGTAATATATTAATCTCTTAACGTATTTGATATTGTGTGATAGATGTATACCTCTAGTACAAATCCCATCGACTCACCTAATAATAATGAAGAGTCGAATATATATTGGGAAGATTCCCAAATTCCCTAAGTGGAACCGGAAGAAGAGGAACCGAAAGAAGAGGAACCGGAAGAAGAGGAACCGGAAGAAGAGGAACCAGAAGAAGAGGTTCCGGAGGAGAAAATATTAGGAACCACAGAAAAACAGTTAAATAAAAGAAAATCCTCAACCAACGGACCAAAGTTAATAATGGTCAATGGTGTTTCCGCCAAGGAAGCAAAATATTGGGAAAATTACCAATTTTCTGATGAATCGGATCCCGATGAGGATTCCGATGATGTTATAGAAATTACCCCGACACAATTTGAAAAGGTAAAAGAAAATAATAAGGGAAAAGGCATAAAATAGAAAAACCCGAGTCCAACCCCGATGACCTCTATGTTAACATGAAATGTCCCGATGGAAAATACCGTCAACACTCATATTTCTTAAGTTTTAGCTATAACCTGGGAACATCTAAGCCACCGGGTCCTTCTAGATCATTTTTGAAAAGAACGGCTCGTATTAGGGGAGCACCATATATCCCTAGGAAATTAGCGAAACAAACCAAGTCCGAAGAAGAAGAAACAAGTGAGTCGGAATAAAGAGTTGTAATCATGCGGTGTAATATATGTAATATAAGTATGCTTGTGCTTTCTTGTTGTATGTAAAAAAAAATTGCTTGTATTATTTGATAATTATCTGTTACGAATCTAATTCTCGTCTATTTTACAGTATAAAAACACAATGGACGTTAAGGATAGACAACCAAAAATTTTAGAAGACCTACCCGGGGACATGATTGATGAAATCTTGTCTAAAGTCGGTCAGAATTCATCGGCACAATTATTTACGGCAAAATTAGTTTGTAGAACATTTGAAGAACGTTCCAGGCATGCCTTAGTTTATAAAAGGCTTTCATTTGAAAGATGGGGTATATCACATTAGGGACACCGTAAGTTACGCCGTGTTTTCTTTAAAGCGTTAAATGCGGGGAACCCAAATGCAATTTTACGCTACGGGTTAAGAACCTATTTTGACTCAACATATCCCAACGTAGGACTTCGTGAGTTAGAAAGAGCTTCTAACATGCAACATAAAGAAGCATGTTATGCTTACGGGTTAGTGATGTTCGCTTCTCACCAAAGTGAGAAAAAGAACATTGGGTTACGACTTTTAAATAAAACCTTCCCACAAGTGACGGATTCAGTAGTTGGGGTGAGAAACAAGGTTTTTAGATTATTACGGGGCTGTTGGGCATTACGAAACCCTCGTCCCTTTGACGATGTTACAACATGCTGTCTTGTCAACGGCCACAATGGTTATTTCCACAAGACCAAGGATGGGAAGTAGTCTTAGTAAAACCAGAATGCATGACTTGTTTCTGGACTTATGAATTACGTGTCTTTATTGCTTTTGCTGAACGACTTGCGTATTAACTAGAATTGTCTTCACAATTGCCTTGTATCAAAGTTATTGTGTGTTATATTTCATGCTATATGTATAATAGCGGTATTGTAAGTTTTTAAAATATTGTATAAAAGTTTGAACGCGAAATATTATTGTAATTAGTTTTTCATATAGAATTGTAGTAGTTGAATTGTATATTAGCTACTAAGTATGAACTTAACGGGTAGGTACTACCCGAATGGAAAATTATAAAACGCTAATATGAAGAAAAACCTTTTATAAATAAGTTCATATTATGCTACGAAATACTATTGACTACTCTTAATATTCTATATGATTAACTTAATTCTTTTGGCTATTTTTGAAGGAAATGGCACCGACTACTCGTCAGAACTTGAACATGAGCGAGGAAGATTTTCGTGTTTTCCTTGCTGCGAACATAGCCGCAGTGCAGGCCGCAATGCAAAATAACAACAATAACTCTGGTTCTAGCAGTGGAACTAATTCCACAAGAAATCGTGTAGGATGCTCCTACAAAGAATTCACTGCCTGCAAACCTTTGGAATTCGATGGAATCGAGGGTCCAATCGGATTAAAACGGTGGACTGAAAAGGTTGAATCAGTGTTTGCCATAAGTAAATGTACTGAAGAAGACAAATTAAAAACGCTACGCATACCTTCACAGGTACTGCATTAACATGGTGGAACACCTATCTCTAGCAGGTGGGACAAGATGCTGCTTATGCATTATCGTGGTCAGCATTTAAGCACTTGATGAACGAGCAGTACCGTCCCAGAAACGAGGTCAATAAGCTCAAGGTAGAGCTTAGAGGGTTACAAACACAAGGATTTGATATTACCACGCACGAACGACGATTCACAGAGTTGTGCCTATTGTGTCCGGGAGCGTTCGAAGATGAAGAAGAGAAGATCGACGCTTTTGTAAAAGGGTTACCAGAAAGGATTCAATAAGATGTGAGTTCACACGAGCCCGCCTCCATACAAAAGGCAATTCGAATGGCTCATAAACTCATAAATCAGATTGAGGGAAGAATTAAAGAGCAGGCGACCGAAGAAGCCAACACGAAACAAGTCAAGAGGAAGTTGTAATGACCCGGAAATTTCTGACCAAATTTAAACCTTAATCTTTATATGTTTCCGACACGATAAGCAAAATCTGTAATGTTGAGTCTAGAAAGTTTGAAATCTATATTAATGTAACCAATTACCCTTTGACCAAGCCTGAAGATTCACGAACAGTTGTGTATAAATGAAGATGTATATATATATGGTTCTATACATAAGTGATTCCATAAATTATATAATTAATAGATATAAAATAATAAATGGTAACATATTATATGTAATTACAAATAAAAGAAAAATTAATATATTAATATCACTAATATTAATATTAATATTGGTATCATTAATACGATTATATAAAGTATATATACATATATAAAAATTAGATAAGAATAAGTTGTTATATTATTATGGTTAGTATTATTATTATCAGTAATAAAAATTATATTATTATAACTAATAATATTTTTTTAGTATCATTAATAATATTAATATCATCTTTATTCATCATTATTAAAATCAGTGTTAGATATATTAGTAACAACAAATAATATATAATATATACGAAAACTGATATATATAAATATAGTATTATTATAATTAATACTATTATTAATAATTATATTTTAGTAATTGTTATTATTATCATTAGTAATGATATTATTATATTATTATAATTATAAATTGTATTAATATTAAGAGCATTATTATGTTATTGTATTTAATAATATTTCAGTATTATTAATTGTATTATTATTTAGTATTAATAAAATTATTATTATTAATTTTATAAAAAAAAAGAAATCAAGAAAGGAATTAGATTTAGATTTATGTAACTATCAATCTGTCTATAATTGTGTTTTTGTCTTGAAAACCTGTACATAATATTCGATTTTTAGCAGATAAGGTTAAATGCTGTTAAAAGTCTCTATCTGCGTATATTTTTTTTATTTATCTATGTACCTGATGAACATAAACTGGTCGAATCAATTTCCACTATAAATCATTCGAATACTCACGGGGATAGGGGTATCAGTCGACTTACATTGTTAAATAAATTACCAAAAACCTTTTTACAGTTTTGAATTTTGATTAATTGAAAAATAAAACCACGTAGAACTCTAACTGCTCTGTTCATGTTCAAAACATTCAAAAGGTCGATTTTGAAATAAATTCTAAATTGTGTAAATGCAGTTAGGTTAGTAATCGTTTGTTTAAACTGTATCCAAAATCTCAAAACCTAATTCCTCATATCGATTACAAATTTTGGGGTCAAACCTTCTATTTTCAAAAGTCAAACGTATGGTTCTTGAAGAAATTCGAGATTGTGTTGATGATTCAAGTCAAATTAATGATACAGAGAGATTTTAAGAAAGATTTTGAACATATTTCATGTTATAATTATAACTTAAAAAGTCCTAGAATTCAAAAATTGATTGTGAGTTCATATCGAGTTCTTTAATCTGCAACATGTACAAATTTTTTTTTTATCATCCGTTTTAAATGATGTAAGCAATCACTAGTGATTTCAGTATATTTTGTAAATCCTAAAATTTAGTAAGAAATTTTTGGATTATGGTTGGACTCTGGTCAGTCGAGTTAAGAAGATGAAGGACACATAAATAGATACGGATTATAAATAATTGTGAGGAGTTTAAAATAGAAAATGGGCAATGGCCCAATGGTCCAAGGTGTTATCGGGTCTTCGTGAGGTCGCGTGTTCGAGTCCCATCGCAGGCATTTCTTTTTATATAAGTTTTGGAAGGTATATACTGTTACCAAAATTATTATTATTATTATTATTATTATTATTATTATTATTATTATTATTATTATTATTATTATTATTATTATTATTATTATTATTATTATTATAACAAGGAAAGATCATTTATATAAAAATATATTTATTACAATTATCATAACAATATTAATATTACATACTCTTATATTTTAAATAAAATGATATCAGTTATATTTATATAACAAAAATTAAGTTATAAATAATACTATAATTATACTAACCTTACATATTATTATATTTTAACTAATAAAATATATATATTTACAAGATATATATCAATTATAAATAAACTAATTATTTAAGATAGTTTAACAAGAGATTTCTATTAAAATTAATAAATATATTTAATACATATAACTTATATATATCATATAACAAGTATATTACTAATAATAATATTTAAACTTATTTGATAGTTATTATATGTGTTAACATTATTTGATATATAATAAATGATATAGGTTCGTGAATCCGAGGCCAACCCTATACTTGTTCAACGATGTTATATGTATTTTTACTACAAAATACAGTATGGTGAGTATATAGTCCCTTTTAAACTCTAAATATTTTGGGATGAGAATACATGCATTTTATGATTTACGTTATGGACACAAGTGATAAAAAAATAAATTCTATGTTGAGTTGTACCATGGCATATTTCTTTATACTTGGTAGCTAATATTTACATGAGGAATGTAAACGCGAATCCTGTTGATAGATCTATCGGGCCTGACAACCCCAACCGGGCTGGATGACCAGTTTTCAATGGTTGCACAGTACTTCATTTCTGTACACTACACTTGGTACGGTTTAGCGATTATTTAAGAATATGCTGCGATGATTTAAATGTTAAGTATGGTTACCAAGTGCTCAACTACTTTTACATACACTTGCGAGTGTATTATGTTTAAATATATGAAATCTTGTGGTCCATAGTTATAACGCTGCTAGCATCAAACCTATATCTCACCAACTTTATGTTGACGTTTTAAAGCATGTTTATTCTCAGGTACGAATTAAGTCTTCCGATGTGCATTAGCTCATACTAAAGACATTACTTGGTGTCGATCATCGCAAAGGAACCAAATGTTGAAGACTTTGTCCAGGTGGATAAGGATGGGTCTTTACAGGTGGTATCAGAGCGGTGGTCTTAGCGAACCAGGTCTTGCATTAGTGTGTCTGACTAGTAGTTGTTAGGATACATTAATGAGCCTGGACTTTGACCGTGTCTACATGCCAAAAGTTTTGCTTATCATATCTAGTCGGAAATCATCTACTTATCATCCTTAGGAAATTTCCTGCTTATCATTCTTAAGTCTAGACACGTCTTACTGCATTTAGTGCATCGATAGTGTATAGACAAAATTCATATCTTAGCGTATCTGTTACTGTAGACTTTATCTGACACGTTTCCTTAATTCTCTCCGTAATCTACAAGATCTTCTGTACTATACATAGATATTCTATGTAATTAGAGGATCATCCGATATCCGAAAATCATTTCACATCGAGGATCCTTTCCATCCACCAAAATTGCCCTCTTGGCGATGAACCTGAAGCACTTACCGGCGAACCTGTTCGAAACACCATTTTCTCTTTCATTTCTAGAGTATCTCGTCACGATTATATACTATACCAAATTTCAGATCTTGTTCATTCGCTCACTCCAAACGCCAATCATCCTGGTGTACTAGCAGAAGTTAACGAACTTAGCGCTCGTGTGACGGCATTGGAAAACTTGGTGCGAAGATTAAAACACCAGCAGCAGCACCAGCAGCATAATCCGTACCACCATCATCAACGCCGACATGTACCCTTATCACCCCAATTACAACCGTGTTGTAAACCTCAACATCACAAACTGTACCTCGGATATCAACCTCACACGCCTCAATAACCCCATCTGTACTTCGAGTATGATTTTCGTTCTGCATATCGTTCTACATTGATTATCTTTGCTTTACATATCGTTATACCTCATTTATCTTCATTCGACATGACGATTATGTAATCTCTAATGTTTTAGAGATCATGTAATCTAGTTATAACGATAAATCAAATGAGTTTAATATCCTATTGACTCATTAAATTCATAATTACATCCGAAGAAAATATATATGCAAGTATATTTTCATAAAGATTGTAATTAAAAATTCTTCCGTACAAACTGTTAATGGTGAAAATATTTTAACGGGTAGGTAGCACCCGAGGAATATTTTGATTTCACATTAATAAGTTACACTGTACATTCTTCGAATCTGATTCAACGGACATTTACTATCCTACTTACAACTACCGATATACGTATCCGTTCACCACAGAACAACCATTTCCATTCAAATTACATATTTGGATTTTGACCTATCAGAATCCAACAAGTGGCATAACGAAGAAAACATTGGACATAATAAAATTTGTTAGAAACAAACAAATTAATTATAAAGAATTTTGTTAAGAATCCACACTAACTGTTCCTAGCTAACTGTTCCCAGCTAACTGTTAATTTCGTATTACATTTTAATTATCGCAATTTACATTCTCGCAATTTTATTTCTGTTATTTACTTTTATGAACTTTAAATCGGGACACATGTACACAATACGTCGGAATAATTCTGAGACAATACGTTGTACACGGGTCATGATATATATTTATTTATTTTACGCACTTTAAATAACGGGACACGTATACAAGGTTTCGATCTATCATATCGACCCATCTATATATATATTTCGGAACAACCATAGACACTCTATATGTGAATGTTGGAGTTGGCTATACAAGGTTGGAGTTGATTCCAAAATATATATATGGTTTGAGTTGTGATCAATACTGAGACCGGTACACGGGTCACGATACGTATTAATTAATTCGAATATTATATATTTAACTTATATATGAATTTATTGGACCATTGGACAATCGGACTATTGGACTGCTAACTTTGGACAATTAAAATGAATTAAAATATTAATTATAACATATGAAACTAAACAATTCTTCAAGCTTGCCACTTGATTTCATCCTAAACCTCATTTGTACCTCGACAGTTACAATTCGCATTCAAATCTTTTATGATTCTTGGAAATACCTCAATCGAGAGGTTGAACCAACCGCACTTCATTTACAGAAGAAAAGATTTATGCATATAGTTATGCACCTGAAAAACTCTGGAACCCAAAGTCATAGTTTAACACGTACCACGTCGAATTCATTATCATTCATTAGCGAAAACAACCTTACGATTCCTTTTCAAAGCAGCCAAATTTTGTCACAGCTCCAACAAGTCAACTTCGACTTTTCAATTAGACTAACCTTATTATAACCTTGAAATATATACGTTGTCTTTTCGCCTTTGTTACCGAAAAATATTTTATGTTTCACCCTGCTACCATTAGCGTTTAATCATCTAAAAATACAATTCTCCCGAAACCACCTTAGTTTGATAATCGATGACCCAGATCCGTTAACTTTGGAAATGCTGACAAAACAGCATGTTGTGGATGATTTTAATGGTCAAAAGTTGATGATAAAGAAGGAAGTGTTAGGAACACTCAATAGAAAATTTAGCACCGAAAGGTGGATCATGCGAAACTATGAAGGAAACCGTGAACAAATCACAAAGAATAAGTTTGACTTCAAAGGATCCAAATAATTCAGTGCCTGCTGAAACCGTTAGTATGAACCCTACTCCTTATTCTAAACCTTTCCAGATGATATTCTTCATCATCATCTTATCTTAGATATTATAAGATATCTTCATATCTTCCGTTATACATATTCTCCATATTTCTGGAGATATTTTCACAACTATTCTTATCTGAGATCATGTATCTCTCCGTAATATCTGCGTTACAACATAAAAGAAACTGTGTTAGTTTCTAAATTCTGAAACTTCCAAGTTTAAAATATGAATGTTTTGAAGTAGTGTTGGGAATTGAAGCATGAATTAGTATAATATAATGACACTTGATCAACGTCATTATATTACAGTAAGTCATGTTGAATTTCTAATGGGATGTGATGATTCACAGTACCATCATCATGTTCCATGTTACACGACTCTTACATTCTATTTCTAAAAATATCAAGAAAATACTTCTTGATGATTCGGTCTTTCCCAGGATATTCTGGTAATTTGACAAATCAAAATCGTGCCATTACCATTCTTTCTTAGAACATTTACTGTGTTCATTCTGGAATCCGTAGCTACAAATTCTGGACCATTACAAGAGATGCTTAATCGCAAGAAGAGGAAACAAAATAATGAAGCTCCAAAATAGAAATTGGAGTATAAATCACAGCAAATAGGAGAGAGTATTAACTGTGGATGACAATGATTATGGAAGACAGAAGTAGGGACATCAAAATATAAGGAAAGATATAAAACCCAATAACAACCCTGAAACTACAAACCGTGCATATCAATACGTATTGCCACGTGTAACGACCCGGAAATTTCCGACCAAATTTAAACCCTTATCTCTATAGGTTTCCGACACGATAAGCAAAATATGTAATGTTGAGTCTAGAAAGTTTGGAATCTATATTCGGATAATCAGTTACCCTTTGACTATGCCTGATGATTCACGAACCACTATTTGTAAATGAATACATATATAATTAAATATATATACAAATAATAATTTGAAGTATTATATGATTTAATTGTTGGAAATAATTATAGAAAATAATATAAGATATAATAAAGTTTATTTTTAAAATGAATATATATAATTAATTTAGAATGATGGAAAATTATAGATAGACTTTTATCTGTAACCAATTAACAATGGAGCACGATATATTACTCAGTGAAAACTGTTGGTAGATAAACTACTAAAAGATACAGCTGGATTTATTTAATCAGTTTCCTTATGCATATTTTGTGATTTCAGAGAGATTAATGTGTTTGTTTGAACCCGTCTTACTTTATATATATACTATACATATATTAAAAACATATATGTTTACAATTTATATTCCGTCCTTTAATTAGATACTGGTTCATCTCATATCTCTGAGGATATGTTTGTGTTGTTTTTAAACTAACAATATGCAAATATCCTTAATATGATCATTGAAGGTTAAAAATCCAAACAAAGACAGCTGGATTACTAATTTCACATGAGATAATTGTCATAATCATAATACTGTTTTTATTTTGACAATCACAATAATATTATATATGCATATGCTTATTTACATCCACACACTAAATATCCACAACAACCATTTTTTTTCGTGTTTACTGCAACCTATGTCATCATTTGTTGTGTTCCTTTTGATAATAGAATCACATTGACTTTCTTTATTCCTTTTCTTTTAAAAAAAACCGAATTCACTACAATAGATATTTATATATACATGGCTTATAGATTTACAAACACACACACTCAACTTTCAACGAATTCTTCTTCTAAAAGCATCTTAGTCATCATCTTCTTGAATATGAACCCAATTTAACACCACACAACAAATCCTTACCCACTTGTTGCTGCTACTTGATATCATTTTATTTTTATTTTCTTCTGTTAAACCAAAGACGAAACTACCATATTCGAAGACCACCTTGATACTTTCTGTTTTACTTCTATCCTTCGAACAAGATTACTATTTCTGTGTGGCTGCTATTGTTACAATCTTTTGAATAGACCCAACACCATCGAACCACCTTTCACCACCATTAATCACCCTTTGTATTCGAACTATCCACCACCCTTATCATTTGTAAACCACCAAAGTCATTACCTTTAAAATTGATTGAAACCTAACATCAAATAACCATTACTGCAAAACACCCCTTTAAACTCACCTACGACTGCTACTAGTTCCTCCTATTATTGTTCCTGTTCCTTCTTCGAACGATGCCCCAAGCACCCTCCTGCTTCATGATCAGTTGAAAACAATGAAACTATTACACTACGATTTCAACTTCTGTTGTTATTCGTCTTCTGTCCCAGCTGTACAACCACAGTCCACCGCCACTAGATCCGGCCACCACTTATTTACAATCTCTCATCTCTCTCTCCTTCTTTTCTTCTTCAATGAATAAACACACACAACCACCTTAAACCACCACCACTTTTCTCATTCTTTCTCCTTCTGTTGAGCACAAACAACCACACAACCTATCAAACACGAACAATTACCTTCCTGCTCACTACTCAAGTCGAAACCCATCCATAAAACTGCTTTCGTTTCATGTCACTGTTATGGGATAGGGTTGAAAGAAAGAAAAGAAAAAAAAAACAACAAATCACTCAAACCTAGAATCCATGACTTTTGCCTGTTCCTATATTATTGCGATCCGTTGATAAAGATTGATTGCGTGATTTATGAAAGATGATGATCTGATGATGAGAGATGATGTGATACGGTGATGATGATGAGCCCAAGGACCTACTGTACATCGAATTGTTGCTGGATCGATTGGTCTGTGGAATAATCGAAGATCTACAAGACACTGGTGATTTTGTTTGATCGATTTTATGATTGAGGAATTTGAAGAACCCTGAATCGCCTTGCCCATTCTTCTGCTATCCTCGATCTGTTTTTCTTAGCCGATCCCTTTTCCTTTTTATTAGGTATAAAGAAGTTTTTTTTATCTTATTTTATTTTATTTATCTATATTATTGTTATATCATTTATTATAAATATAATTAAGTCTTATAATATGTTAGAAAACAGATATAGCTGGAGGGTTAAGGGCATGGGTGCTAACTTAGGGGTCTCGGGTTCAATCCCTACTTGGTGCAATTTCTTTTTAAAAAGGGGTTTTAAGATAGTTATAATTTTAAAATCATTATTAATATTTTTATTAATAAGATTGTTATAATTATTATTAAGTATTAAGTACTAAAATCAAAAAAAAAATTATTTTCACAACCTTTATTATTAAATTATTCAAAACTACTAATATTATCATTTTGGGATTTATAACTAAAACTATCATTAAAATTGTTAGTAACAAAATTACTGACTTTAATATTTATTTAGTAACATTAAGTATTATTATTAACATTTTACCATTACAAATATCGTTTTGCTATTATTATAGTTACTATATTTTAACAAACAAACGATACGTTTATATTCAATACATATAACATACCAAAATTTATATACAAAATAAATATATTAAATATATATATTTTTAATATAAAAATGATATAACTAATAAATTTATATATATTGTTCGATTACAATTATGTGTATTAATAAGGAAACAAATGATATAGGTTCGTGAATCCGAGGCCAACCTTGTACTTGATCAATGATGTTATATGTATTTTTACTACAAAATACAGTATGGTGAGTATATAGTCCCTTTTAAACTCTACATATTTTTGGGCTGACAATACATGCGCTGTTTTTATAAATGATTTACGTTATGGACACAAGTGATCAAAAATAAATTCTACGTTGAGTTGTACCATGGCATATCTCTTTATACTTGGTAACTGCTAATTACGTGAGGAGTGTAAACGCGAATCCTGTTGATAGATCTATCGGGCTGACATCCCCAACCGGGCTGGACGACCAGCATTTAACGGTTGCACAGTACTTCGTTCTCGTTACTACACTTTGGTACGGTGTAGGGTTTATTTAAGAGTATGCTGCTGTGACTTTTAGTTAAGTATGGTTACCAAGTGCTCAACGTCTTTTCTATACACGAGGAGTGTATTATGTATAAACTTTAAATCTTGTGGTCCATTGTTATAACGCTGCTAGCATCAAACCTATATATCTCACCAACTTTATGTTGACGTTTTAAAGCATGTTATTCTCAGGTACGAATTAAGTCTTCCGCTGTGCATTTGCTCATGTTAAGGACAATACTTGGAGTCGATCATCACAAAGGAACCAAATGTTGATGACTTCGTCTGGGGGGATAAGGACGGGTTACTACAGATGGTATCAGAGCGTTGGTCTTAGCGAACCAGGTCTCCCATTAATGTGTCTAACTGATAGTTGTTAGGATACATTAGTGAGTCTGGACTTTGACCGTGTCTGCCTGTCAAAAGTTTTGCTTATCATTTCTAGTCGGGAATCATCTGCTTATCATCCTTAGGAAATTGCCTGCCTATCATTCTCAAGTCTAGACACGTCCTACTGCATTTAGTGCATCGATAGTGTATGGACGAAATTCATATCTTAGCATATCTGATAATTCATATCTTAGCGCATCCGTAGACTTGCTTGTCATATGCCGTAAGATCCTCTGTAGGCTACAAAATCTCTATTATTATAGATATTCTATGAAGTTAGAATATCATTCTATATTCGAAAATCATTTCACGTTAAAGATTCTTCTCAAATTGTCCTTCTGGTGATGAACCTGAAAGTACTTACCGGCAAACCTGTTCGAGAAACCATTTACCCTCTCATTTCTAGAGTATCCCGTCACGATTATATATTATCCTATATTTCGAATCTTACTCAACCGCTCGTCTCAACCGTCAATCATTCCGTAGTATTAGAAGAAATTAACGAACTACGCACTCGTGTGACGACTTTGGAGAATCTGGTGCGAAGGTTACGAACACTAGCAGCAGCACCAGCAGCATAATCAGTACCACCATCATCGACGTCGACAGTATCCTTATCATCCCTAAACCATAACCGCGCCGTAACTCTCAACATCACAATCCGTACCTCGAATATCAACATTACACGCCTCAATATCACCATCTGTACTTTGAGTATGAACTTCGTTCTACACATCGATCTACATCGACTATCTTCGCTTTACGTATCATTTTACCCCATTTTTTTTCCTCGTTCGACATAGTGATTATGTAATTTCTAAAGTTTTAGAAATTATGTAATCTAGTATTAACAATAAATCAGATGAGTTTTTGACTCATTAAATCCATGATTACATCCGATGAAAATATATATGCAAGTATATTTTCATAAAGATTGTAATTAAAAATTCTTTTGTACAAACTGTTAATGATGAAGATATTTTAACGGGTGGGTAGTACCCGCAGAATATTTAGAATTCACATTAATAAGTTACACTGTACATTCTTCGAATCTGATTCAACGATCATTTACTATCCTACTTACAATTACCGATATACGTATTCGTTCACCACAGAATAACCATTTCAATTCAAATTTCATATTTGAATTTTGACTTATCATAATCCAACAAGTGGCATAACGAAGAAAACATTGGACAAAAATAAAAAGTGTTAGAAACAAACGAATTAATTAATTGGAATTGTGATAGGATTTCACGCTAACTGTTCCGGCTAACTGTTCCCAGCTAACTGATTAACATTTAATTTATCGCAATTTACATTCTCGCAATTTTATTTATTGTCATTTAATTTCTGTTATTTACTTTTACGCACTATAAATAACGGGACACGTATGCAAGGTTTCGACTTATCATATCGACCCATCTATATATATATTTCGGAACAACCGTAGACACTCTATATGTGAAGGTGGGAGTTGGCTATACAGGGTCGGAGTTGATTCCAAAATATATATATACTTTTAGTTGTGATCGACACCGAGACCGGTACACGGGTCACGATACGTATTATTTAATTCGAATATTATATATTAAATTATATATGAATCATTGAACCATCGGACTATTGGACTGCTAACTTTGGACAATTAAAATGAATTAAAATATTGATTATAACATATGAAACTAAACAATTCTTCAAGTTTGCCACTTGATTTCATCCTAAACCTCATTTGTACCTCGACAATTACAATCCGCGTTCAAACCTTTCATGATTCTTGAAAACCCCTCAATCGAGAGGATGAACCAACCGCGTTTCATCTACGGAAGAAAAGACTTATGCTCCTGTAAGACTCTCGGAGACTGAGTCAACATTTAACACGCAGCAGTGTTAATTTCTTTAGTGTTATTATTACGCAAAATAACTTTGCAATCCCTTTTCAAATTAGCCAATTTTGTCACAGTTTCAATAAGTTAACCTCGACTTCTCAGAAAGGTTAGTTTCGATATATATACACGTTATTCTTTCGCTGTCGTTACCGGAGAATCTTTTATATTCCACCATCAGCGTTTAACCATCTAAAAACACAATTCTCCTGAAACCACCTCAGTTTGATAACCGATGACCCAGATCCGTTAACTTTGAGAATGATGACGAAGCAGCGTGTTGTAGATGGTCTTAATAGCCAAAAGATGATGATAAAGAACGGAGTATTGGAAACACTCAATAGAAAATTTAGTACCGAAAAGCGGATTATGAGAAACTATAAAGTAAGTCGTGGACAAATCACAAAGAATAAGTTTGACTTCAAAGAATTTAAAAGATTCAGTGCCTGCTGAAATCTTTAGTACATACCCTACTCCTTACTCTAAAACCTTTGCTGACACTATTCTTCATCATCATCCTTCGGCATTAGAAGTTCCAAGATATTATCATATCTTTCATTATAAATATCCTCAATGTTTCTGAAGATATTTTTATAACTATTCTTATCGGAAATCATCTATCTTTTCGCGCTATCTGTATCACATCATAAAAGAAACTGTGTTAGTTTCTAAATTCTGAAATCTCCGAATTTAAAATATGAATGTTTTGAAGTAGTGTTAGGAACTGATGCATGAATTAGTATAATATAATGAAACTTGATCAACTTCATTATATTACAGTAAGTCATGTTAAGTTTTTAATGGAATGTGATGATTCACAGTACCGTCATCATGTGCCATGTTACACGGCTCTTACATTCTATTCAATTCCCAAATATATTAGGAACATATCATCTTGATAGTTCTATCTTTTCCTGGATATTCTGGTAATTTGACAAATCAAAATCGTGCTATTACCATTTCTTTCTAAGAGTATCAGCTATGTTCATTCCAAATTTCATACCTACGAATTCCGGACCATTACACGCTTGACACAAAGTCGGAGAGAGAAAACGAAAGCATAAAGCTTCGAAAAATAATGAAGGATGTAAAACCCAACAACCACCCAGAATTTACAAACCGTGTATATCCATACGTATTGCAACGTAAAGACACGGGAGAATCAAAACATTATAATTCCGAGGAAATGATAGAAATGAATAGATTCTTCTGGCGGCAGATGAAAGAGAAGAATGAAAGATATGGAAGTTAGAAGTATAACAAGAATCAGAACGGGATGGAGCATTTTAGAGAATACTTTGAGGTATGAATTGAAGGAGAAAGGATAAGAGATGTGAGATATGGAAATAAGGAAACAAAGGGGATAGGTTTATAGTAAAATATCCGATAGAGAAATCAAAACAGATTATTTCATTTAATCAACGAAGATTCTGATCGTCGAAAAGCCAAATCTTATTAAGTAAGATTTTCTTTAAATCCCTTAAATTCCGGAAATTAATCATAATTACGTCATCGATTGAAATGAATATATTTATTTACTCATTTCACTTTTTGTGATAACTTCACTTGTACGCTTCACATGATCGAATCGTTTTATCTATATCTCTCAATAAAGATAAAACTCCATTATTACCTCATATTCGACATAAAAACATTCTCATTATTATCCATGACGACTTCTATCAAATTTCGGGGACGAAATTTCTTTAACGGGTGGGTACTGTAACGACCCGGAAATTTCCGACCAAATTTAAACCCTTATCTCTATAGGTTTCCGACACGATAAGCAAAATATGTAATGTTGAGTCTAGAAAGTTTGGAATCTATATTCGGATAATCAGTTACCCTTTGACTATGCCTGATGATTCACGAACCACTATTTGTAAATGAATACATATATAATTAAATATATATACAAATAATAATTTGAAGTATTATATGATTTAATTGTTGGAAATAATTATAGAAAATAATATAAGATATAATAAAGTTTATTTTTAAAATGAATATATATAATTAATTTAGAATGATGGAAAATTATAGATAGACTTTTATCTGTAACCAATTAACAATGGAGCACGATATATTACTCAGTGAAAACTGTTGGTAGATAAACTACTAAAAGAAACAGCTGGATTTATTTAATCAGTTTCCTTATGCATATTTTGTGATTTCAGAGAGATTAATGTGTTTGTTTGAACCCATCTTACTTTATATATATACTATATGTAGTGACCCGAACTTTTCCATGTTTATATATATTAATTGAGATTGATATTTACATGATTAAATGTTTCCAACATGTTAAGCAATCAAACTTGTTAAGACTTGATTAATTGAAATATGTTTCATATAGACAATTGACCACCCAAGTTGACCGGCGATTCACGAACGTTAAAACTTGTAAAAACGACATGACGATATATATATGGATATACATATGGTTAACATGAGATTATGATAAGTAAGTATCTCCATAAGTATATTAACAATGAGTTATATACATATAAACAAGACTACTAACTTAAGGATTTCGAAACGAGACATATATGTAACGATTATCGTTGTAACGACATTTAAATGTATATATATCATATTAAGATATATTAATATATCATAATATCATGATAATATAATAATTTAACATCTCATTAGATATAATAAACAATGGGTTAACAACATTAATTGAGATCGTTAACTTAAAGGTTTCAAAACAACACTTACATGTAACGACTAACGATGACTTAACGACTCAGTTAAAATGTATATACATGTAGTGTATTTAGATGTATTAAAATACTTTTGGAAGACTTCAAGACATATATCAAAACATTCATACTTAACGAAAATGGTTACAGTTACTTTCCCATTCTTTTCTTTCATCAAGAATTCTAGTCGTATTTTTACCCGTATTATACACAGCTTCAAAACGTACTTACTATGGGTATATACCAATAGGAACTAGCATGGGATTCCACTCTTGATTATGTCATGTATGACTAATCAATTTTAACTTCTACCATGAGCTAGTCAACTAACTAGAACTCCTTTTAACCCCACTCACCACTCACCAATTACCACTCATCATTCACTCCATTTCACTTCCAATTCTCTTTCTAATTCTCTCTCAACACACCCACACTATTATGAACGTATTTTTCCAGTAGTTAATCATCATCTTCATCAAAAATCACTTCAAGAATCAAGCTATAATCATCATAGGAAGAACACTTCAAGAACACTTCAAAAATCCCTTCAAGTTTACTAATTTACTTCCAAGCTTTCTAATCCATTCCAAGTAATCATCTAAGATCAAGAAACTTTTGTTATATACAGTAGGTTATCTTTCTTATTCAAGGTAATATTCATAATCAAACTTTGATTCAATTTCTAAAACTATAAACTATCTTAATTCGAGTAAAAATCTTACTTGAACTTGTTTTTGTGTCATGATCCTACTTCAAGAACTTTCAAGCCATCCAAGATCCTTTGAAGCTAGATCATTTTTTATCACTTCCAGTAGGTTTAACTACTAAACTTGAGGTAGTAATGATGTTCATAACATCATTTGATTCATATATATAAAACTATCTTATTCGAAGGTTTAAACTCGTAATCACTAGAACATAGTTTAGTTAATTCTAAACTTGTTCGCAAACAAAAGTTAATCCTTCTAACTTGACTTTTAAAATTAACTAAACACATGTTCTATATCTATATGATATGCTAACTTAATGATTTAAAACCTGGAAACACGAAAAACACCGTAAAACCGGATTTACGCCGTCGTAGCAACACCGCGGGCTGTTTTGGGTTAGTTAATTAAAAACTATGATAAACTTTGATTTAAAAGTTGTTATTCTGAGAAAATGATTTTTATTATGAACATGAAACGATATCCAAAAATTATGGTTAAACTCAAAGTGGAAGTATGTTTTCTAAAATGGTCATCTAGACGTCGTTCTTTCGACTGAAATGACTACCTTTACAAAAATGACTTGTAACTTATTTTTCCGACTATAAACCTATACTTTTTCTGTTTAGATTCATAAAATAGAGTTCAATGTGAAACCATAGCAATTTGATTCACTCAAAACGGATTTAAAATGAAGAAGTTATGGGTAAAACAAGATTGGATAATTTTTCTCATTTTAGCTACGTGAAAATTAGTAACAAATCTATTCCAACCATAACTTAATCAACTTATATTGTATATTATGTAATCTTGAGATACCATAGACACGTATACAATGTTTCGACCTATCATGTCGACACATCTATATATATTTCGGAACAACCATAGACACTCTATATGTGAATGTTGGAGTTAGCTATACAGGGTTGAGGTTGATTCCAAAATATATATAGTTTGAGTTGTGATCAATACTGAGATACGTATACACTGGGTCGTGGATTGATTCAAGATAATATTTATCGATTTATTTCTGTACATCTAACTGTGGACAACTAGTTATAGGTTACTAACGAGGACAGCTGACTTAATAAACTTAAAACATCAAAATATATTAAAAGTGTTATAAATGTATTTTGAACATACTTTGATATATATGTATATATTGTTATAGGTTCGTGAATCAACCAGTGGCCAAGTCTTACTTCCCGACGAAGTAAAAATCTGTGAAAGTGAGTTATAGTCCCACTTTTAAAATCTAATATTTTTGGGATGAGAATACATGCAGGTTTTATAAATGATTTACAAAATAGACACAAGTACGTGAAACTACATTCTATGGTTGAATTATCGAAATCGAATATGCCCCTTTTTTATTAAGTCTGGTAATCTAAGAATTAGGGAACAGACACCCTAATTGACGCGAATCCTAAAGATAGATCTATTGGGCCTAACAAACCCCATCCAAAGTACCGGATGCTTTAGTACTTCGAAATTTATATCATATCCGAAGGGTGTCCCGGAATGATGGGGATATTCTTATATATGCATCTTGTTAATGTCGGTTACCAGGTGTTCACCATATGAATGATTTTTATCTCTATGTATGGGATGTGTATTGAAATATGAAATCTTGTGGTCTATTGTTACGATTTGATATATATAGGTTAAACCTATAACTCACCAACATTTTTGTTGACGTTTAAAGCATGTTTATTCTCAGGTGAATATTAAGAACTTCCGCTGTTGCATACTAAAATAAGGACAAGATTTGGAGTCCATGTTTGTATCATATTGTGTAAAAACTGCATTCAAGAAACTGATTTCGATGTAACATATTTGTATTGTAAACCATTATGTAATGGTCGTGTGTAAACAGGATATTTTAGATTATCATTATTTGATAATCTACGTAAAGCTTTTTAAACCTTTATTTATGAAATAAAGGTTATGGTTTGTTTTAAAAATGAATGCAGTCTTTGAAAAACGTCTCATATAGAGGTCAAAACCTCGCAACGAAATCAATTAATATGGAACGTTTTTAATCAATAAGAACGGGACATTTCAGTTGGTATCCGAGCGTTGGTCTTAGAGAACCAGAATTTTGCATTAGTGTGTCTTATCGAGTTTTTTAGGATGCATTAGTGAGTCTGGACTTCGACCGTGTTTACTTGAAAAATGATTGCTCAACAAATTTTGTTGGAAACTATATATTTTTAACATGTGAATATTATGTGATATATTAATCTCTTAACGCGTTTGATATTATGTGATAGATGTCTACCTCTAGAACAAGTCCCATTGACTCACCTAATAATAATGAAGAGTCAAATGTAAATTGGAATGATTCGTGGACTGATTCACAAGTTCCCGAAGAGGAACCGGAAGAAGAGTCGGAACCAGAAGAAGAATCGGAACCGGAAGAAGAATCGGAATCAGATGAAGAAATAGAACCGGTGGGGGAAATAATAAAACGGTTAAGTAAAAGAAAATCCTCAACCAACCGACCAAGGTTAATTATGGTCAATGGTGTTTCCGCCAAGGAAGCAAAATATTGGGAGGATTACCAATTCTCCGATGAATCGGATTCCGACGAGAATTCCGATGATGTTATAGAAATTACCCCAACTGAATTTAAAAAGGCAAAAGAAAATAATAAGGGAAAGGGCATAAAAATAGAGAAATCTAATTCCAACCCCGATGAACTTTATATGTATCGTCAACCCCCGAAGTCCTTAAGTTGTAACAATGACCCGGGAACCTCTAAACCACCAGGTTTTTCTAAACCAATGTGGAAAATTACGGCTCGTATTAGGGGAACATCATATATCCCTAGAAACTTGGCAAAACGAACCAAAACCGAAGAAGAAGAAACAAGCGAGTCGGAATAAGATAGTTGTATCCGTGTGGTGTAATATATGTAATATAGTGTGCTTATGCTTTATGATATATGTAAAAATTGCTTGTATTAATAAGTATTTTTTTTATGAATCTAACTCTTGTCTATTTTACAGTATAAAAACACAAAATGGATAGACAACCCAATATTTTAAGAGACCTACCCGGAGACATGATTGATGAAATCTTGTCTAGAGTCGGTCAGAATTCTTCGGCACAACTATTTAAGGCGAGATCAGTTTGTAAGACATTCGAAGAACGTTCCAAGAATGCCTTGGTTTATAAAAGGCTTTCGTTCGAAAGATGGGGGATATCACATTGGGAAATCCATAAGTTACGATGTGTTTACTTTGACGCATATATTGCGGGGAACCCAAATGCTATTTTACGCAATGGGTTAAGAAATTATTTTGACTCAATATATCCGAATATTGGACTTCGTGATTTAGAAAAAGCGGCTAACATGCAACATAAAGAAGCATGTTATGCTTACGGATTAGTAATGTTCGCTTCTCACCAAAGTGAGAACAAGAACATCGGCCTACAACTATTAAACAAAACGTTCCCACAAGTGACGGAGTCGGTAATTGGGGTAAGAAATGAGGTTTTTAGATTGTTACGAGACTGTTGGACATTACGTAACCCTCGTCCCTTTGACGACGTTACAACACGCTGTCTTATCAACGGCCATAACGGTTATGTTCCACAAGACCAAGGATGGGAAGTAGTCCTAGTAAAACCAGAATGCATGACTTGTTTCTGGACGTATGAATTACGTATCTTTATTGCCTTTGCTGAACGACTTGTGTATTAGCTAGAATTATCTTCACAACTATCTTGTATCAAAGTTATTGTGTGCTATATTGCATGCTTTATGTAAAATAAGCGGTATTGTAAGTTTGTAAAATATTGTATAAAAGTTTGAACGCGAAATATTATTATAATCAGTTTTTCATATAGAATTGTAGTAGTTGAATTGTATAATAGCTACTAAGTATGAACTTAACGGGTAGGTGCTACCCGAATTTAAATTTATAAAACGCTAATATGAAGAAAAAGCTTTTATAAATGAGTTCATATTATGCTACGAAATACTATTAACTACTCTTAATATTCTGTATG
This sequence comes from Rutidosis leptorrhynchoides, assembly GCF_046630445.1. Taxonomy (NCBI): domain Eukaryota; kingdom Viridiplantae; phylum Streptophyta; class Magnoliopsida; order Asterales; family Asteraceae; genus Rutidosis; species Rutidosis leptorrhynchoides. The sequence goes on along the minus strand of NC_092338.1, from coordinate 122,732,753 downwards.
ATTAACTTGTTCCATTTGACTATTTTGAAGGAAATGGCACCGACTACTCGACACACTGTAAATATGAATGAAGAGGAATTCCGTACTTTTCTAGCTTCAAACATAGCCGCAGTACAGGCTGCGCTACATACCAACAATAACCTTGGATCTAGCAGTACAGGAAATCGTGTAGGATGCACCTACAAAGAATTCACTGCCTGCAAACCTTTAGAATTTGATGGAACCGAAGGACCGATCGGATTGAAACGGTGGACCGAGAAGGTCGAATCGGTGTTTGCCATAAGTAAGTGTACTGAAGAGGACAAAGTAAAGTACGCTACGCATACCTTCACAGGTTCTGCGTTAACATGGTGGAATACCTATCTAGAGCAAGTGGGACAAGACGATGCGTACGCACTACCGTGGTCAGCATTCAAGCACTTGATGAACGAGAAGTACCGTCCCAGAACCGAGGTCAATAAGCTCAAGACAGAACTTAGAGGGTTACGAACCCAAGGATTTGATATTACCACGTACGAAAGACGATTCACAGAATTGTGCCTATTGTGTCCGGGAGCATTCGAAGATGAGGAAGAGAAGATCGACGCGTTTGTGAAAGGATTACCGGAAAGAATCCAAGAAGATATAAGTTCACACGAGCCCGCCTCCATACAACAGGCATGTAGAATGGCTCACAAACTAGTGAACCAAATTGAAGAAAGAATTAAAGAACAGACTGCTGAAGAGGCCAATGTGAAGCAAGTCAAAAGAAAGTGGGAGGAAAACGGTGATAAGAATCACCAATACAATAACAACAGCAATTACAACAATAATCGCAACAATTATCCCAACAATCGCAACATCAATCGCAACTACAACAAACGGCCCAACAACAACAACAACAACAACAACAACAACAACAACAACAACAATAGCAACTACAACAATCATCCCAATAACAATAATAACCGCAACAACAACAACAACAATCAGAAGCAGCTATGCCAAAGGTGTGAAAAGTATCACTCGGGGTTCTGCACCAAATTTTGCAACAAGTGTAAAAGAAATGGTCATAGCGCGGCGAAGTGTGAGGTCTACGGACCAGGGGTTAATAGAACGAAAGGAACAAATGGTGTCGGAACAAGTAATGGCGGAGCAAGTAGTGTCGGAGCAAGTTATGCCAATGTAGTTTGTTATAAATGTGGAAAACCGGGCCACATTATTAGAAATTGCCCAAACCAGGAGAACACGAATGAGTAGAGATTGCCCAAGGCCACGGAAGAGTTTTCAATATTAATGCGGCAGAGGCACAGGAAGACCCGGAGCTTGTTACGGGTACGTTTCTTATTGACAATAAATCTGCTTACGTTTTATTTGATTCGGGTGCGGATAGAAGCTATATGAGTAGAGATTTTTGTGCTAAATTAAGTTGTCCATTGACGCCTTTGGATAGTAAATTTTTACTCGAATTAGCAAATGGTAAATTAATTTCAGCAGATAATATATGTCGGAATCGAGAAATTAAACTGGTTAGCGAAACATTTAAGATTGATTTGATACCAGTAGAGTTAGGGAGTTTTGATGTGATAATCGGTATGGACTGGTTGAAAGAAGTGAAAGCAGAGATCGTTTGTTACAAAAATGCAATTCGCATTATACGAGAAAAAGGAAAACCCTTAATGGTGTACGGAGAAAAGGGCAACACGAAGCTACATCTTATTAGTAATTTGAAGGCACAAAAACTAATAAGAAAAGGTTGCTATGCTGTTCTAGCACACGTCGAGAAAGTACAAACTGAAGAAAAGAGCATCAATGATGTTCCCATTGCAAAAGAATTTCCCGATGTATTTCCGAAAGAATTACCGGGATTACCCCCACATCGATCCGTTGAATTTCAAATAGATCTTGTACCAGGAGCTGCACCAATAGCTCGTGCTCCTTACAGACTCGCACCCAGCGAGATGAAAGAACTGCAAAGCCAATTACAAGAACTTTTAGAGCGTGGTTTCATTCGACCAAGCACATCACCGTGGGGAGCTCCTGTTTTGTTTGTCAAGAAGAAAGATGGTACATTCAGGTTGTGTATCGACTACCGAGAGTTGAACAAACTTACCATCAAGAACCGCTACCCACTACCGAGAATCGATGACTTATTTGATCAACTACAAGGCTCGTCTGTTTATTCAAAGATTGACTTACGTTCCGGGTATCATCAAATGCGGGTGAAAGAAGATGATATTCCAAAGACTGCTTTCAGAACACGTTACGGTCATTACGAGTTTATGGTCATGCCGTTTGGTTTAACTAATGCACCAGCTGTGTTCATGGACCTTATGAACCGAGTGTGTGGACCATACCTTGACAAGTTTGTCATTGTTTTCATTGATGACATACTTATTTACTCAAAGAATGACCAAGAACACGGTGAACATTTGAGAAAAGTGTTAGAAGTATTGAGGAAGGAAGAATTGTACGCTAAGTTTTCAAAGTGTGCATTTTGGTTGGAAGAAGTTCAATTCCTCGGTCACATAGTGAACAAAGAAGGTATTAAGGTGGATCCGGCAAAGATAGAAACTGTTGAAAAGTGGGAAACCCCGAAAACTCCGAAACACATACGCCAGTTTTTAGGACTAGCTGGTTACTACAGAAGGTTCATCCAAGACTTTTCCAGAATATCAAAACCCTTGACTGCATTAACGCATAAAGGGAAGAAATTTGAATGGAAGGATGAACAAGAGAAAGCGTTTCAGTTATTGAAGAAAAAGCTAACTACGGCACCTATATTATCATTGCCTGAAGGGAATGATGATTTTGTGATTTATTGTGACGCATCAAAGCAAGGTCTCGGTTGTGTATTAATGCAACGAACGAAGGTGATTGCTTATGTGTCTAGACAATTGAAGATTCACGAGCAAAATTATACGACGCATGATTTGGAATTAGGCGCGGTTGTTTTTGCATTAAAGACTTGGAGGCACTACTTATATGGGGTCAAAAGTATTATATATACCGACCACAAAAGTCTTCAACACATATTTAATCAGAAACAACTGAATATGAGGCAGCGTAGGTGGATTGAACTGTTGAATGATTACGACTTTGAGATTCGTTACCACCCGGGGAAGGCAAATGTGGTAGCCGATGCCTTGAGCAGAAAGGACAGAGAACCCATTCGAGTAAAATCTATGAATATAATGATTCATAATAACCTTACTACTCAAATAAAGGAGGCGCAACAAGGAGTTTTAAAAGAAGGAAATATAAAGGATGAAATACCCAAAGGATCGGAGCAGCATCTTAATATTCGGGAAGACGGAACTCGGTATAGGGCTGAAAGGATCTGGGTACCAAAATTTGGAGATATGAGAGAAATGGTACTTAGAGAAGCTCATAAAACTAGATACTCAATACATCCTGGAACGGGGAAGATGTACAAGGATCTCAAGAAACATTTTTGGTGGCCGGGTATGAAAGCCGATGTTGCTAAATACGTAGGAGAATGTTTGACGTGTTCTAAGGTCAAAGCTGAGCATCAGAAACCATCAGGTCTACTTCAACAACCCGAAATCCCAGAATGGAAATGGGAAAATATTACCATGGATTTCATCACTAAATTGCCAAGGACTGCAAGTGGTTTTGATACTATTTGGGTAATAGTTGATCGTCTCACCAAATCAGCACACTTCCTGCCAATAAGAGAAGATGACAAGATGGAGAAGTTAGCACGACTGTATTTGAAGGAAGTCGTCTCCAGACATGGAATACCAATCTCTATTATCTCTGATAGGGATGGCAGATTTATTTCAAGATTCTGGCAGACATTACAGCAAGCATTAGGAACTCGTCTAGATATGAGTACTGCCTATCATCCACAAACTGATGGGCAGAGCGAAAGGACGATACAAACGCTTGAAGACATGCTACGAGCATGTGTTATTGATTTCGGAAACAGTTGGGATCGACATCTACCGTTAGCAGAATTTTCCTACAACAACAGCTACCATTCAAGCATTGAGATGGCGCCGTTTGAAGCACTTTATGGCAGAAAGTGCAGGTCTCCGATTTGTTGGAGAGAAGTGGGGGATAGACAGATTACGGGTCCGGAGATTATACAAGAAACTACCGAGAAGATCATCCAAATTCAACAACGGTTGAAAACCGCCCAAAGTCGACAAAAGAGCTACGCTGACATTAAAAGAAAAGATATAGAATTTGAAATTGGAGAGATGGTCATGCTTAAAGTTGCACCTTGGAAAGGCATTGTTCGATTTGGTAAACGAGGGAAATTAAATCCAAGGTATATTGGACCATTCAAGATTATTGATCGTGTCGGACCAGTAGCTTACCGACTTGAGTTACCTCAACAACTCGCGGCTGTACATAACACTTTCCACGTCTCGAATTTGAAGAAATGTTTTGCTAAAGAAGATCTCACTATTCCGTTAGATGAAATCCAAATCAACGAAAAACTCCAATTCATCGAAGAACCCGTCGAAATAATGGATCGTGAGGTTAAAAGACTTAAGCAAAACAAGATACCAATTGTTAAGGTTCGATGGAATACTCGTAGAGGACCCGAGTTCACCTGGGAGCATGAAGATCAGATGAAGAAGAAATACCCGCATCTATTTCCAGAAGATTCGTCAACACCTTCAACATCTTAAAATTTCGGGACGAAATTTATTTAACGGGTAGGTACTGTAGTGACCCGAACTTTTCCATGTTTATATATATTAATTGAGATTGATATTTACATGATTAAATGTTTCCAACATGTTAAGCAATCAAACTTGTTAAGACTTGATTAATTGAAATATGTTTCATATAGACAATTGACCACCCAAGTTGACCGGCGATTCACGAACGTTAAAACTTGTAAAAACGACATGACGATATATATATGGATATACATATGGTTAACATGAGATTATGATAAGTAAGTATCTCCATAAGTATATTAACAATGAGTTATATACATATAAACAAGACTACTAACTTAAGGATTTCGAAACGAGACATATATGTAACGATTATCGTTGTAACGACATTTAAATGTATATATATCATATTAAGATATATTAATATATCATAATATCATGATAATATAATAATTTAACATCTCATTAGATATAATAAACAATGGGTTAACAACATTAATTGAGATCGTTAACTTAAAGGTTTCAAAACAACACTTACATGTAACGACTAACGATGACTTAACGACTCAGTTAAAATGTATATACATGTAGTGTATTTAGATGTATTAAAATACTTTTGGAAGACTTCAAGACATATATCAAAACATTCATACTTAACGAAAATGGTTACAGTTACTTTCCCATTCTTTTCTTTCATCAAGAATTCTAGTCGTATTTTTACCCGTATTATACACAGCTTCAAAACGTACTTACTATGGGTATATACCAATAGGAACTAGCATGGGATTCCACTCTTGATTATGTCATGTATGACTAATCAATTTTAACTTCTACCATGAGCTAGTCAACTAACTAGAACTCCTTTTAACCCCACTCACCACTCACCAATTACCACTCATCATTCACTCCATTTCACTTCCAATTCTATTTCTAATTCTCTCTCAACACACCCACACTATTATGAACGTATTTTTCCAGTAGTTAATCATCATCTTCATCAAAAATCACTTCAAGAATCAAGCTATAATCATCATAGGAAGAACACTTCAAGAACACTTCAAAAATCCCTTCAAGTTTACTAATTTACTTCCAAGCTTTCTAATCCATTCCAAGTAATCATCTAAGATCAAGAAACCTTTGTTATATACAGTAGGTTATCTTTCTTATTCAAGGTAATATTCATATTCAAACTTTGATTCAATTTCTAAAACTATAAACTATCTTAATTCGAGTAAAAATCTTACTTGAACTTGTTTTTGTGTCATGATCCTACTTCAAGAACTTTCAAGCCATACAAGATCCTTTGAAGCTAGATCATTTCTTATCACTTCCAGTAGGTTTAACTACTAAACTTGAGGTAGTAATGATGTTCATAACATCATTTGATTCATATATATAAAACTATCTTATTCGAAGGTTTAAACTCGTAATCACTAGAACATAGTTTAGTTAATTCTAAACTTGTTCGCAAACAAAAGTTAATCCTTCTAACTTGACTTTTAAAATTAACTAAACACATGTTCTATATCTATATGATATGCTAACTTAATGATTTAAAACCTGGAAACACGAAAAACACCGTAAAACCGGATTTACGCCGTCGTAGCAACACCGCGGGCTGTTTTGGGTTAGTTAATTAAAAACTATGATAAACTTTGATTTAAAAGTTGTTATTCTGAGAAAATGATTTTTATTATGAACATGAAACTATATCCAAAAATTATGGTTAAACTCAAAGTGGAAGTATGTTTTCTAAAATGGTCATCTAGACGTCGTTCTTTCGACTGAAATGACTACCTTTACAAAAACGACTTGTAACTTATTTTTCCGACTATAAACCTATACTTTTTCTGTTTAGATTCATAAAATAGAGTTCAATATGAAACCATAGCAATTTGATTCACTCAAAACGGATTTAAAATGAAGAAGTTATGGGTAAAACAAGATTGGATAATTTTTCTCATTTTAGCTACGTGAAAATTAGTAACAAATCTATTCCAACCATAACTTAATCAACTTATATTGTATATTATGTAATCTTGAGATACCATAGACACGTATACAATGTTTCGACCTATCATGTCGACACATCTATATATATTTCGGAACAACCATAGACACTCTATATGTGAATGTTGGAGTTAGCTATACAGGGTTGAGGTTGATTCCAAAATATATATAGTTTGAGTTGTGATCAATACTGAGATACGTATACACTGGGTCGTGGATTGATTCAAGATAATATTTATCGATTTATTTCTGTACATCTAACTGTGGACAACTAGTTATAGGTTACTAACGAGGACAGCTGACTTAATAAACTTAAAACATCAAAATATATTAAAAGTGTTATAAATGTATTTTGAACATACTTTGATATATATGTATATATTGTTATAGGTTCGTGAATCAACCAGTGGCCAAGTCTTACTTCCCGACGAAGTAAAAATCTGTGAAAGTGAGTTATAGTCCCACTTTTAAAATCTAATATTTTTGGGATGAGAATACATGCAGGTTTTATAAATGATTTACAAAATAGACACAAGTACGTGAAACTACATTCTATGGTTGAATTATCGAAATCGAATATGCCCCTTTTTTATTAAGTCTGGTAATCTAAGAATTAGGGAACAGACACCCTAATTGACGCGAATCCTAAAGATAGATCTATTGGGCCTAACAAACCCCATCCAAAGTACCGGATGCTTTAGTACTTCGAAATTTATATCATATCCGAAGGGTGTCCCGGAATGATGGGGATATTCTTATATATGCATCTTGTTAATGTCGGTTACCAGGTGTTCACCATATGAATGATTTTTATCTCTATGTATGGGATGTGTATTGAAATATGAAATCTTGTGGTCTATTGTTACGATTTGATATATATAGGTTAAACCTATAACTCACCAACATTTTTGTTGACGTTTAAAGCATGTTTATTCTCAGGTGAATATTAAGAACTTCCGCTGTTGCATACTAAAATAAGGACAAGATTTGGAGTCCATGTTTGTATCATATTGTGTAAAAACTGCATTCAAGAAACTGATTTCGATGTAACATATTTGTATTGTAAACCATTATGTAATGGTCGTGTGTAAACAGGATATTTTAGATTATCATTATTTGATAATCTACGTAAAGCTTTTTAAACCTTTATTTATGAAATAAAGGTTATGGTTTGTTTTAAAAATGAATGCAGTCTTTGAAAAACGTCTCATATAGAGGTCAAAACCTCGCAACGAAATCAATTAATATGGAACGTTTTTAATCAATAAGAACGGGACATTTCACTATACATATATTAAAAACATATATGTTTACAATTTATATTCCGTCCTTTAATTAGATACTGGTTCATCTCATATCTCTGCGGATATGTTTGTGTTGTTTTTAAACTAACAATATGCAAATATCCTTAATATGAACATTGAAGGTTAAAAATCCAAACAAAGACAGCTGGATTACTAATTTCGCATGAGATAATTGTCATAATCATAATACTGTTTTTATTTTGACAATCACAATAATATTATATATGCATATGCTTATTTACATCCACACACTAAATATCCACAACAACCATTTTTTTTTCGTGTTTACTGCAACCTATGTCATCATTTGTTGTGTTCCTTTTGATAATAGAATCACATTGACTTTCTTTATTCCTTTTCTTTTAAAAAAAAACCGAATTCACTACAATAGATATTTATATATACATGGCTTATAGATTTACAAACACACACACTCAACTTTCAACGAATTCTTCTTCTAAAAGCATCTTAGTCATCATCTTCTTGAATATGAACCCAATTTAACACCACACAACAAATCCTTACCCACTTGTTGCTGCTACTTGATATCATTTTATTTTTATTTTCTTCTGTTAAACCAAAGACGAAACTACCATATTCGAAGACCACCTTGATACTTTCTGTTTTACTTCTATCCTTCGAACAAGATTACTATTTCTGTGTGGCTGCTATTGTTACAATCTTTTGAATAGACCCAACACCATTAATCACCCTTTGTATTCGAACTATCCACCACCCTTATCATTTGTAAACCACCAAAGTCATTACCTTTAAAATTGATCGAAACCTAACATCAAATAACCATTACTGCAAAACACCCCTTTAAACTCACCTACGACTGCTACTAGTTCCTCCTGTTATTGTTCCTGTTCCTTCTTCGAACGATGCCCCAAGCACCCTCCTGCTTCATGATCAGTTGAAAACAATGAAACTATTACACTACGATTTCAACTTCTGTTGTTATTCGTCTTTTGTCCTAGCTGTACAACCACAGTCCACCGCCACTAGATCCGACCACCACTTATTTACAATCTCTCATCTCTCTCTCCTTCTTTTCTTCTTCAATGAATAAACACACACAACCACCTTAAACCACCACCACTTTTCTCATTCTTTCTCCTTCTGTTGAGCACAAACAACCACACAACCTATCAAACACGAACAATTACCTTCCTGCTCACTACTCAAGTCGAAACCCATCCATAAAACTGCTTTCGTTTCATGTCACTGTTATGGGATAGGGTTGAAAGAAAGAAAAAAAAAACAACAAATCACTCAAACCTGGAATCCATGACTTTTGCCTGTTCCTATATTATTGCGATCCGTTGATAAAGATTGATTGCGTGATTTATGAAAGATGATGATCTGATGATGAGAGATGATGTGATACGGTGATGATGATGAGCCCCAAGGACCTACTGTACATCGAATTGTTGCTGGATCGATTGGTCTGTGGAATAATCAAAGATCTACAAGACACTGGTGATTTTGTTTGATCGATTTTATGATTGAGGAATTTGAAGAACCCTGAATCGCCTTGCCCATTCTTCTGCTATCCTCGATCTGTTTTTCTTAGCCGATCCCTTTTCCTTTTTATTAGGTATAAAGAAGTTTTTTTTTATCTTATTTTATTTTATTTATCTATATTATTGTTATATCATTTATTATAAATATAATTAAGTCTTATAATATGTTAGAAAACAGATATAGCTGAAGGGTTAAGGGCATGGGTGCTAACTTAGGGGTCTCGGGTTCAATCCCTACTTGGTGCAATTTCTTTTTAAAAAGGGGTTTTAAGATAGTTATAATTTTAAAATCATTATTAATATTTTTATTAATAAGATTGTTATAATTATTATTAAGTATTAAGTACTAAAATCAAAAAAAAAATTATTTTCACAACCTTTATTATTAAATTATTCAAAACTACTAATATTATCATTTTGGGATTTATAACTAAAACTATCATTAAAATTGTTAGTAACAAAATTACTGACTTTAATATTTATTTAGTAACATTAAGTATTATTATTAACATTTTACCATTACAAATATCGTTTTGGTATTATTATAGTTACTATATTTTAACAAACAAACGATACGTTTATATTCAATACATATAACATACCAAAATTTATATACAAAATAAATATATTAAATATATATATTTTTAATATAAAAATGATATAACTAATAAATTTATATATATTGTTCGATTACAATTATGTGTATTAATAAGGAAACAAATGATATAGGTTCGTGAATCCGGGGCCAACCTTGTACTTGATCAATGATGTTATATGTATTTTTACTACAAAATACAGTATGGTGAGTATATAGTCCCTTTTAAACTCTACATATTTTTGGGCTGAGAATACATGCGCTGTTTTTATAAATGATTTACGTTATGGACACAAGTGATCAAAAATAAATTCTACGTTGAGTTGTACCATGGCATATCTCTTTATACTTGGTAACTGCTAATTACGTGAGGAGCGTAAACGCGAATCCTGTTGATAGATCTATCGGGCTGACATCCCCAACCGGGCTGGACGACCAGCATTTAACGGTTGCACAGTACTTCGTTCTCGTTACTACACTTTGGTACGGTGTAGGGTTTATTTAAGAGTATGCTGCTGTGACTTTTAGTTAAGTATGGTTACCAAGTGCTCAACGTCTTTTCTATACACGAGGAGTGTATTATGTATAAACTTTAAATCTTGTGGTCCATTGTTATAACGCTGCTAGCATCAAACCTATATATCTCACCAACTTTATGTTGACATTTTAAAGCATGTTATTCTCAAGTACGAATTAAGTCTGTGCATTTGCTCATGTTAAGGACAATACTTGGAGTCGATCATCGCAAAGGAACCAAATGTTGATGACTTCGTCCGGGGGGATAAGGACGGGTTACTACACCACGTAAAGGCACGGGAAGATTAAAAACACTATAACCCCAAGATAATAGTAGAAGTAAATAAAATCCTCCGGTGGTAGATAAAGAGAAGAATGACGGATGTGAAAATTAAGAGTATATCAAGAATCAGAATTGGATGGAGCATATTGGCGAATGTCTTAAAGTAGGAATTAAGGAGAAAGAGTAGAAGATGTGAGTTGTGGAAAATAAGGAAATGAAGGGGTGGATTTATAGTAAAGTATCCGACAGAGAAATCGAAACAGATTGCCGCATTAAATCAAAGAAGGTCTTGATCGCCGAAGAACCAAATCTTATTACGTAAGATTTTCTTTAAATCCCTTAAATCCCGGAAGTCAATAGTAATTATGTCATCGGTTGAAACGAATATAATTATTTACTCATTTCACTCTTTCGTGATAGCTTCACTCGTACGCTTCACATGATCGAAACGTTTTATCTATATCTCTCGATAAAGATAAAACTCCATCATTACCTCATATTCGTCATGAAAACATTCCTATTGTTATCCATGACGACCTCTATCAAATTTCGGGGACGAAATTTCTTTAACGGGTAAGTACTGTAATGACCCGGAAATTTCTGATCAAATTTAAACCTTAATCTTTATATGTTTCCGACACGATAAGCAAAATCTGTAATGTTGAGTCTAGAAAGTTTGAAATCTATATTAATGTAACCAATTACCCTTTGACCAAGCCTGAAGATTCACGGACAGTTGTGTATAAATGAAGATGTATATATATATGGTTCTATACATAAGTGATTCCATAAATTATATAATTAATAGATATAAAATAATAAATGGTAACATATTATATGTAATTACAAATAAAAGAAAAATTAATATATTAATATCACTAATATTAATATTAATATTGGTATCATTAATACGATTATATAAAGTATATATACATATATAAAAATTAGATAAGAATAAGTTGTTATATTATTATGGTTAGTATTATTATTATCAGTAATAAAAATTATATTATTATAACTAATAATATTTTTTTTAGTATCATTAATAATATTAATATCATCTTTATTCATCATTATTAAAATCAGTGTTAGATATATTAGTAACAACAAATAATATATAATATATACGAAAACTGATATATATAAATATAGTATTATTATAATTAATACTATTATTAATAATTATATTTTAGTAATTGTTATTATTATTATTAGTAATGATATTATTATATTATTATAATTATAAATTGTATTAATATTAAGAGCATTATTATGTTATTGTATTTAATAATATTTCAGTATTATTAATTGTATTATTATTTAGTATTAATAAAATTATTATTATTAATTTTATAAAAAAAAAGAAATCAAGAAAGGAATTAGATTTAGATTTATGTAACTATCAATCTGTTTATAATTGTGTTTTTGTCTTGAAAACCTGTACATAATATTCGATTTTTAGCAGATAAGGTTAAATGCTGTTAAAAGTCTCTATCTGCGTATATTTTTTTTATTTATCTATGTACCTGATGAACATAAACTGGTCGAATCAATTTCCACTATAAATCATTCGAATACTCACGGGGATAGGGGTATCAGTCGACTTACATTGTTAAATAAATTACCAAAAACCTTTTTACAGTTTTAAATTTTGATTAATTGAAAAATAAAACCACGTAGAACTCTAACTGCTCTGTTCGTGTTCAAAACATTCAAAAGGTCGATTTTGAAATAAATTCTAAATTGTGTAAATGCAGTTAGGTTAGTAATCGTTTGTTTAAACTGTATCCAAAATCTCAAAACCTAATTCCTCATATCGATTACAAATTTTGGGGTCAAACCTTCTATTTTCAAAAGTCAAACGTATGGTTCTTGAAGAAATTCGAGATTGTGTTGATGATTCAAGTCAAATTAACGATACAGAGAGATTTTAAGAAAGATTTTGAACATATTTCATGTTATAATTATAACTTAAAAAGTCCTAGAATTCAAAAATTGATTGTGAGTTCATATCGAGTTCTTTAATCTGCAACATGTACAATTTTTTTTTTATCATCCGTTTTAAATTGATGTAAGCAATCACTAGTGATTTCAGTATATTTTGTAAATCCTAAAATTTAGTAAGAAATTTTTGGTTTATGGTTGGACTCTGGTCAGTCGAGTTAAGAAGATGAAGGACACATAAATAGATACGGATTATAAGTAATTGTGAGGAGTTTAAAATAGAAAATGGGCAACGGCCCAATGGTCCAAGGTGTTATCGGGTCTTCGTGAGGTCGCGTGTTCGAGTCCCATCGCAGGCATTTCTTTTTATATAAGTATTGGAAGGTATATACTGTTACCAAAATTATTATTATTATTATTATTATTATTATTATTATTATTATTATTATTATTATTATTATTATTATTATTATTATTATTATAACAAGGAAAGATCATTTATATAAAAATATATTTATTACAATTATCATAACAATATTAATATTACATACTCTTATATTTTAAATAAAATGATATTAGTTATATTTATATAACAAAAATTAAGTTATAAATAATACTATAATTATACTAACCTTACATATTATTATATTTTAACTAATAAAATATATATATTTACAAGATATATATCAATTATAAATAAACTAATTATTTAAGATAGTTTAACAAGAGATTTCTATTAAAATTAATAAATATATTTAATACATATAACTTATATATATCATATAACAAGTATATTACTAATAATAATATTTAAACTTATTTGATAGTTATTATATGTGTTAACATTATTTGATATATAATAAATGATATAGGTTCGTGAATCCGAGGCCAACCCTATACTTGTTCAACGATGTTATATGTATTTTTACTACAAAATACAGTATGGTGAGTATATAGTCCCTTTTAAACTCTAAATATTTTGGGATGAGAATACATGCATTTTATGATTTACGTTATGGACACAAGTGATAAAAAAATAAATTCTATGTTGAGTTGTACCATGGCATATTTCTTTATACTTGGTAGCTAATATTTACATGAGGAATGTAAACGTGAATCCTGTTGATAGATCTATCGGGCCTGACAACCCCAACCGGGCTGGACGACCAGTTTTCAATGGTTGCACAGTACTTCGTTTCTGTATACTACACTTGGTACGGTGTAGCGATTATTTAAGAATATGCTGCGATGATTTAAATGTTAAGTATGGTTACCAAGTGCTCAACTACTTTTACATACACTTGCGAGTGTATTATGTTTAAATATATGAAATCTTGTGGTCCATAGTTATAACGCTGCTAGCATCAAACCTATATCTCACCAACTTTATGTTGACGTTTTAAAGCATGTTTATTCTCATGTACGAATTAAGTCTTCCGCTGTGCATTAGCTCATACTAAAGACATTACTTGGTGTCGATCATCGCAAAGGAACCAAATGTTGAAGACTTTGTCCAGGTGGATAAGGACGGGTCTTTACAAAGTGGGAAGAAAACAGTGACAAGAGTCACCAACAAAACAACAGTAACTATCGCTTCAACAACCAACACAGCAATCACAACTACAATCGCCCCATTTTTCGCAAAAACAAACGCAACAACAACTATCCCAACAACAACAACCACAATAACCGTCCTAACAACAATAACAATTGCAACAACAACCAAATCAATAACAACAATAGCAACAACAATCAGAACAATAAATATCTAAGGTGTGGAGGGTAACATCCAGATAAGTTCTGTGTAGTAGTGTGTACCAAGTGTAACAGAACCAGACATAGTGTGACGAAGTGTGATGTCTATGGACCAAAGGCATATAAAAATAATGAAATGTCCCGTTCATATTAATTATAAACGTTCCGTATTAATTGATTTCGTTGCGAGGTTTTGACCTCTATATGAGACGTTTTTTAAAGACTGCATTCATTTTTAAAACAACCATAACCTTTATTTTATCAATAAAGGTTTCAAAAGCATTACGTAGATTATCAAATAATGATAATCTAAAATATATTGTTTACACACGACCATTACATAATGGTTTACAATAGAAATATATTACATCGACGTATGTTTCTTGAATGCAGTTTTTACATAATATCATACAAACATGGACTCCAAATCTTGTCCTTATTTTAGTATGCAACAGCGGAAGCTCTTAATATTCACCTGAGAATAAACATGCTTTAAATGTCAACAAAAATGTTGGTGAGTTATAGGTTTAACCTATATATATCAAATCGTAACAATAGACCACAAGATTTCATATTTCAATATACATCCCATACATAGAGATAAAAATCATTCATATGGTGAACACCTGGTAACCGACATTAACAAGATGCATATATAAGAATATCCCCATCATTTCGGGACACCCTTCGGATATGATATAAATTTCGAAGTACAAAAGCATCCGGTACTTTGGATGGGGTTTGTTAGGCCCAATAGATCTATCTTTAGGATTCGCGTCAATTAGGGTGTCTGTTCCCTAATTCTTAGATTACCAGACTTAATAAAAAGGGGCTTATTCGATTTTGATAATTCAACCATAGAATGTAGTTTCACGTACTTGTGTCTATTTTATAAATCATTTAGAAAACCTGCATGTATTCTCATCCCAAAAATATTAGATTTTAAAAATGGGACTATAACTCACTTTCACAGATTTTTACTTCGTCGGGAAGTAAGACTTGGCCACTGGTCGATTCATGAACCTATAACAAATATGTACATATATATCAAAGTATATTCAAAATATATTTACAACACTTTTAATACATTTTGATGTTTTAAGTTTATTAAGTCAGCTGTCCTCGTTAGTATCCTACAACTAGTTGTCCAACGTTAGATGTACAAAAAAAAATTGATATATATTATCTTGAATCAATCCACGACCCAGTGTATACACGTCTCAGTCTAGATCACAACTCAAAGTATATATATTTTTGGAATCAACCTCAACCCTGTATAGCTAACTCCCACATTACTGCATATAGAGTGTCTATGGTTGTTCCAAATAATATATACACATGGGTCGATATGATATGTCAAAACATTTGAATACGTGTCTATGGTATCCCAAGATTACATAATATATTAGAATACATGTATAATATAATATAAGTTAGCTAGGATATGATTAATATAGATTTGTTACCAATTTTCACGTTGCAACAACAAGAAAAATTATCCAATCTTGTTTTACCCATAACTTCTTCATTTTAAATCCGTTTTGAGTGAATCAAATTGCTATGGTTTCATATTGAACTCTATTTTATGAATCTAAACAGAAAAAGTATAGGTTTATAGTCGGAAATATAAGTTACAAGTCGTTTTTTTAAAGGTAGTCATTTCAGTCGAAAGAACGACGTCTAGATGACCATTTTAGAAAACATACTTCCACTTTGAGTTTAACCATGATTTTTGGATATAGTTTCATGTTCATAAGAAAAATAATTTTCACAGAAGAACAACTTTTAAATCAAAGTTTATCATAGTTTTTAATTAACTAACCCAAAACAGCCCGCGGTGTTACTACGACGGCGTAAATCCGGTTTTACGGTATTTTTCGTGTTTCTAGGTTTTAAATTATTAAGTTAGCATATCATATAGATATAGAACATGTGTTTAGTTGATTTTAAAAGTCAAGTTAGAAGGATTAACTTTTGTTTGCGAACAAGTTTAGAATTAACTAAACTATGTTCTAGTGATTACAAGTTTAAACCTTCGAATAAGATAGCTTTATATGTATGAATCAAATGATGTTATGAATATCATTACTACCTCAAGTTTTCTGGATAAAGCTATTGGAAATGAGAAAAATGGATCTAGCTTCAAAGGATCCTTGGATGGCTTGAAAGTTCTTGAAGCAGAATCATGACACGAAAACAGTTCAAGTAAGATTTTCACTCGAAATAAGATTGTTATAGTTATAGAAATTGAATCAAAGTTTGAATATGAGTATTAACTTATATTAGAAAGATATCTTACTGTAAATAAGAAAGATTTCTTGAGGATGGATGATCACTCTACAAGATTGGAAGTAAGCTAGCAAACTTGGAAGTATTCTTGATTTTATGAAACTAGAACTTGTAGAATTTATGAAGAACACTTAGAACTTGAAGATAGAACTTGAGAGAGATCAATTAGATGAATAAAATTGAAGAATGAAAGTGTTTGTAGGTGTTTTTGGTCGTTGGTGCATGAATTAGATATAAAGGATATGTAATTTTGTTTTCATGTAAATAAGTCATGAATGATTACTCATATTTTTGTAATTTTATGAGATATTTCATACTAGTTGCCAAATGATGGTTCCCACATGTGTTAGGTGAATCACATGGGATGCTAAAAGCTGATCATTGGAGTGTATATACCAATAGTACATACATCTAAAAGCTGTGTATTGTACGAGTACGAATACGGGTGCATACGAGTAGAATTGTTGATGAAACTGAACGAGGATGTAATTGTAAGCATTTTTGTTAAGTAGAAGTATTTTGATAAGTGTCTTGAAGTCTTTAAAAAGTGTATTAATACATATTAAAACACTACATGTATATACGTTTTAACTGAGTCGTTAAGTCATCGTTAGTTGTTACATGTAAGTGTTGTTTTGAAACCTTTAGGTTAACGATCTTGTTAAATGTTGTTAACCTAATGTTTATAATATCAAATGATATTTTAAATTATTATATTATCATGATATTATGATGTACTAATATCTCTTAATATGATATATATACATTAAATGTCATTACAACGATGATCGTTACATATATGTCTCGTTTCAAAATCATTAAGTTAGTAGTCTTGTTTTTACATATGTAGTTCATTATTAATATACTTAATGATATGTTTACTTATCATAATATCATGTTAACTATATATATAACCATATATGTGTCATCATATAGTTTTTACAAGTTTTAACGTTCGTGAATCACCGGTCAGCTTGGGTGGTCAATTGTCTATATGAAACCTATTTCAATTAATCAAGTCTTAACAAGTTTGATTGCTTAATATGTTGGAAACACTTAATCATGTAAATAACAATTTCATTTAATATATATATAAACATGGAAAAGTTCGGGTCACTACAGTACCTACCAGTTAAATAAATTTCGTCCCAAAATTTTAAGCAGTTGGAGGTGTTGACGTATCTTCTGGAAATAAATGCGGGTATTTCTTCTTCATCTGATCTTCTTGTTCCCAGGTGAACTCGGGTCCTCTACGAGCATTCCATCGAACCTTAACAATTGGTATCTTGTTTTGCTTAAGTCTTTTAACCTCACGATCCATTATTTCGACGGGTTCTTCGATGAATTGAAGTTTTTCGTTGATTTGGATTTCATCTAATAGAATAGTGAGATCTTCTTTAGCAAAACATTTCTTCAAATTCGAGACGTGGAAAGTGTTATGTACAGCCGCGAGTTGTTGAGGTAACTCAAGTCGGTAAGCTACTGGTCCGACACGATCAATAATCTTGAATGGTCCGATATACCTTGGATTTAATTTCCCTCGTTTACCAAATCGAACAACACCTTTCCAAGGTGCAACTTTAAGCATGACCATCTCTCCAATTTCAAATTCTATATCTTTTCTTTTAATGTCAGCGTAGCTCTTTTGTCGACTTTGGGCGGTTTTCAACCGTTGTTGAATTTGAATGATCTTCTCGGTAGTTTCTTGTATTATCTCTGGACCCGTAATCTGTCTATCCCCCACTTTACTCCAACAAATCGGAGACCTGCACTTTCTACCATAAAGTGCTTCAAACGGCGCCATCTCAATGCTTGAATGGTAGCTGTTGTTGTAGGAAAATTCTGCTAACGGTAGATGTCGATCCCAACTGTTTTCGAAATCAATAACACATGCTCGTAGCATGTCTTCAAGCGTTTGTATCATCCTTTCGCTCTGCCCATCAGTTTGTGGATGATAGGCAGTACTCATGTCTAGACGAGTTCCTAATGCTTGCTGTAATGTCTGCCAGAATCTTGAAATAAATCTGCCATCCCTATCAGAGATAATAGAGATTGGTATTTCATGTCTGGAGACGACTTCCTTCAAATACAGTCGTGCTAACTTCTCCATCTTGTCATCTTCTCTTATTGGCAGGAAGTGTGCTAATTTGGTGAGACGATCAACTATTACCCAAATAGTATCAAAACCACTTGCAGTCCTTGGCAATTTAGTGATGAAATCCATGGTAATGTTTTCCCATTTCCATTCCGGGATTTCGGGTTGTTGAAGTAGACCTGATGGTTTCTGATGCTCAGCTTTGACCTTAGAACACGTCAAACATTCTCCTACGTATTTAGCAACATCGGCTTTCATACCCGGCCACCAAAAATGTTTCTTGAGATCCTTGTACATCTTCCCCGTTCCAGGATGTATTGAGTATCTGGTTTTATGAGCTTCTCTAAGTACCATTTCTCTCATATCTCCAAATTTTGGTACCCAAATCCTTTCAGCCCTATACCGGGTTCCGTCTTCCCGAATATTAAGATGCTTCTCCGATCCTTTGGGTATTTCATCCTTTAAATTTCCCTCTTTTAAAACTCCTTGTTGCACCTCCTTTATTTGAGTAGTAAGGTTATTGTGAATCATTATATTCATAGATTTTACTCGAATGGGTTCTCTGTCCTTCCTGCTCAAGGCGTCAGCTACCACATTTGCCTTCCCCGGGTGGTAACGAATCTCAAAGTCGTAATCATTCAACAATTCAATCCACCTACGCTGCCTCATATTCAGTTGTTTCTGATTAAATATGTGTTGAAGACTTTTGTGATCGGTATATATAATACTTTTGACCCCATATAAGTAGTGCCTCCAAGTCTTTAATCCAAAAACAACCGTGCCTAATTCCAAATCATGCGTTGTATAATTTTGTTCGTGAATCTTCAATTGTCTAGACGCATAAGCAATCACCTTCGTTCGTTGCATTAATACACAACCGAGACCTTGCTTTGATGCGTCACAATAAATCACAAAATCATCATTCCCTTCAGGCAATGACAATATAGGTGCCGTAGTTAGCTTTTTCTTCAATAACTGAAACGCTTTCTCTTGTTTATCCTTCCATTCAAATTTCTTCCCTTTATGCGTTAATGCAGTCAAGGGTTTTGCTATTCTGGAAAAGTCTTGGATGAACCTTCTGTAGTAACCAGCTAGTCCTAAAAACTGGCGTATGTGTTTCGGAGTTTTCGGGGTTTCCCACTTTTCAACAATTTCTATCTTTGCCGGATCCACCTTAATACCTTCTTTGTTCACTATGTGACCGAGGAATTGAACTTCTTCCAACCAAAATGCACACTTTGAAAACTTAGCGTACAATTCTTCCTTCCTCAATACTTCTAACACCTTTCTCAAATGTTCACCGTGTTCTTGGTCATTCTTTGAGTAAATAAGTATGTCATCAATGAAAACAATGAAAAACTTGTCAAGGTATGGTCCACACACTCGGTTCATAAGGTCCATGAACACAGCTGGTGCATTAGTTAAACCAAACGGCATGACCATAAACTCGTAATGACCGTAACGTGTTCTGAAAGCAGTCTTTGGAATATCATCTTCTTTCACCCGCATTTGATGATACCCGGAACGTAAGTCAATCTTTGAATAAACAGACGAGCCTTGTAGTTGATCAAATAAGTCATCGATTCTCGGTAGTGGGTAGCGGTTCTTGATGGTAAGTTTGTTCAACTCTCGGTAGTCGATACACAACCTGAATGTACCATCTTTCTTCTTGACAAACAAAACAGGAGCTCCCCACAGTGATGTGCTTGGTCGAATGAAACCACGCACTAAAAGTTCTTGTAATTGGCTTTGCAGTTCTTTCATCTCGCTGGGTGCGAGTCTGTAAGGAGCACGAGCTATTGGTGCAGCTCCTGGTACAAGATCTATTTGAAATTCAACGGATCGATGTGGGGGTAATCCCGGTAATTCTTTCGGAAATACATCGGGAAATTCTTTTGCGACAGGAACATCATTGATGCTCTTTTCTTCAGTTTATACTTTCTCGACGTGTGCTAGAATAGCATAGCAACCTTTTCTTATTAGTTTTTGTGCCTTCAAATTACTTATAAGATGTAGCTTCGTGTTGCCCTTTTCTCCGTACACCATTAAGGGTTTTCCTTTTTCTCGTATAATGCGAATTGCATTTTTGTAACAAACGATCTCTGCTTTCACTTCTTTCAACCAATCCATACCGATTATCACATCAAAACTCCCTAACTCTACTGGTATCAAGTCAATCTTAAATATTTCGCTAACCAGTTTAATTTCTCGATTCCGACATATATTATCTGCTGAAATTAATTTACCATTTGCTAATTCGAGTAAAAATTTACTATCCAAAGGCGTCAATGGACAACTTAATTTAGAACAAAAATCTCTACTCATATAGCTTCTATCCGCACCCGAATCAAATAAAACGTAAGCAGATTTATTGTCAATAAGAAACGTACATGTAACAAGCTCCGGGTCTTCCTGTGCCTCTGCCGCATTAATATTGAAAACTCTTCAGCGGCCTTGTCCATTCGTGTTCTCCTGGTTCGGGAAATTTCTAATAATGTGGCCCGGTTTTCCACATTTATAACAAACTACATTGGCATAACTTGCTCCGACACTACTTGCTCCGCCATTACTCATTCCGACACCATTGTTCCTTTCATTCTATTAACCCCTGGTCCGTAGACCTCACACTTTACCGCGCTATGACCATTTCTTTTACACTTGTTGCAAAATTTGGTGCAGAACCCCGAGTGATACTTTTCACACCTTTGGCATAGCTGCTTCTGATTGTTGTTGTTGTTGCGGTTATTATTGTTGTTGGGATGATTGTTGTAGTTGATGTTGTTGTTGTTGTTGTTGTTGTTGTTGTTGTTGTTGTTGTTGTTGTTGTTGGGCCGTTTTTTGTAGTTGCAATTGTTGGGATAGTTGTTGCGATTATTGTTGCAATTGCTGTTGTTGTTGTATTGGTGATTCTTATCACCGTTTTCCTCCCACTTTCTTTTGACTTGCTTCGCATTGGCCTCTTCAGCAGTCTATTCTTTAATTCTTTCTTCAATCTGGTTCACTAGTTTGTGAGCCATTCTACATGCCTGTTGTCTGGAGGCGGGCTCGTATGAACTTATATCTTCTTGGATTCTTTCCGGTAATCCTTTCACAAACGCGTCGATCTTCTCTTCCTCATCTTCGAACGCTCCCGGACACAATAGGCATAATTCTGTGAATCGTCTTTCATACGTGGTAATATCAAATCCTTAGGTTCGTAACCCTCTAAGTTCTGTCTTAAGCTTATTGACCTCAGTTCTGGGATGGTACTTCTTGTTCATCAAGTGCTTGAATGCTGACCACGGTAGTGCGTAAGCATCATCTTGTCCCACTTGCTCTACATAGGTATTCCACCATGTTAATGCAGAACCTGTGAAGGTATGCGTAGCGTACTTCACTTTTTCCTCTTCAGTACATTTACTTATGGCAAACACCGATTCAACCTTCTCGGTCCACCGTTTCAATCCGATCGGTCCTTCGGTTCCATCAAATTCCAAAGGTTTGCAGGCAGTGAATTCTTTGTAGGTGCATCCTACACGATTTCCTGTACTGCTAGATCCAAGGTTATTGTTGGTATGTAGCGCAGCCTGTACTGCGGCTATGTTTGTAGCAAGTAAGGCACAAAATTCCTCTTCGCTCATATTCAAGGTGTGTCGAGTATTCAGTGCCATTTCCTTCAAAATAGTCAAATGAAACGAGTTAATTATATAGAATATCAAGAGTAGTCAATAGTATTTCGGAGCGTAATATGAACTTATTTATAAAAGCTCTTTCTTCATATTAGCGTTTTATACTCTTTAATTCGGGTAGTACCTACCCGTTAAGTTCATACTTAGTAGCTAACATACCATTTCAACTACTACAATTCTATATGAAAAACTAATCACAAAAAAAAAAAAAATATCATATTCAAACCTTTATAAAATAACTTGCAAACTTACAATACCGCTTTTTTTTACATATAGCATGAAATATAGCACATAAAACTTTGATACAAAGTAGTTGCGAAGATAATTCTAGTTAATAAATAAGGCGTTCAGCAAAGGCAATAAAGACACGTAATTCATACGTCCAGAAACAAGTCATGCATTCTAGTTTTACTAATACCACTTCCCATCCTTGGTTTTGTGGAACATAACCGTTGTGACCGATAGTAAGACAATGTGTTGTAACGTCGTCAAAAGGATGAAGGTTACGTAATGACCAACAGTCTCGTAATAACCTAAAAACCTCATTTCTTACCCCAATTACCGACTCCGTCACTTGTGGGAACGTTTTGTTTAATAGTTGTAGCCCGATGTTCTTGTTCTCACTTTGGTGAGAAGCGAACATTACTAACCTGTAAGCATAACATGCTTCTTTATGTTGCATGTTAGTCGCTTTTTCTAAATCACGAAGTCCTATATTCGGATATATTGAATCAAAATAATTTCTTAACCCGTTGTGTAAAATAGCATTTGGGTTCCCCGCAATATATGCGTCAAAGTAAACACATCATAACTTATGGATTTCCCAATGTGATATCCCCCATCTTTCGAACGAAAGCCTTTTATAAATCAAGGCATTCTCGGAACGTTCTTCGAATGTCTTACAAACTGATCTCGCCTTAAATAGTTGTGCCGAGGAATTCTGACCGACTCTAGACAAGATTTCATCAATCATGTCTCCGGGTAGGTCTCTTAAAATATTGGGTTGTCTATCCATTTTGTGTTTTTATACTGTAAAATAGACAAGAGTTAGATTCATAAAAAAAATACTTATTAATACAAGCAATTTTTACATATATCATAAAGCATAAGCACACTATATTACATATATTACACCACACGAATACAACTATCTTATTCCGACTCGCTCATTTCTTCTTCTTCGGTTTTGGTTCATTTTGCCAAATTTCTAGGGATATATGATGTTCGCCTAATACGAGCCGTCGTTTTCCACATTGGTTTAGAAAAACCTGGTGGTTTAGAGGTTCCCGGGTTATTGTCACAACTTAAGAAATACGGATGTTGATGATACATATAAAGTTCATCAGGTTTGGAATCAAATTTCGCTATTTTTATGCCCTTTCCCTTATTGTTCTCTTTTGCCTTATTAAATTGTGTTGGGGTAATTTCTATAACATCATCGAAATCCTTGTCAGGATCCGATTCATCGGAAAATTTTTAATCATCCCAATACTCTGCTTCCTTGGCGGAAACACCATTGACCATAATTAACTTTGGTCAATTGGTTGAGGATTTTCTTCTACTTAACCGTTTTATTATTTCCCCCACTGGTTCTATTTCTTCTTCCGGTTCCGATTCTTCTTCCGGTTCCGATTCTTCTTCCGGTTCCGACTCTTCTTCCGGTTCTTCTTCGGGAACTTGTGAATCAGTCCACGAATCATTCCAATTTACATTTGACTCTTCATTATTATTAGGTGAGTCAATGGGACTTGTTCTAGAGGTAGACATCTATCACATAATATCAAACGCGTTAAGAGATTAATATATCACATAATATTCACATGTTAAAAATATATAGTTTCCAACAAAATTTGTTAAGCAATCATTTTTCAAGTAAACACTGTCGAAGTCCAGACTCACTAATGCATCCTAACAAACTCGATAAGACACACTAATGCAAAATTCTGGTTCTCTAAGAACAACGCTCAGATACCAACTTAAATGTCCCGTTCATATTTATTATAAACGTTCCATATTAATTGATTTCGTTGCGAGGTTTTGACCTCTATATGAGACGTTTATTAAAGACTGCATTCATTTTTAAAACAACCATAATCTTTTATTTATCAATTAAGGTTTCAAAAGCATTACGTAGATTATCAAATAATGATAATCTAAAATATACTGTTTACACACGACCATTACATAATGGTTTACAATAGAAATATATTACATCGACATATGTTTCTTGAATGCAGTTTTTACATAATATCATACAAACATGGACTCCAAATCTTGTCCTTATTTTAGTATGCAACAGCGGAAGCTCTTAATATTCACCTGAGAATAAACATGCTTTAAACGTCAACAAAAATGTTGGTGAGTTATAGGTTTAACCTATATATATCAAATCGTAACAATAGACCACAAGATTTCATATTTCAATATACATCCCATACATAGAGATAAAAATCATTCATATGGTGAACACCTGGTAACTGACATTAACAAGATGCATATATAAGAATATCCCCATCATTCCGGGACACCCTTCGGATATGATATAAATATCGAAGTACTAAAGCATCCGGTACTTTGGATGGGGTTTGTTAGGCCCAATAGATCTATCTTTAGGATTCGCGTCAATTAGGGTGTCTGTTCCCTAATTCTTAGATTACCAGACTTAATAAAAAGGGGCATATTCGATTTTGATAATTCAACCATAGAATGTAGTTTCACGTACTTGTGTCTATTTTATAAATCATTTAGAAAACCTGCATGTATTCTCATCCCAAAAATATTAGATTTTAAAAATGGGACTATAACTCACTTTCACAGATTTTTACTTCGTCGGGAAGTAAGACTTGGCCACTGGTCGATTCACGAACCTATAACAAATATGTACATATATATCAAAGTATATTCAAATTATATTTACAACACTTTTAATACATTTTGATGTTTTAAGTTTATTAAGTCAGCTGTCCTCGTTAGTAACCTACAACTAGTTGTCCAACGTTAGATGTACAGAAAAAAATTGGTATATATTATCTTGAATCAATCCACGACCCAGTGTATACACGTCTCAGTCTAGATCACAACTCAAAGTATATATATTTTTGGAATCAACCTCAACCCTGTATAGCTAACTCCCACATTACTGCATATAGAGTGTCTATGGTTGTTCCAAATAATATATACACATGGGTCGATATGATATGTCAAAACATTTGCATACGTGTCTATGGTATCCCAAGATTACATAATATATTAGAATACATGTATAATATAATATAAGTTAGCTAGGATATGATTAATATAGATTTGTTACCAATTTTCACGTTGCTACAACAAGAAAAATTATCCAATCTTGTTTTACCCATAACTTCTTCATTTTAAATCTGTTTTGAGTGAATCAAATTGCTATGGTTTCATATTGAACTCTATTTTATGAATCTAAACAGAAAAAGTATAGGTTTATAGTCAGAAATATAAGTTACAAGTCGTTTTTGTAAAGGTAGTCATTTCAGTCGAAAGAACGACGTCTAGATGACCATTTTAGAAAACATACTTCCACTTTGAGTTTAACCATGATTTTTGGATATAGTTTCATGTTCATAATAAAAATCATTTTCACAGAAGAACAACTTTTAAATCAAAGTTTATCATAGTTTTTAATTAACTAACCCAAAACAGCCCGCGGTGTTACTACGAAGGCGTAAATCCGGTTTTACGGTATTTTTCGTGTTTCCAGGTTTTAAATTATTAAGTTAGCATATCATATAGATATAGAACATGTGTTTAGTTGATTTTAAAAGTCAAGTTAGAAGGATTAACTTTTGTTTGCGAACAAGTTTAGAATTAACTAAACTATGTTCTAGTGATTACAAGTTTAAACCTTCGAATAAGATAGCTTTATATGTATGAATCGAATGATGTTATGAATATCATTACTACCTCAAGTTTTCTGGATAAAGCTACTGGAAATGAGAAAAATGGATCTAGCTTCAAAGAATCCTTGGATGGCTTGAAAGTTCTTGAAGCAGAATCATGACACGAAAACAGTTCAAGTAAGATTTTCACTCGAAATAAGATTGTTATAGTTATAGAAATTGAATCAAAGTTTGAATATGAGTATTAACTTATATTAGAAAGATATCTTACTGTAAATAAGAAAATTTTTTGAGGTTGGATGATCACTCTACAAGATTGGAAGTAAGCTAGCAAACTTGGAAGTATTCTTGATTTTATGAAACTAGAACTTGTAGAATTTATGAAGAACACTTAGAACTTGAAGATAGAACTTGAGAGAGATCAATTAGATGAATAAAATTGAAGAATGAAAGTGTTTGTAGGTGTTTTTGGTCGTTGGTGTATGGATTAGATATAAAGAATATGTAATTTTGTTTTCATGTAAATAAGTCATGAATGATTACTCATATTTTTGTAATTTTATGAGATATTTCATACTAGTTTCCAAATGATGATTCCCACATGTGTTAGGTGACTCAAATGGGCTACTAAGAGCTGATCATTGGAGTGTATATACCAATAGTACATACATCTAAAAGCTGTGTATTGTACGAGTACGAATACGGGTGCATACGAGTAGAATTGTTGATGAAACTGAACGAGGATGTAACTGTAAACATTTTTGTTAAGTAGAAGTATTTTGATAAGTGTCTTGAAGTCTTTCAAAAGTGTATGAATACATATTAAAACACTACATGTATATACATTTTAACTGAGTCGTTAAGTCATCGTTAGTCGTTACATGTAAGTGTTGTTTTGAAACCTTTAGGTTAACGATCTTGTTAAATGTTGTTAACCCGATGTTTATAATATCAAATGAGATTTTAAATTATTATATTATCATGATATTATGATGTACGAATATCTCTTAATATGATATATATACATTAAATGTCGTTACAACGATAATCGTTACATATATGTCTCGTTTCAAAATCATTAAGTTAGTAGTCTTATTTTTACATATGTAGTTCATTATTAATATACTTAATGATATGTTTACTTATCATAATATCATGTTAACTATATATATAACCATATATATGTCATCATATAGTTTTTACAAGTTTTAACGTTCTTGAATCACCGGTCAACTTGGGTGGTCAATTGTCTATATGAAACCTATTTCAATTAATCAAGTCTTAAAAAGTTTGATTGCTTAATATGTTGGAAACACTTAATCATGTAAATAACAATTTCATTTAATATATATATAAACATGGAAAAGTTCGGGTCACTACAAATAACAGAACAAATAATTCCATTATTTGTTACGGATGCGGAAAACCGGGCCATTTCAGCAAAGCATGCCCTAATCAAGGGAATAATAATGGGCAAGGCCGTGGACGAGTCTTCAACATTAATTCGGCAGAAGCGCAGGAAGACCCGGAGCTTGTTACGGGTACGTTTCTTATTGACGATAAATATGCTTATGTTTTATTTGATTCGGGTGCGGATAGAAGCTATATGAGTAGAGATTTTTGTGCCAAATTAAATTGTCCATTAATGCCTTTGTATAGTAAAATTTTACTCGAATTAGCAAACGGTAAACTAATTACAGCAGATAAAATATGTCGGGATAGAGAAATTAAACTGGTTGACGAAACGTTTAAGATTGACTTAATACCAGTTGAGTTAGGAAGTTTTGACGTAATAATTGGTATGGACTGGTTGAAAAAGGTGAGAGCAGAGGTTGTTTGTTACAAAAATGCGATTCGCATTATGCGCGAAAAAGGAAAACCTTTAATGGTGTACGGAGAAAAGAGCAACGCGAAGCTAAATCTTATTAGTAATTTGAAGGTGCAAAAGCTAATATTAAAAGGTTGCTATGCCATTCTAGCACACATCGATGAAGTCAAACCCGAAGAAAAGAACATCAATGATGTTCCCGTCACAAAAGAATTTCCCGATGTATTTTCGAAAGAATTACCGAGACTACCTCCACATCGATCCGTTGAATCTCAAATAGACCTTGTACCAGGAGCTGCACCAATAGCTCGTGCTCCATACAGACTCGCAACCAGCGAAATGAAAGAATTACAAAGTTAATTACAGGAACTTTTAGAGCGTGGTTTCATTCGACCAAGTACATTACTGTGGGGAGCTCCTGTTTTGTTTGTCAAAAAGAAGGATGGTACATTCAAGTTATGTTTCGACTACCGAGAGTTGAACAAACTTACTATCAAGAACTGTTATCCACTACCGAGAATTGACGACTTATTCGACCAACTACAAGTCTCGTCGGTTTATTCAAAGATCGATTTACGTTCTGGGTATCATCAAATGCGGGTGAAGGAGGATAATATTCCAAAGACTACTTTCAGAACGCGTTACGGTCATTACGAGTTTATGGTTATGCCATTTGAATTGACTAACGCACCAGCTGTGTTCATGGACCTCATGAACCGAGTGTGTGAGCCATATCTTGACAAGTTTATCATTGTTTTTATCGATGACATACTCATTTACTCAAAGAATGATAAAGAGCAAGAAGAACATTTGAGAAAAGTGCTAGAGTTGTTGAGGAAAGAAAAACTGTACGCTAAGTTTTTAAAGTGTGCATTTTGGTTGGAAGAAGTTCAATTCCTCGGTCACATAGTGAACAAATAAGGTATTCAGGTAGATCCATCAAAGATTGAAACCGTTGAAAAATGAGAAATCCCGAAAACTCCGAAACACATGCACCAATTTTTAGGATTAGCTTGTTACTACAGAAGATTCATCCAAGATTTTTCCAAAATAGCAAAACCTTTGACTGCATTAATGCATAAAGGGAAGAAATTTGAATGGAAGGATGAGCAGGAGAAAGCGTTTCAATTGTTGAAGAAAAAGTTAACTACGGCACCTATATTGTCATTGCCTGAAGGGAATGATGATTTGGTGATATATTGTGATGCCTCAAAGCAAGGCCTCGGTTGTGTATTAATGCAACGAACGAAGGTAATTGCTTATGCGTCTAGACAATTGAAGATTCACGAGCAGAATTATACGACGTATGATTTGGAATTAGGCGCGGTTGTCTTTGCATTAAAGACTTCGAGGCACTACCGTTAGCAGAGTTTTCCTACAACAACAGTTACCACTCGAGTATTGAGATGGCACCGTTTGAGGTACTTTATGGTAGAAAGTGCAGGTCTTCGATTTTTGGAGTGAAGTTTGGGATAGACAAATTACGGGTCCGGAGATAATTCAAGAAACTACAGAGAAGATCATTCAAATTCAACAACGGTTGAAAACCACCCAAAGTCGACAAAAGAGCTACGCGGACATTAAAAGAAAAGATATAGAATTTGAAATTGGAGAGATGGTCATGCTTAAGGTTTCACCTTGGAAAGGTGTTGTTTGATGTGGTAGCGGAGTGGTATATAATACTATTAAATTTTACAACGAAAATACTATTAAATACGATACAATTTTACACAAGATATTTATTTATTTATAGAATGGATATACTTAAACCTTGCTACAACACTTATAGGCAGTGTACCTAATCGTACAGTAGTGTAGTTTTTAGTAAGTCCGGTTCGTTCCACAGGGAATCTTTTTTAAACAAAGCTCAACGCTATATTAGTTTACTTTTATAAAAATACAAATATATATATATAAGTAATATTATTATTATAAAGGGGGTTTTTACCGTTTAATGACCGGTTTGTCGATTTTAAAACTTTAGTCGCAGTTAAAACCAAATGTAAAATATTAAAAATAAATACAAGACTTAAATTAAAGCATGAAGTAAATAACGATAAATGAAATTGCGAATAATAAAAGTGCGATAAAATAAACTTGCGATAATTAAAAAGTACGATAATTAAAAGTGCAATTAAATACAATAACAATAAAGAAAGTGCGATAATTAGAAGTGCAATTAAATATAAAATAAAGGAAATTAAATATGAAATAAAAGAATTATGCTTATTTAAACTTCCGTAATCATGATGTTTGACGTGTTGATTTTAGTTTTATGCCCATGGGTTAATTGTCCTTTGTCCTGGATTATTTAATATGTCCGTCTGGTTTTTGTCCATAACAGTCCATCAGTCATAAATATAAAGTGCGAGTGTCCTCGTCAAATTATCCTTATACCCGAAGTTAAATATTCCAACTAATTGGGGATTTAAACTGTAATAAGATTTTAATACTTTGTTTAATAATTACACCAGGTTGTCAACTGAGTGTAATCCAAGGTTTTAATATTTTGTTATCAATTATACCAAGTGTCCTTGTACATAATTTCACCCCTGTTTTAATTATTCTAGTGGCTATTAATCCATTCCCGTGTCCGGTTAAATGAACGATTATTCATACATATAAATACCCCGCCCATCGTGTCCGATTGAGTGTATATGGTAATTTATAGGGACGCCCAATTGTAAATCTTTATATTAACATTAACAAACTATCATTTAGTTAAACAAATATAAAGCCCATTAATAGCTCATAGTCTAATTTCCACAAGTGTCGTTCTTTTGTCCAAACCCCAATTATGGTACAAAGCCCAATTACCCAATTTTAGTAATTAGCCCAACATCATGATTACTTCGGATTAAATAAGCATAATAATAACTTAGCTACGAGACATTAATATAAAAAGGTTGAACATAACTTACAATGATTAAAAATAGCGTAGCGTTAGACGGACAGAATTTCGACTTACACCCTTACAACATTCGCTAACATACCCTTATTATTAGAATTATAATTAAAATTAAAATATAAATTATATATATATATATATATTTTACGTATGAGGAGAAGAAGAAAAAAGATGATGATTTGCGATCAGAATTCGGTTGCTTTTATAGGAAAAGTCGACTTTTGGGGCTCCGCGACTCGCGGCATTTTTGCCTTCAAACTCCGCGAGTCGCGGAGAATGAAATTACAGCTCAGTCCCTTTGGAGTCTTTCTTGCCGATGGTTTTTATTATTTATTATAATATATAAATAATTATAAGAATTATTTAAATATTATATTATATTTATGTGCATAGTTGACTTGTAATTTTTAGTCCGTTGCGTCGAGCGTTGAGAGTTGACTCTGGTCCCGGTTCCGGATTTTCGAACGTCCTTGCGTACAATTTTATATTTTGTACTTTGCGTTTTAAATCTTGTACTCTTGTAATTTCGAGACGTTTCTTATCAATAATTGGAACCTCTTTGATTGTCTTTTGTACTTTTGAGCTTTTTGGTCGTTTGCGTCTTCAATTCGTCGAATCTGTCTTTTGTCTTCACCTTTTATTATTTAAACGAATATCACTTGTAAATAGAACAATTGCAACTAAAAGCTTGTCTTTCTTGAGGAATAATGCTATGAAATATATGTTTGTTTTTAGCATTATCAAATATTCCCACACTTGAGCGTTGCTTGTCCTCAAGCAATATCGTCTTGAAATACTAGAATCACTTCTTTATTCTTCACACTTTGTACATCGGTGATTTCTATATGGCGGTATAAACAATGGTAGTAACGATATGGTTTACAGTCCCACATGACTATAAAAATTTAGATCCATTAAGGAAATTGGATCTTTATGAAAACATTTGATCTTTTGAAAATTAAATCTAGTTTTTACCCTAGATAAGTTTTCCGGGATAACCCTTTACCGGTGTTTGCAAAATATTTTTGTGGGTTTGGTGGGTTTCAGATTTGAAAATTTTAGCTCAAAACTTGCGGTTTTGTGTCACCCACTTGCTAACCTTGTATTTGGAAAGCAACACATCCAGTTTACTTGTCCCGTATATTACCTTTCGGTAAACTACCGTCCGGTTGTAAAGGAAAGCGTTGAACAAGCAACTGTTAAGGCAATGTCCCCTGACATGCTTTTAATTATGGTCTATAACGTGTCGGATGCAATTACTATCCTTGGTAGAAGCAATAGTAAAGTTCACCCTTATGATTTTTCGGTATGGCACAAGGTCCTGTCTTTGACCACTATGCTGTAGTGACCCGAACTTTTCCATGTTTATATATATTAATTGAGATTGATATTTACATGATTAAATGTTTCCAACATGTTAAGCAATCCAACTTATTAAGACTTGATTAATTGAAATATGTTTCATATAGACAATTGACCACCCAAGTTGATCGGTGATTCACGAACGTTAAAACTTGTAAAAACTATATGATGACATATATATGGATATATATATATAGTTAACATGATACTATGATAAGAAAACATATCATAAAGTATATTAACAATGAACTACATATGTAAAAACAAGACTACTAACTTAATGATTTTTAAACGAGACATATATGTAACGATTATCGTTGTAAAGACATTTAATGTATATATATCATATTAAGAGATATTCATACATGATAATATCATGATAATATAATAATTTAAAATCTCATTTGATATTATAAACATTGGGTTAACAACATTTAACAAGATCGTTAACCTAAAGGTTTCAAAACAACACTTACATGTAACGACTAACGATGACTTAACGACTCAGTTAAAATGTATATACATGTAGTGTTTTAATATGTATTTATACACTTTTGAAAGACTTAAATACACTTATCAAAATACTTCTACTTAACAAAAATGCTTACAATTACATCCTCGTTCAGTTTCATCAACAATTCTACTCGTATGCACCCGTATTCGTACTCGTACAATACACAGCTTTTAGATGTATGTACTATTGGTATATACATTCCAATGATCAGCTCTTAGCAGCCCATGTGAGTCACCTAACACATGTGGGAACCATCATTTGGAAACTAGCATGAAATATCTCATAAAATTACAAAAATATGAGTAATCATTCATGACTTATTTACATGAAAACAAAATTACATATCCTTTATATCTAATCCATACACCAACGACCAAAAACACCTACAAACACTTTCATTCTTCAATTTTCTTCATCTAATTGATCTCTCTCAAGTTCTATCTTCAAGTTCTAAGTGTTCTTCATAAATTCCAAAAGTTCTAGTTTCATAAAATCAAGAATACTTTCAAGTTTGCTAGCTCACTTCCAATCTTGTAAGGTGATCATCCAACCTCAAGAAATCTTTGTTTCTTACAGTAGGTTATCATTCTAATACAAGGTAATAATCATATTCAAACTTTGGTTCAATTTCTATAACTATAACAATCTTATTTCAAGTGATGATCTTACTTGAACTTGTTTTCGTGTCATGATTCTGCTTCAAGAACTTCGAGCCATCCAAGGATCCGTTGAAGCTAGATCCATTTTTCTCTTTTCCAGTAGGTTTATCCAAGGAACTTAAGGTAGTAATGATGTTCATAACATCATTCGATTCATACATATAAAGCTATCTTATTCGAAGGTTTAAACTTGTAATCACTAGAACATAGTTTAGTTAATTCTAAACTTGTTCGCAAACAAAAGTTAATCCTTCTAACTTGACTTTTAAAATCAACTAAACACATGTTCTATATCTATATGATATGCTAACTTAATGATTTAAAACCTGGAAACACGAAAAACACCGTAAAACCGGATTTACGCCGTCGTAGTAACACCGCGGGCTGTTTTGGGTTAGTTAATTAAAAACTATGATAAACTTTGATTTAAAAGTTGTTATTCTGAGAAAATGATTTTTATTATGAACATGAAACTATATCCAAAAATTATGGTTAAACTCAAAGTGGAAGTATGTTTTCTAAAATGGTCATCTAGACGTCGTTCTTTCGACTGAAATGACTACCTTTACAAAAACGACTTGTAACTTATTTTTCCGACTATAAACCTATACTTTTTCTGTTTAGATTCATAAAATATAGTTCAATATGAAACCATAGCAATTTGATTCACTCAAAACGGATTTAAAATGAAGAAGTTATGGGTAAAACAAGATTGGATAATTTTTCTCATTTTAGCTACGTGAAAATTGGTAACAAATCTATTCCAACCAAAACTTAATCAACTTGTATTGTATATTATGTAATCTTGAGATACCATAGACACGTATACAATGTTTCGACATATCATGTCGACACATCTATATATATTTCGGAACAACCATTGACACTCTATATGTGAATGTTGGAGTTAGCTATACAGGGTTGAGGTTGATTCCAAAATATATATAGTTTGAGTTGTGATCAATACTGAGATACGTATACACTGGGTCGTGGATTGATTCAAGATAATATTTATCGATTTATTTCTGTACATTTAACTGTGGACAACTAGTTGTAGGTTACTAACGAGGACAGCTGACTTAATAAACTTAAAACATCAAAATATATTAAAAGTGTTGTAAATATATTTTGAACATACTTTGATATATATGTATATATTGTTATAGGTTCGTGAATCAACCAGTGGCCAAGTCTTACTTCCCGACAAAGTAAAAATCTGTGAAAGTGAGTTATAGTCCCACTTTTAAAATCTAATATTTTTGGGATGAGAATACATGCAGGTTTTATAAATGATTTACAAAATAGACACAAGTAAGTGAAACTACATTCTATGGTTGAATTATCGAAATCGAATATGCCCCTTTTTATTAAGTCTGGTAATCTAAGAATTAGGGAACAGACACCCTAATTGACGCGAATCCTAAAGATAGATCTATTGGGCTTAACAAACCCCATCCAAAGTACCGGATGCTTTAGTACTTCGAAATTTATATCATATCCGAAGGGTGTCCCGGAATGATGGGGATATTCTTATATATGCATCTTGTTAATGTCGGTTACCAGGTGTTCACCATATGAATGATTTTTATCTCTATGTATGGGATGTGTATTGAAATATGAAATCTTGTGGTCTATTATTATGATTTGATATATATAGGTTAAACCTATAACTCACCAACATTTTTGTTGACGTTTTAAGCATGTTTATTCTCAGGTGATTATTAAGAGCTTCCGCTGTCGCATACTTAAATAAGGACGAGATTTGGAGTCCATGCTTGTATGATATTGTGTAAAAACTGCATTCAAGAAACTTATTTTGTTGTAACATATTTGTATTGTAAACCATTATGTAATGGTCGTGTGTAAACAGGATATTTTAGATTATCATTATTTGATAATCTACGTAAAGCCTTTTAAAAACCTTTATCTATGAAATAAAGGTTATGGTTTGTTTTAAAAATGAATGCAGTCTTTGAAAAACGTCTCATATAGAGGTCAAAACCTCGCAACAAAATCAATTAATATGGAACGTTTTTAGTCAATAAGAACGGGACATTTCAGTTGGTATCCGAGCGTTGGTCTTAGAGAACCAGAAAATTTGCATTAGTGTGTCTTATCGAGTTTGTTAGGATGCATTAGTGAGTCTGGACTTCGACCGTGTTTTCTTTAAAAATGATTGCTTAAAATTTTTGTTGGAAACTATATATTTTTAACATATGAATATTATGTGATATATTAATCTCTTAACGTGTTTGATATTATGTGATAGATGTCTACCTCTAGAACAAGTCCCATTGACTCACCTAATAATAATGAAGAGTCAAATGTAAATTGGAATGATTTGTGGACTGATTCACAAGTTCCCGAAGAGGAACCGGAAGAAGAGTCGGAACCGGAAGAAGAATCGGAACCGGAAGAAGAATCGGAACCGGATGAAGAAATAGAACCGGTGGGGGAAATAATAAAACGGTTAAGTAAAAGAAAATCCTCAACCAACCGACCAAAGTTAATTATGGTCAATGGTGTTTCCGCCAAGGAAGCAAAATATTGGGAGGATTACCAATTCTCCGATGAATCGGATTCCGACGAGAATTCCGATGATGTTATAGAAATTACCCCAACTGAATTTAAAAAGGCAAAAGAAAATAATAAGGGAAAGGGAATAAAAATAGAGAAATCTAATTCCAACCCCGATGAACTTTATATGTATCGTCAACCCCCGAAGTCCTTAAGTTGTAACAATGACCCGGGAACCTCTAAACCACCAGGTTTTTCTAAACCAATGTGGATCACGACGGCTCGTATTAGGGGAACATCATATATCCCTAGAAACTTGGCAAAACGAACCAAAACCGAAGAAGAAGAAACGAGCGAGTCGGAATAAGATAGTTGTATTCGTGTGGTGTAATATATGTAATATAGTGTTCGTATGCTTTATGATATATGTAAAAATTGCTTGTATTAATAACTATTTTTTTATGAATCTAACTCTTGTCTATTTTACAGTTTAAAAACACAAAATGGATAGACAACCCAATATTTTAAGAGACCTACCCGGAGACATGATTGATGAAATCTTGTCTAGAGTCGGCCAGAATTCCTCGGCACAACTATTTAAGGCGAGATCAGTTTGTAAGACATTCGAAGAACGTTCTAAGAATGTCTTGGTTTATAAGAGACTTTCGTTTGAAAGATGGGGGATATCACATTGGGAAACCCATAAGTTACGATGTGTTTACTTTGACGCATATATTGCGGGGAACCCAAATGCTATTTTACGCAACGGGTTAAGAAATTATTTTGACTCAATATATCCGAATATTGGGCTTCGTGATTTAGAAAAAGCGGCTAACATGCAACATAAAGAAGCATGTTATGCTTACGGATTAGTAATGTTCGCTTCTCACCAAAGTGAGAACAAGAACATCGGGCTACAACTATTAAACAAAGCGTTTCCACAAGTGACGGAGTCGGTAATTGGGGTAAGAAATGAGGTTTTTAGATTGTTACGGGACTGTTGGACATTACGTAACCCTTGTCCCTTTGACGATGTTACAACACGCTGTCTTATCAACGGCCATAACGGTTATGTTCCACAAGACCAAGGATGGGAAGTAGTCCTAGTAAAACCTGAATGCATGACTTGTTTCTGGACGTTTGAATTACGTGTCTTTATTGCCTTTGCTGAACGACTTGTGTACTAGCTAGAATTATCTTCACAACTATCTTGTATCAAAGTTATTGTGTGCTATATTTCATGCTTTATGTAAAATAAGCGGTATTGTAAGTTTGTAAAATATTGTATAAAAGTTTGAACGCGAAATATTATTATAATCAGTTTTTCATATAGAATTGTAGTAGTTGAATTGTATATTAGCTACTAAGTATGAACTTAACGGGTAGGTACTACCCGAATTTAAACTTATAAAACGCTAATATGAAGAAAAAGCTTTTATAAATGAGTTCATATTATGCTACGAAATACTATTAACTACTCTTAATATTCTGTATGATTAACTTGTTCCATTTAACTATTTTGAAGGAAATGGCACCGACTACTCGACACACCGTGAATATGAATGAAGAGGAATTCCGTACTTTTCTAGCTTCAAACATAGCCGCAGTACAGGCTGCACTACATACCAACAATAACCTTGGATCTAGCAGTACAGGAAATCGTGTAGGATGCACCTACAAAGAATTCACTGCCTGCAAACCTTTGGAATTTGATGGAACCGAAGGACCGATCGGATTGAAACGGTGGACCGAGAAGGTCGAATCGGTGTTTGCCATAAGTAAGTGTACTGAAGAGGACAAAGTAAAGTACGCTACGCATACCTTCACAGGTTCTGCGTTAACATGGTGGAATACCTATCTAGAGCAAGTGGGACAAGACGATGCGTACGCACTACCGTGGTCAGCATTCAAGCACTTGATGAACGAGAAGTACCGTCCCAGAACCGAGGTCAATAAGCTCAAGACAGAACTTAGAGGGTTACGAACCCAAGGATTTGATATTACCACGTACGAAAGACGATTCACAGAATTGTGCCTATTGTGTCCGGGAGCATTCGAAGATGAGGAAGAGAAGATCGACGCGTTTGTGAAAGGATTACCGGAAAGAATCCAAGAAGATATAAGTTCACACGAGCCCGCCTCCATACAACAGGCATGTAGAATGGCTCACAAACTAGTGAACCAGATTGAAGAAAGAATTAAAGAACAGACTGCTGAAGAGGCCAATGTGAAGCAAGTCAAAAGAAAGTGGGAGGAAAACGGTGATAAGAATCACCAATACAACAACAACAGCAATTACAACAATAATCGCAACAATTATCCCAACAATCGCAACATCAATCGCAACTACAACAAACAGCCCAACAACAACAACAACAACAACAACAGCAACTACAACAATCATCCCAACAACAATAATAACCGCAACAACAACAACAATCAGAAGCAGCTATGCCAAAGGTGTGAAAAGAATCACTCGGGGTTCTGCACCAAATTTTGCAACAAGTGTAAAAGAAATGGTCATAGCGCGGCGAAGTGTGAGGTCTACGGACCAGGGGTTAATAGAACGAAAGGAACAAATGGTGTCGGAACGAGTAATGGCGGAGCAAGTAGTGTCGGAGCAAGTTATGCCAATGTAGTTTGTTATAAATGTGGAAAACCAGGCCACATTATTAGAAATTGCCCGAACCAGGAGAACACGAATGGACAAGGCCGTGGAAGAGTTTTCAATATTAATGCGGTAGAGGCACAGGAAGACCCGGAGCTTGTTACGGGTACGTTTCTTATTGACAATAAATCTGCTTACGTTTTATTTGATTCGGGTGCGGATAGAAGC
Source organism: Rutidosis leptorrhynchoides (assembly GCF_046630445.1). Classification (NCBI taxonomy): domain Eukaryota; kingdom Viridiplantae; phylum Streptophyta; class Magnoliopsida; order Asterales; family Asteraceae; genus Rutidosis; species Rutidosis leptorrhynchoides. Next base: position 122,693,635 of record NC_092338.1, on the reverse strand, counting down.
TATATGAGTAGAGATTTTTGTGCTAAATTAAGTTGTCCATTGACGCCTTTGGATAGTAAATTTTTACTCGAATTAGCAAATGGTAAATTAATTTCAGCAGATAATATATGTCGGAATCGAGAAATTAAACTGGTTAGCGAAACATTTAAGATTGATTTGATACCAGTAGAGTTAGGGAGTTTTGATGTGATAATCGGTATGGACTGGTTGAAAGAAGTGAAAGCGGAGATCGTTTGTTACAAAAATGCAATTCGCATTATACGAGAAAAAGGAAAACCCTTAATGGTGTACGGAGAAAAGGGCAACACGAAGCTACATCTTATTAGTAATTTGAAGGCACAAAAACTAATAAGAAAAGGTTGCTATGCTGTTCTAGCACACGTCGAGAAAGTACAAACTGAAGAAAAGAGCATCAATGATGTTCCCATTGCAAAAGAATTTCCCGATGTATTTCCGAAAGAATTACCGGGATTACCCCCACATCGATCCGTTGAATTTCAAATAGATCTTGTACCAGGAGCTGCACCAATAGCTCGTGCTCCTTACAGACTCGCACCCAGCGAGATGAAAGAACTGCAAAGCCAATTACAAGAACTTTTAGAGAGTGGTTTCATTCGACCAAGCACATCACCTTGGGGAGCTCCTGTTTTGTTTGTCAAGAAGAAAGATGGTACATTCAGGTTGTGTATCGACTACCGAGAGTTGAACAAACTTACCATCAAGAACCGCTACCCACTACCGAGAATTGACGACTTATTTGATCAACTACAAGGCTCGTCTGTTTATTCAAAGATTGACTTACGTTCCGGGTATCATCAAATGCGGGTGAAAGAAGATGATATTCCAAAGACTGCTTTCAGAACACGTTACGGTCATTACGAGTTTATGGTCATGCCGTTTGGTTTAACTAATGCACCAGCTGTGTTCATGGACCTTATGAACCGAGTGTGTGGACCATACCTTGACAAGTTTGTCATTGTTTTCATTGATGACATACTTATTTACTCAAAGAATGACCAAGAACACGGTGAACATTTGAGAAAGGTGTTAGAAGTATTGAAGAAGGAAGAATTGTACGCTAAGTTTTCAAAGTGTACATTTTGGTTGGAAGAAGTTCAATTCCTCGGTCACATAGTGAACAAAGAAGGTATTAAGGTGGATCCGGCAAAGATAGAAACTGTTGAAAAGTGGGAAACCCCGAAAACTCCGAAACACATACGCCAGTTTTTAGGACTAGCTGGTTACTACAGAAGGTTCATCCAAGACTTTTCCAGAATAGCAAAACCCTTGACTGCATTAACGCATAAAGGGAAGAAATTTGAATGGAATGATGAACAAGAGAAAGCGTTTCAGTTATTGAAGAAAAAGCTAACTATGGTACCTATATTGTCATTGCCTGAAGGGAATGATGATTTTGTGATTTATTGTGATGCATCAAAGCAAGGTCTCGGTTGTGTATTAATGCAACGAACGAAGGTGATTGCTTATGCGTCTAGACAATTGAAGATTCACGAACAAAATTATATGACGCATGATTTGGAATTAGGCGCGGTTGTTTTTGCATTAAATACTTGGAGGCACTACTTATATGGGGTCAAAAGTATTATATATACCGACCACAAAAGTCTTCAACACATATTTAATCAGAAACAACTGAATATGAGGCAGCGTAGGTGGATTGAATTATTGAATGATTACGACTTTGAGATTCGTTACCACCCGGGGAAGGCAAATGTGGTAGCCGATGCCTTGAGCAGGAAGGACAGAGAACCCATTCGAGTAAAATCTATGAATATAATGATTCATAATAACATTACTACTCAAATAAAGGAGGCGCAACAAGGAGTTTTAAAAGAGGGAAATTTAAAGGATGAAATACCCAAAGGATCGGAGAAGCATCTTAATATTCAGGAAGACGGAACCCGGTATAGGGCTGAAAGGATTTGGGTACCAAAATTTGGAGATATGAGAGAAATGGTACTTAGAGAAGCTCATAAAACCAGATACTCAATACATCCTGGAACGGGGAAGATGTACAAGGATCTCAAGAAACATTTTTGGTGGCCGGGTATGAAAGCCGATGTTGCTAAATACGTAGGAGAATGTTTGACGTGTTCTAAGGTCAAAGCTGAGCATCAGAAACCATCAGGTCTACTTCAACAACCCGAAATCCCGGAATGGAAATGGGAAAACATTACCATGGATTTCATCACTAAATTGCCAAGGACTGCAAGTGGTTTTGATACTATTTGGGTAATAGTTGATCGTCTCACCAAATCAGCACACTTCCTGCCAATAAGAGAAGATGACAAGATGGAGAAGTTAGCACGACTGTATTTGAAGGAAGTCGTCTCCAGACATGGAATACCAATCTCTATTATCTCTGATAGGGATGGCAGATTTATTTCAAGATTCTGGCAGACATTACAGAAAGCATTAGGAACTCGTCTAGACATGAGTACTGCCTATCATCCACAAACTGATGGGCAGAGCGAAAGGACGATACAAACGCTTGAAGACATGCTACGAGCATGTGTTATTGATTTCGGAAACAGTTGGGATCGACATCTACCGTTAGCAGAATTTTCCTACAACAACAGCTACCATTCAAGCATTGAGATGGCACCGTTTGAAGCACTTTATGGTAGAAAGTGCAGGTCTCCGATTTGTTGGAGTGAAGTGGGGGATAGACAGATTACGGGTCCGGAGATTATACAAGAAACTACCGAGAAGATCATCCAAATTCAACAACGGTTGAAAACCGCCCAAAGTCGACAAAAGAGCTACGCTGACATTAAAAGAAAAGATATAGAATTTGAAATTGGAGAGATGGTCATGCTTAAAGTTGCACCTTGGAAAGGCGTTGTTCGATTTGGTAAACGAGGGAAATTAAATCCAAGGTATATTGGACCTTTCAAGATTATTGATCGTGTCGGACCAGTAGCTTACCGACTAGAGTTACCTCAACAACTCGCGGCTGTACATAACACTTTCCACGTCTTGAATTTGAAGAAATGTTTTGCTAAAGAAGATCTCACTATTCCGTTAGATGAAATCCAAATCAACGAAAAACTTCAATTCATCGAAGAACCCGTCGAAATAATGGATCGTGAGGTTAAAAGACTTAAGCAAAACAAGATACCAATTGTTAAGGTTCGATGGAATGCTCGTAGAGGACCCGAGTTCACCTGGGAGCGTGAAGATCAGATGAAGAAGAAATACCCGCATCTATTTCCAGAAGATTCGTCAACACCTTCAACAGTCTAATTTATAGGGACGCCCAATTGTAAATCTTTATATTAACATTAACAAACTATCATTTAGTTAAACAAATATAAAGCCCATTAATAGCTCATAGTCTAATTTCCACAAGTGTCGTTCTTTTGTCCAAACCCCAATTATGGTACAAAGCCCAATTACCCAATTTTAGTAATTAGCCCAACATCATGATTACTTCGGATTAAATAAGCATAATAATAACTTAGCTACGAGACATTAATATAAAAAGGTTGAACATAACTTACAATGATTAAAAATAGCGTAGCGTTAGACGGACAGAATTTCGACTTACACCCTTACAACATTCGCTAACATACCCTTATTATTAGAATTATAATTAAAATTAAAATATAAATTATATATATATATATATATTTTACGTATGAGGAGAAGAAGAAAAAAGATGATGATTTGCGATCAGAATTCGGTTGCTTTTATAGGAAAAGTCGACTTTTGGGGCTCCGCGACTCGCGGCATATTTGCCTTCAAACTCCGCGAGTCGCGGAGAATGAAATTACAGCTCAGTCCCTTTGGAGTCTTTCTTGCCGACGGTTTTTATTATTTATTATAATATATAAATAATTATAAGAATTATTTAAATATTATATTATATTTATGTGCATAGTTGACTTGTAATTTTTAGTCCGTTGCGTCGAGCGTTGAGAGTTGACTCTGGTCCCGGTTCCGGATTTTCGAACGTCCTTGCGTACAATTTTATATTTTGTACTTTGCGTTTTAAATCTTGTACTCTTGTAATTTCGAGACGTTTCTTATCAATAATTGGAACCTCTTTGATTGTCTTTTGTACTTTTGAGCTTTTTGGTCGTTTGCGTCTTCAATTCGTCGAATCTGTCTTTTGTCTTCACCTTTTATTATTTAAACGAATATCACTTGTAAATAGAACAATTGCAACTAAAAGCTTGTCTTTCTTGAGGAATAATGCTATGAAATATATGTTTGTTTTTAGCATTATCAAATATTCCCACACTTGAGCGTTGCTTGTCCTCAAGCAATATCGTCTTGAAATACTAGAATCACTTCTTTATTCTTCACACTTTGTACATCGGTGATTTCTATATGGCGGTATAAACAATGGTAGTAACGATATGGTTTACAGTCCCACATGACTATAAAAATTTAGATCCATTAAGGAAATTGGATCTTTATGAAAACATTTGATCTTTTGAAAATTAAATCTAGTTTTTACCCTAGATAAGTTTTCCGGGATAACCCTTTACCGGTGTTTGCAAAATATTTTTGTGGGTTTGGTGGGTTTCAGATTTGAAAATTTTAGCTCAAAACTTGCGGTTTTGTGTCACCCACTTGCTAACCTTGTATTTGGAAAGCAACACATCCAGTTTACTTGTCCCGTATATTACCTTTCGGTAAACTACCGTCCGGTTGTAAAGGAAAGCGTTGAACAAGCAACTGTTAAGGCAATGTCCCCTGACATGCTTTTAATTATGGTCTATAACGTGTCGGATGCAATTACTATCCTTGGTAGAAGCAATAGTAAAGTTCACCCTTATGATTTTTCGGTATGGCACAAGGTCCTGTCTTTGACCACTATGCTGTAGTGACCCGAACTTTTCCATGTTTATATATATTAATTGAGATTGATATTTACATGATTAAATGTTTCCAACATGTTAAGTAATCCAACTTATTAAGACTTGATTAATTGAAATATGTTTCATATAGACAATTGACCACCCAAGTTGATCGGTGATTCACGAACGTTAAAACTTGTAAAAACTATATGATGACATATATATGGATATATATATATAGTTAACATGATACTATGATAAGAAAACATATCATAAAGTATATTAACAATGAACTACATATGTAAAAACAAGACTACTAACTTAATGATTTTTAAACGAGACATATATGTAACGATTATCGTTGTAAAGACATTTAATGTATATATATCATATTAAGAGATATTCATACATGATAATATCATGATAATATAATAATTTAAAATCTCATTTGATATTATAAACATTGGGTTAACAACATTTAACAAGATCGTTAACCTAAAGGTTTCAAAACAACACTTACATGTAACGACTAACGATGACTTAACGACTCAGTTAAAATGTATATACATGTAGTGTTTTAATATGTATTTATACACTTTTGAAAGACTTAAATACACTTATCAAAATACTTCTACTTAACAAAAATGCTTACAATTACATCCTCGTTCAGTTTCATCAACAATTCTACTCGTATGCACCCGTATTCGTACTCGTACAATACACAGCTTTTAGATGTATGTACTATTGGTATATACACTGCTATGATCAGCTCTTAGCAGCCCATGTGAGTCACCTAACACATGTGGGAACCATCATTTGGAAACTAGCATGAAATATCTCATAAAATTACAAAAATATGAGTAATCATTCATGACTTATTTACATGAAAACAAAATTACATATCCTTTATATCTAATCCATACACCAACGACCAAAAACACCTACAAACACTTTCATTCTTCAATTTTCTTCATCTAATTGATCTCTCTCAAGTTCTATCTTCAAGTTCTAAGTGTTCTTCATAAATTCCAAAAGTTCTAGTTTCATAAAATCAAGAATACTTTCAAGTTTGCTAGCTCACTTCCAATCTTGTAAGGTGATCATCCAACCTCAAGAAATCTTTGTTTCTTACAGTAGGTTATCATTCTAATACAAGGTAATAATCATATTCAAACTTTGGTTCAATTTCTATAACTATAACAATCTTATTTCAAGTGATGATCTTACTTGAACTTGTTTTCGTGTCATGATTCTGCTTCAAGAACTTCGAGCCATCCAAGGATCCGTTGAAGCTAGATCCATTTTTCTCTTTTCCAGTAGGTTTATCCAAGGAACTTAAGGTAGTAATGATGTTCATAACATCATTCGATTCATACATATAAAGCTATCTTATTCGAAGGTTTAAACTTGTAATCACTAGAACATAGTTTAGTTAATTCTAAACTTGTTCGCAAACAAAAGTTAATCCTTCTAACTTGACTTTTAAAATCAACTAAACACATGTTCTATATCTATATGATATGCTAACTTAATGATTTAAAACCTGGAAACACGAAAAACACCGTAAAACCGGATTTACGCCGTCGTAGTAACACCGCGGGCTGTTTTGGGTTAGTTAATTAAAAACTATGATAAACTTTGATTTAAAAGTTGTTATTCTGAGAAAATGATTTTTATTATGAACATGAAACTATATCCAAAAATTATGGTTAAACTCAAAGTGGAAGTATGTTTTCTAAAATGGTCATCTAGACGTCGTTCTTTCGACTGAAATGACTACCTTTACAAAAACGACTTGTAACTTATTTTTCTGACTATAAACCTATACTTTTTCTGTTTAGATTCATAAAATAGAGTTCAATATGAAACCATAGCAATTTGATTCACTCAAAACGGATTTAAAATGAAGAAGTTATGGGTAAAACAAGATTGGATAATTTTTCTCATTTTAGCTACGTGAAAATTGGTAACAAATCTATTCCAACCAAAACTTAATCAACTTGTATTGTATATTATGTAATCTTGAGATACCATAGACACGTATACAATGTTTCGACATATCATGTCGACACATCTATATATATTTCGGAACAACCATAGACACTCTATATGTGAATGTTGGAGTTAGCTATACAGGGTTGAGGTTGATTCCAAAATATATATAGTTTGAGTTGTGATCAATACTGAGATACGTATACACTGGGTCGTGGATTGATTCAAGATAATATTTATCGATTTATTTCTGTACATTTAACTGTGGACAACTAGTTGTAGGTTACTAACGAGGACAGCTGACTTAATAAACTTAAAACATCAAAATATATTAAAAGTGTTGTAAATATATTTTGAACATACTTTGATATATATGTATATATTGTTATAGGTTCGTGAATCAACCAGTGGCCAAGTCTTACTTCCCGACAAAGTAAAAATCTGTGAAAGTGAGTTATAGTCCCACTTTTAAAATCTAATATTTTTGGGATGAGAATACATGCAGGTTTTATAAATGATTTACAAAATAGACACAAGTAAGTGAAACTACATTCTATGGTTGAATTATCGAAATCGAATATGCCCCTTTTTATTAAGTCTGGTAATCTAAGAATTAGGGAACAGACACCCTAATTGACGCGAATCCTAAAGATAGATCTATTGGGCTTAACAAACCCCATCCAAAGTACCGGATGCTTTAGTACTTCGAAATTTATATCATATCCGAAGGGTGTCCCGGAATGATGGGGATATTCTTATATATGCATCTTGTTAATGTCGGTTACCAGGTGTTCACCATATGAATGATTTTTATCTCTATGTATGGGATGTGTATTGAAATATGAAATCTTGTGGTCTATTATTATGATTTGATATATATAGGTTAAACCTATAACTCACCAACATTTTTGTTGACGTTTTAAGCATGTTTATTCTCAGGTGATTATTAAGAGCTTCCGCTGTCGCATACTTAAATAAGGACGAGATTTGGAGTCCATGCTTGTATGATATTGTGTAAAAACTGCATTCAAGAAACTTATTTTGTTGTAACATATTTGTATTGTAAACCATTATGTAATGGTCGTGTGTAAACAGGATATTTTAGATTATCATTATTTGATAATCTACGTAAAGCCTTTTAAAAACCTTTATCTATGAAATAAAGGTTATGGTTTGTTTTAAAAATGAATGCAGTCTTTGAAAAACGTCTCATATAGAGGTCAAAACCTCGCAACGAAATCAATTAATATGGAACGTTTTTAGTCAATAAGAACGGGACATTTCATATGCAACCACCGTTCTTACGGTTGACACCCGATTTAGTTCAGGTGACCTAATGAATTCCAGGTGAATTCCTAGGATTTTACGTTCAATGGTAATGAACGCATTGAAAATGGGTTTTCAGAAAACAAATCGGTTTATAATTTTGATCAAAATATTTTCTCGTTCAAGCTCGAGTTTAGATATCATTGAATTCCATGAGTTTGAATTCTCAATCTTTAAGGTCAATCTCTAGGATTGAGTAATATCAGTCTTAAAAGCTGATTTTTAATCTTTAAGGAGATTATCCTTTCTGGGGATCTGATTCATTAGTCTTATCCAGCTAATTTGCATGGTGCCCCCCCATTGTACGAGATAAATCCTTCTCATGGTTAGGATAAATCTGACCACTTGGCGACCCTGTTTGATGCTGAGGTCCGTGGATTTCCTGCTGATTTTAGTGATGACTTTTCTGGATTTTTCGTCAACCTACAGCTGGCCTGGACGACAACTTCATGACCTAGATCAAGAAGCGCGTTTCTTTTTCGGAAGACTTTACTTCCTTTTAATGATGGAATTGATTCATCGTGTAGATCTATCTTTTCTTTTCTTTCATTGGGTAAAACAGTTTAGTTTAGTCCAAAGCAAAAGTATTTTCAGTTATTTGTTACAGATATATGTGACATATGTTTAAGATAACTTGGTAAATTTTCCCACACTTGGCTTTTAGTTTCCTTTTTATCGTCCTCTATTCCATTTTAAATGAATTTTAACATTTTAGTTTGTTTCTCAATTTATGTCCTTTCCGAGGTAACAATAATTTCGGTGTTAAAACCTAGTTTTATCGTTCATAAATATGTATAAATATGATTTTGAATTCATTTAATTGAAAATTTTGAAAAATTTTACTAGAATTGGGTAGTCAGTATATAAGACTAGGGCTATTCTTTATTATCAGAGAGCACTAGATTCTAATACAACTACTGCTTTACTAGTATTTTTAATGGTAACCAAGTGTTTAAGATAAAAATTTTAAAATCCGAAAGAATTTAACCCCTTCCCACACTTAAGATCTTGCAATGCCCTCATTTGCAAGAAATCAGTAACAATTTAAATTATTGAGGGTGATTTGTGTGAAAATGATTAAATTTTTACCAAAGTTTCCAAATATATTGGCGTTTGTTTGCTGAATGATAAATGGTGCACATCATTTGTTCATTCTGTCTTGTTGTTATTTCACATATATTTTGCATCTTGTCGTCAAAATTAGTTGCTTTTGCTGAACTTAATGCCAGTCTTTGAAAATGCGTTGTTTTACCCTGTTGTGTACATAAGATAAACTGCAAACATATATACATATTTTTGAAGTTTGGTATATTACCCCACATTCAAAAATTATTAAAATCTAAGAATAAAAGTTAGACAATTATAAAAACTATTACAATATTAACAAAAGTTTTAAACGTATCAATCATTACAAATTACAAAATAAAAAAAAATAATAAGTAAACTAAGGATGATATTGGTACCAATAGGGGTTCCAGGCATAACCATAGGTGCTATAGAATGCTTCGGCAGGGTCATACGTAGGATACGGTGGCTGCATCTCTATAAACCAGGGAGGGAAGATGGGTTTCGGTGTAGGAATATAGTTTCTACCTATATGTTGGCAATGAGCTATGATTTGGTTCTGATGAACTTGCCAATCTTCAAATGCTCTCTGTCTAGCATTTTCGTATTCCTGAGAAGCTATAAACCTTTGCATTTCTTGCATCTCATTCCCCCCTCCTACATTACCTTGCTGTTGGTTTCTCTCCACCTGTGGATGTCTACCATGGTATTGTACTGCGGCGTTATTTCGCCTCTTCAAAACTTTCGCACCATGGTATACATTTAAACCTATAGTATCGCGGGGTTCCGGTTCTTCTACTAATAATCCCCCCCGACTTATATCCACACTGAGATATTCACCAATCAAAGTAATAAAAATACCACCTCCTATTATGCTATGCGGTCGCATCCCCCGAACCATAGCTGATAAATAATAACCCACACAATATGGTATACTTACAGCGCTTTGTGGGTCTCGAATACACATATGGTAAAACAAATCCTGTTCATTTACTTTTTCCTTGTTCTTACCCCTTTGTGTAATCGAATTAGCTAAAAACCTATGAATCACTCTTAATTCGGCTCTATCTATATCCAAATAAGAGTAATTTCCCCCTTTGAAACGGTGATGGCTTGTCTTTTGACTCCACACACCGTGTGTATCAAAATTTTCATCTATCTTTCTACCGTTTAGTATCAACCCTCTACAATCGGCAGATGCTAACTCCTCAGGCGTATATATACGTAAAGCCTGAGCCATGTCCAGTAAAGACATGTGGCGCATCGAACCGCCTAACAAAAATCTAATAAAAGAACGATCGGTTAAACTAGCTACCCGATCATTCAACTCTATACTACATAACAATTCTTCACACCATACTTTATATACAGGTCTACGCATGGTGAATAAACGTACCCAGTCATTAAAAGTAGAATTACCATACCTCTGTACAAGTAATTCCCTAATTGGCCCGGCCAATTCTACAGCTTCTAAGGGTCCCCATTCTATGACCCTCGGTACCTCAACAACCTTAGAATGAAGAGTATGCAAACCCCTTTGGTATTTTGGATAATCTATCCAAAGTCTGTCAAATCTCAGGTTCGGGTGCAACTCTTCCAAGTGCATATCAGAAAAGGTCATGACTGGATGAGGTATATCCTGCTTGTAGTAGTTATCCACCTCCTGTTGTTCCACATTCTCAGCAGGAGCATTGCGGGCTTGGGATGAAGATTCTCCCCTTTCAGTCTGCAAAACACATCAAACACAATTTTTGTGCATCCAAATATGCATTAGTGTCAGCAAAATCATCAATCAAAATAATTACAATGACATGATCAATTTATATCAAACTTAAGCTCATTTTCATATTTTCATCAAATCTACACTTTTTCAAATAAGCATATACGAAAATGTTCGCCAAGTTCATAAGCATTCAATTCAAATAACATGTCAAAATAATCATTACTAGCAATTAAACAAGTTTCAAATGGCATTATCTCTCAAAAATCAAGTTCATGAATTTTAGACTTGAAAAAGTCCACTTTAATTCTCAAAATCATGTTTAGGCTCAAAGTTTGGATCATTTAACTACCTAAACATGTTACACTACTTAATTTAGCAACAATTCATGACAAAAATCGGCCATAACCTGTTTATATCAAAAAGCCCCAAATTTGCTCAAGAACACAAACCCTAGATTACTCAAAATTTGAAGTTTAAAGCTTCTAATCATGTTAAACAGCATCAATCTAGGTTATATAAGCATAATACATAAACAAATTAAGCCTAATTACACTAAAAAGCATCAAAATCAAATTGGGAAAAAAAATGGCTCAAGAACACTAATTTCTAATTAAATGGTGTTTAGGTGTAGAAATTTACCGTTTTTCTTGAGTAATTCCTAGATAGCATCCTTCTCAACATGATTTTAGTAAAAGATTTGGTGATTAACGGTTAAAAATTGTAATTTTGGGGGTTTTTTCTCGGTTTTTTTCGTGCAGTTTTCGCAGTATTTTTGAGTTGTGGTGTGTGGTTTGAGCTGTTCTTGCGTTTTATTTTTTTTCTGTAAATTGGTCCTCCCGCGACTCGCGGAGATTTCCCCTTCAAACTCCGCGAGTCGCGGAGTTTGCTATTTTTTTTTTTTTATATAATCATTAACTTATAAAACAATTAAGTACTTAATTTTTAAAATTTTGTTTCCCTTGTTATTTAGGACGAGGTCGTTTCGGATCGATGTCCTAGTCCGTCCTTCGATAAAATTTTAAAATTTGTCTTTTTGTAGCGATTGTTTTAAAAGCTAAGATTTTTTTTTGTTTTTTAATGTTTTTGGCATACTTTAATTCAATAAGATTAAAAATAATGATAATAAAAGTTCTCGTCCCTCCCTCGGGTAAAGCAATTTCGGTTCAAAGACCTAGTCTTCAACTTACGACGAATTTTAAAAATCATATTTTAACTTAATGAGATAAAGTAAATTTTTATTTTTAAATTCACCCAACTTAAATATAAAATTCAAAATTAATATTAAAATTTCACACCAAACTTAAAATTTGAAATGCATAAAATTAAAAATTCATATTTTTAAAAATTAAAAATTCACACCAAACTTAATTTAAAAATTCATATTATAAATTCATACCAAACTTATATTAATTTTTCAAATATTTACAATTTTAAAAATATTGTTTTTACAAAGTTTACAATATTAATTTAAGATTTATATATTAATTTTAAAAACATGGTAAAAATAAAATTAAAAATCTTTTTGGCTTTTTATCCCACTTTAATCAATCAAATATTATCAAAAATATGCGCCCCTCTTTTCGGTAAAGTAATTTCGGTTCCAAGACCTAATTTAACTCATGACGAATTTTTGAAATATTTTGGGTTGATTGATTAAAGATATTTATACCTTAAGAATAAACGTTAAATTTCGCAGTGATGTAATAAATTTTTGAATGATATCAATAATTTCGGTCGCCAAACCTAATTTTATTCAATATCAATTTAATACTTTTTAGCGAACAAATTAGCGTTTATTATCAAAAGGTTAAAAATAAAAATAAAAATAAAAACTGTACAGACATACCTGTGAAATAGATTTCTTAGTTATATGATCTATCCCATTCATAAGATAGTCGGTTTAATTGGTTTTCCATGGCTACATAGGCGTAACCTCGAGCATTCAGTGTCTTTTCTTCTAAACATATGAACGGTCCGTCTCTGCATAAAGTAACAAATTCGGTATTTGAATAGGTTTGATTGTTTGAACATTTACCTCCATGTGACCATTTTCCGCATTTGTGACATCGTTCTAGGTGTCGTGCTCTTCTTTTCGCTGCGGATTTTGATTTTCCTTTACCAAATTGTAACTTATTATCTTCGCATCTGGATTCTTTTCTAACTTCGTCCATTCTTTCTCTGATTACTGATACTATTTCACTTGGTAGTATGTCATTATTTCTTTTAGTGATCAAAGCGTGTAGCATTAGACCATGGTTTAGTTCACAGGCAGTCTTCATTTTGTAAAAACCTAAAAAAAATAAAAATTCAGAATGGGGGGAGAAGACTAGTTCTTTAGGGTCTGCTAGGGAAAGACCATTCGGGTTCCATTTTCGAGAACTACACGAAAACAAACAATCTAACTCTAACAGAAATACATATTATCCTTTAAATACTTGATTCTCTCCACACTTAGTTAGCTGTGGTGTCGAAATTGTGATTAACTTCGTTGTCGACTTCCATCGGACCATGTATGTAATGTTTAACTCTGTGACCATTAACTTTAAATTCAATCCCATTTGAATTTATTAATTCTATCGTTCCGTATGGGAAAACTCTTTTGACTATGAATGGTCCAGACCATCTTGATTTCAATTTTCCAGGAAATAGCTTGAATCGTGAATTAAAAAGAAGAACTCTGTCTCCTTCTTTAAATTCTTTTGAACTTCTGATTCTTTTATCATGCCATTTCTTCGTTCTTTCTTTATAGATTAACGAATTTTCGTATGCTTCATGTCTTAATTCTTCTAACTCATTTAGTTGACTTAATCGTAGACGTCCGGCTTCATGTAAATCAAGATTACATGTCTTCAAAGCCCAAAATGCTTTGTGTTCAATTTCTACTGGAAGATGACATGCTTTTCCATAAACAAGTCTAAAAGGTGTGGTTCCAATTGGAGTTTTGTAGGCTGTTCTAAAAGCCCAGAGTGCATCCTCCAATTTAATGGACCATTCCTTCGGATTTGATCCTACAGTTTTCTCTAGAATACGTTTTAAAGCTCGGTTGGTATTTTCAACTTGTCCACTTGTTTGTGGATGATATGCGGTGGAGATTTTATGAGTTACTCCATATCTTTTAAGAACTTTCTCAAGTTGATTATTACAGAAATGAGTACCCCGATCACTTATGAAAGCTTTCGGTGTTCCAAACCTTGCAAAAAGACGTTTTAAAAAGTTGACTATAACTCGTGCATCGTTAGTTGGGAGAGCTTGTGTTTCCGCCCATTTAGATACATAATCAATGGCTACGAGTATATATAGATTATTATGAGATTTTGGAAATGGACCCATAAAGTCAATACCCCAAATGTCAAATACTTTACATACTTGGATGACATTTTGTGGCATTTCATCACGTTGACTTATTTTTCCGGCCCTTTGACATGCATCACAGGATTTGCAAAGAAGGTGTGCGTCTTTGTAAATTGTAGGCCAATAGAATCCAGCTTCATAAACTTTTCTTGCTGTTAGTTGAGGCCCATAATGCCCTCCTGTTGGTCCTGTGTGACAATGGTTTAATATTTTACTAGCTTCATCTCCAAATACACATCGGCGTATTATTCCATCGGGATAACTTTTAAACAGATGTGGATCTTCCCAAAAATAGTGTTTTATATCACTGAAGAATTTCTTTCGTCTTTGGTACGATAATCCTTTTTCAAGGAATCCATAAACCAAGTAGTTTGCATAGTCTGCAAACCATGGGATTTCTTTATAATCTATCTTCAATAGATATTCATCAGGAAAGTTGTCTTGTATGGTCGATTCATTCAGAACTTCTAATTCGGGATTTTCAAGACGAGAAAGATGATCAGCGGCGAGATTTTCTGCTCCCTTTTTGTCTCGGATTTCAATATCAAACTCTTGTAATAGTAAGATCCAACGAATTAATCGTGGTTTGGCATCTTGTTTTGAAAATAGGTATCTAAGAGCAGAATGGTCGGTATAGACCACCGTTTTTGCTAGAACGAGATATGATCGAAATTTGTCAAAAGCAAAGACAATAGCAAGGAGTTCTTTTTCAGTAGTTGTATAGTTCGTTTGTGCTCCTTGTAACGTCTTACTAGCATAATATATAGGTTGAAATCGTTTTTCAATCCTTTGTCCTAAAACGGCTCCCATTGCAAAATCACTTGCATCGCACATTAGTTCAAATGGTAGATTCCAATTTGGTGTTATCATGATCGGCGCATTAGTGAGTTTCTCTTTAAGAATATTAAAAGATTTGATACACTCATCTGAAAAGATGAATGGTGCATCCTTTTCTAGGAGTTTATTCATAGGAGTGGCAATCTTAGAAAAATCTTTTATGAAACGTCGGTAAAAACCGGCATGCTCTAAAAAACTCCTAACTCCTCTAACATTGGTGGGATGTGGAAGTTTAGCAATTACATCTACTTTAGCTCTATCCACTTCAATTCCTTCTTTTGAAATTTTATGTCCAAGAACGATGCCTTCTTTAACCATGAAATGGCATTTCTCCCAATTAAGTACTAGATTGGATTGTTCGCATCTAAGAAGCATTCGTTCCAGATTAACTAGACATGATTCAAATGTATCACCGAAGACTGAAAAGTCATCCATGAAAACTTCCATGCATTCTTCTATCATGTCGTGAAAAATCGCCATCATGCACCTTTGAAAGGTTGCAGGGGCGTTGCAAAGTCCAAATGGCATGCGTTTGTAAGCGAAAGTACCATAAGGGCACGTGAATGTGGTTTTCTCTTGATCCTCGGGTGCTATTGGAATTTGAAAATATCCGGAAAATCCATCTAGAAAACAATAGTAACTATTTCCGGCTAATCTTTCCAACATTTGATCTATGAAAGGTAAGGGAAAGTGATCTTTTCTGGTGGCGTCATTTAATTTTCTATAATCAATACACACACGCCATCCTGTTACAGTTCTAGTAGGAATAAGCTCATTTTTCTCATTTGTAATGACAGTCATGCCACCCTTCTTAGGCACGCATTGAACTGGGCTTACCCATGGACTATCAGAGATTGGATAAATTAAACCTGCATCTAGCAGTTTAATAATCTCTTTCTTAACTACATCTTGCGTATTAGGATTTAGTCTTCGTTGGCGTTGCACATACGTTTTATGACCTTCTTCCATAAGGATTTTATGTGTGCAATACGAAGGACTTATTCCTTTAATATCATGAATCTTCCATGCAATGGCTGATTTATGAGCTTTCAACACAGAAATGAGTTGTGATTTCTCATTTTCAGTAAGAGAAGACGATATTATTACAGGTAATTCAGATTCACCATGTAAATAAGCGTATTCCAAATGGTTTGGAAGTGGCTTTAACTCTAATTTCGGAGGTTCTTCTATCGATGATTTATATCGATATCTGTCTTCTTCTTTTAGCATTTGAATTTCTTCTGTTGTTGGTTCATATCCATTAGCTATAAGTGTAGCTAACATTTCAGCTTCATCAATTGGTTCATTACCTTCTCCTAAAGAACATTCTCCTGTTCCTTGTAATTCTGGAAATTCTTCTAATAATTCTGCATGTGCATCTATAGTTTGAATATAATAACATGTATCATCTGCAGATTGTGGTTGTTGCATTGCTCTATCAACTGAAAAGGTAACACTCTCATCCTCTATACTTAGGGTCAGTTTCTTACCGAACACGTCTATCATTGCTTTAGCCGTGTTTAAGAATGGTCTTCCTAATATGAGAGGAACTTGAGAATCTTCTTCCATGTCCAGAACAACAAAATCTACTGGAAATACTAAAGTACCAACTTTAACTAGCATGTTCTCCATTATCCCTCTAGGATATTTTATTGATCTATCGGCTAGTTGTATGCTTATTCTGGTTGGTTTCAATTCTCCAAGGTCTAGTTTAGCGTATAGTGAATACAGCATTAGATTTATACTAGCACCTAAGTCTGCCAATGCTTCTATTGAACTAAGACTACCCAGAAAACATGGAATTGTGAAACTTCCTGGATCAGATAGTTTTTCTGGTATCTTATTCAACAGCACTGCTGAACAATTAGCATTCATAGTAACAGCCGAGAGTTCTTCCATTTTCTTTCTATTTGAGATTAGATCTTTCAAGAATTTAGCATATCTAGGCATTCCTGAAATCACATCAATGAAAGGAAGATTTACATTTATCTGTTTAAACATATCCAAGAATTTGGATTGCTCGGCTTCAAGTTTTTCTTTCTTCATTTTACTCGGATAAGGAAGTGGTGGTTGATATGGTTTAACATAAGGTTTAGCCTTAGCTGTGTTATCTTCATTAATCTTTTCAACTACCGGTTCTTTTTCCTTATCTTGATCAGGTTGTGGTTCTTGTGGAGTAGGAATGGCTTCATCAGAAGTTATAGGTATTTCAGGTGGTTTAAGTGTTGTACCACTTCTTGTGGTAATGGCTTTAGCTGTTTCATTCCGGGGGTTAGCGTTTGTATCACTAGGTAGACTTCCCGGTTTTCTTTCACCTATTAACCTTGCTAGGTTACTTACTTCTTGTTCCAGATTTTGAATAGAAGCTTGTTGATTTCTAAATGCTTGAGCATTTTGTTCATTGGTTTGTTTCTGAGATGTGAAAAACTGTGTTTGAGTTTCAACTAGCTTTGTCATCATATCTTCTAAATTCGGCTTTTTATCATCGGTTTGTTGTGGTGGTTTGTTTTGAAAATTCGGTCTTTGCTGATTGTAAGTATTATTGGATACTTGTTGATTGCTAGGACCTTGTTGGTTGTTGTATGGAATATTTCGGTTATAATTCTGGTTTTGATTGTAAATCGGTCTTGGCGGTTGATAATTATTCTGATAATTATTTCCAGGCCTTTGGTTTATGTATGAAATATTCTCTCTTTGTTCCATTGTTAATTCAATACTGAGACAATCTTTTGTCAAATGTGGTCCGCCACACTGCTCACAACTAATTCGTATTGAGTGAATATCCTTAGTCATCTTTTCCATTCGTCTCTCCACAGCATCTACTTTGCGGAAATGGAATCTAAGTCATGGCTAGAATCGGCTCTAGCTGCTTTAGATGATCTAATGATATCTTTTTCTTGGTGCCACTCATGTGAGTGGGAAGCAGTGTTATCAATAATTTTGTAAGCATCAGTTTCGGTTTTCTTCATAATAGAACCACCAGCTGCTATATCTATGTCTTTCCTTGTAGTGATGTCGCATCCTTGGTAGAATATTTGTACTATTTGACAGGTGTCTAAACCATGTTGCGGACATCCTCTTAACAACTTTCCATATCTTGTCCATGCCTCATATAGAGTTTCATTTGGTTTCTGTGTAAACGTAACAATTTCTGCTTGAAGTCTTACGGCTTTAGATGCAGGAAAGAATTGTTTAAGAAATTTGTCAACTAAAACATCCCATGTATCAATCGCCCCTTCAGGTAACGATTTCAACCAATCTTTGGCTTCTCCCTTTAAAGTCCAGGGAAATAACATGAGATATATCTGTTCATCCTCCACTTCTCGGATTTTAAATAGTGTGCAGATCCTATTAAAGGTACGTAGATGTTCATTTGGATCTTCCTTCGGCGCACCACTAAATTGACATTGATTAGTCACCATGTGTAGAATTTGTCCTTTGATTTCATAATCTGGCGCATTAATGTCTGGATGAGTAATTGCGTGACCTTGGCCAGTACGTTTAGCTCTCATTCGGTCTTCCATACTTAAAGGTTCCAGATTCTCCATAATTGAATTTGTTGAATCGGTATCACTAGATGATTCTGATTTAATGGTTCGTTCCTCAACAATCTCTGTTTGAATGATTGGTGGCTCCGGAGGAAAGTTTAGTGGTTCAGGATCTACGAACCGTTCCTGAATATTCTCCGGATTCCCAATTGTGAGGTTGGGTTCAAAAAATGGATTATCGGAAATTTGAACTGAAGTACTTGGTCGACTGGATGACGATTCTAAAGAAAAATCAACGGCGGTTATATTTGCTAAATGTCTTGATCTAGTTACAGGTGGTGAACGTACAAAAGGTGGTGAACGTCTTGCTCGGTGCATTCACTGAATATCCTATTAGTTTTAAAAAGGAAAGAAAAATTATAATAAGTTATCCAATTAATAGACTTTTCTGATTTTGCCCACGTTTCGAATAGCCAAAAGATGCAGCAGAGGGGCAGGATTCGTTTGGTCTCAATATAATTGAGGACTGTTTGGCTCCAATAACCCGGTCCACGTACAAATCCAACTATTACTACGAACCAGAAAATTTTGATGTCTATTAATTTAACCACTTAAAATAAATTTTCGTAATTTTAAGAAATTTAGATAAGAAGTAGAATAAAAATCTATGTCCTAAAACTAGAATAGCGAGAAATAAGAAAGAAAAAGAGTTCGTCGAAAAAGGTCGAAAAAGAAAAATGGTTGAAAAATAAAAGGTGACGGAAAAATAAAAGAAACTTATAAAACTTAAAAATACTTGACTAACCTAACCTTATTACTACAACTAACTTAAAATTATAATCGCAAATTGAAATTACTAATTGGAATGATAATTGATACATAGGTAAAAAGTCATCTAAAAATATTAAAGCTTACAAGAAAAACTAAATCCCAAATAGAAATAACTTAAAAAGAAACTAAAACTTAAAAAGGCGTCGCAAAATTCTAAAGCACCTAAATCTTAGTCTAAAGAAAAAGCACTTAAGGAATTCTACGGCAAAGCCTAAAAATCTAGGAGTAAAAATAACTATGGCAAAAACTAAGTTTAAAACTAAATATGAGCTAAAAATACAAAAGTTACGCTAAAGCGATTAAAAAGGGACAAAATATAAAAATATACAAAAAGTTGTAAAAATTACAATTTTTTATAAAAATATTATTTTTATATTATTTATTTAATAAAACTACTAATTTTACAAATTAATTAAACTAATTTAAACAAAATATACAAAATAATAATAAAAACTAATTAAAAACTAATTAAAAACTAAAAACATAATTAGGGTTTTAATTAATAAATAATAATAATAATAATAATAACTCCGTAATTAATGCCTGATTAGGGCTTCTGTCGCGTGTCAGAATACCTCCGCGAGTTGCGGTATTTAATGCATCAAACCCCGCGAGTCGCGGGGTTCAGTATTTCAACTGACAGGTTTAATTTCAACGCGTTTTTCTTTATTTATTTATTTATTTTATTTTCTGTTTTTAAATATGTGTATTAATAAAACTTTATATTTAAAACTTAAATAAAAATAGAATTACTTTATAATTTTATAAATAAAAATCTTAAAACTAGATTTATATATATTTTTTTTTATATTTATATGTTTTTAAATAAAAACAAAATACTTAAATAAAACTTATGTTTTTATAAAAACAAAGAAACTTTATAAAACTTAAATATTTATCAAACTCCTAAAAATATTTATATTTTTGTTTTTCTTTTTATATTTTCGAATATTTAAAACGTTTTTTTTTTTACAAAAACGAATTTTAATAAAAGTAAACTAAAAATCTTTTTTTTTTATATTAGTGTTGCGCTTCCGGCTTTTAAGAGAGTTCCCCGGCAGCGGCGCCAAAAATACTTGATGTGGTAGCGGAGTGGTATATAATACTATTAAATTTTACAACGAAAATACTATTAAATACGATACAATTTTACACAAGATATTTATTTATTTATAGAATGGATATACTTAAACCTTGCTACAACACTTATAGGCAGTGTACCTAATCGTACAGTAGTGTAGTTTTTAGTAAGTCCGGTTCGTTCCACAGGGAATCTTTTTTAAACAAAGCTCAACGATATATTAGTTTACTTTTATAAAAATACAAATATATATATAAGTAATATTATTATTATAAAGGGGGGTTTTACCGTTTAATGACCGGTTTGTCGATTTTAAAACTTTAGTCGCAGTTAAAACCAAATGTAAAATATTAAAAATAAATACAAGACTTAAATTAAAGCATGAAGTAAATAACGATAAATGAAATTGCGAATAATAAAAGTGCGATAAAATAAACTTGCGATAATTAAAAAGTACGATAATTAAAAGTGCAATTAAATACAATAACAATAAATAAAGTGCGATAATTAGAAGTGCAATTAAATATAAAATAAAGGAAATTAAATATGAAATAAAAGAATTATGCTTATTTAAAATTCCGTAATCATGATGTTTGACGTGTTGATTTTAGTTTTATGCCCATGGGTTAATTGTCCTTTGTCCTGGATTATTTAATATGTCCGTCTGGTTTTTGTCCATAACAGTCCATCAGTCATAAATATAAAGTGCGAGTGTCCTCGTCAAATTATCCTTATACCCGAAGTTAAATATTCTAACTAATTGGGGATTTAAACTGTAATAAGATTTTAATACTTTGTTTAATAATTACACCAGGTTGTCAACTGAGTGTAATCCAAGGTTTTAATATTTTGTTATCAATTATACCAAGTGTCCTTGTACATAATTTCACCCCTGTTTTAATTATTCTAGTGGCTATTAATCCATTCCCGTGTCCGGTTAAATGAACGATTATTCATACATATAAATACCCCGCCCATCGTGTCCGATTGAGTGTATATGGTAATTTATAGGGACGCCCAATTGTAAATCTTTATATTAACATTAACAAACTATCATTTAGTTAAACAAATATAAAGCCCATTAATAGCCCATAGTCTAATTTCCACAAGTGTCGTTCTTTTGTCCAAACCCCAATTATGGTACAAAGCCCAATTACCCAATTTTAGTAATTAGCCCAACATCATGATTACTTCGGATTAAATAATCATAATAATAACTTAGCTACGAGACATTAATATAAAAAGGTTGAACATAACTTACAATGATTAAAAATAGCGTAGCGTTACACGGACAGAATTTCGACTTACACCCTTACAACATTCGCTAACATACCCTTATTATTAGAATTATAATTAAAATTAAAATATAAATTATATATATATATATATTTTACGTATGAGGAGAAGAAGAAAAAAGATGATGATTTGCGATCAGAATTCGGTTGCTTTTATAGGAAAAGTCAACTTTTGGGGCTCCGCGACTCGCGGCATTTTTGCCTTCAAACTCCGCGAGTCGCGGAGAATGAAATTACAGCTCAGTCCCTTTGGAGTCTTTCTTGCCGACGGTTTTTATTATTTATTATAATATATAAATAATTATAAGAATTATTTAAATATTATATTATATTTATGTGCATAGTTGACTTGTAATTTTTAGTCCGTTGCGTCGAGCGTTGAGAGTTGACTCTGGTCCCGGTTCCGGATTTTCGAACGTCCTTGCGTACAATTTTATATTTTGTACTTTGCATTTTAAATCTTGTACTCTTGTAATTTCGAGACGTTTCTTATCAATAATTGGAACCTCTTTGATTGTCTTTTGTACTTTTGAGCTTTTTGGTCGTTTGCGTCTTCAATTCGTCGAATCTGTCTTTTGTCTTCACCTTTTATTATTTAAACGAATATCACTTGTAAATAGAACAATTGCAACTAAAAGCTTGTCTTTCTTGAGGAATAATGCTATGAAATATATGTTCGTTTTTAGCATTATCATTGTTCGATTTGGTAAATAGGGGAAACTAAATCCAAGATACATCAGGCCATTCAAGATTATAGATCGTGTCGGACCAGTAGCTTACCGACTTGAGTTACCTCAACAACTCGCGGCTGTACATAACACTTTCCACGTCTCGAATTTGAAGAAATTTTTTGCTAAAGAAGATCTCACTATTCCGCTAGACGAAATCCAAATCAATGAAAAACTTCAATTCATCGAAGAACCCGTCAAAATAATGGATCATGAGGTTAAAAGACTTAAGCAAAATAAAATACCAATTGTTAAGGTTCGATGGAATGCTCGTAGAGGACCTGAGTTCACCTGGGAACGTGAAGATCAGATGAAGAAGAAATACCCGCACCTATTTCCAGAAGATGCGTCAACACTTCCAACAGCTTGAAATTTCGGGACGAAATTTATTTAGCGGGTAGGTACTGTAGTGACCCGAACTTTTCCATGATTATATATTAAATGAAAACTATATTTGCATGATTAAATGTTTCCAACATGTTAAGCAATCAAACTTGTTAAGACTTGATTATTTGAAATGAGTTTCATGTAGACAATTGACCACCATTAAAACTTGTAAAAACGACATGATGATATATATATGGACATATATATGGTTATCATGAGATTATGATAAGTAAGTATCTCAATAAGTATATTAACAATGTGTGATATACATAAAAAATGAGAATATTGAATTATGAAGCTCGAAACGATATACATAACGATTATCGTTATAACAATGTCTTACTAAATACATATGTATTGTATTAAGATATTGATATACTATATTTAACATGATAAAATGATAATTAAGTATATCATTGAGTGTATTAACAATGAACTATACAAGTAAGATGAGACTACTAACTTAAGAATTTTGAAACGAGACATATATGTAACGATTATCGTTGTAACGACATTTTAAAGTACATATATCATATCAAGATATATTCATTGTTGGTGATTTGTGTCACCAATATGATTTAAGTGTAATGGGATTAATTTGATAACCAAAATAACCTTGATAAATATCGAACAAGTTTGGGAAAGTGTGGAGTGCACAATGGTTTGAACTTATCTTGATTATGACGGGGGTTCGGGGGCAGCACCCCCGATAGTAGGGTCCAAGGGGTGGCAACCCCTGGTGGGGTCCAAGGAGCAGAACCCCTGGCTGGGGTCGAGCTGATTAAAAATATGTTAAAATTTAATTTTAAGATTTCAACAACATTAAATAAGATCGTTAACTAAGACACATATCAAAGTACTTCTACTTAGCAAAAATACTTACAATTTCATTATCATTCATTTTCATCAACAATTTTACTCGTATGCACCCGTATTCGTACTCGTACAATACACAGCTTCTAGATATATTTACTATTGGTATATACCAATAGGAAACCATCATGATCAGCCATAATTGATTGGAATTTGGAGTCTTTCATGTAGGGTTTATCTTTTGACTAATTGTAAGAATTATTGCAACTAAATTCCAAGCTTAAAAGTTAATCAAATTTGACTACATATACATGCATATTCACGTCCATAATTCTATCACCATAACCCATTTGATTTCAATCTTAATCTTAATTTTCTTTCTACATAAACACTTTCATTCAATAACACATCTATATTCAGCAACCTTTCTTCATCTACATCAAATTCTACTTTAAAATCTAATCTATAATCGTCATAAGAAAAATCATTCAAGAATCATTTCAAGTGTACTAGATTACTACCAAGCTTTCTAATCCAATCCAAATAGCCATCCAAGATCAAGAAACCTTTGTTATTTACAGTAGGTTATCTTTCTTATTCAAGGTAATACTCATATCCAAACTTTGATTCGATTTCTATAACTATAAACTATCTTGATTCGAGTAATAATCTTACTTGAAATTGTTTATGTGTCATGATTCTGCTTCAAGAACTTCCAAGCCATCAAAGATCCATTCAAGCTCAAGATTGTTTTTGTCATTTCCAGTAGTTTTACCTACTATACTTGAGGTAGTAATGATGTTCGTAACATCATTCAATTCATATATAAATAACTATCTTATTCGAATATTTGAAAACGTAATCACTAGAACATAGTTTAGTTAATTCTAAACTTGTTCGCAAACAAAGTAAATCCTTCTAACTTGACTTTTAAAATCAAATAAACACATGTTATATATCTATATGATATGCTAACTTAATGATTTAAAACCTGGAAACACAAAGAACACCGTAAAACCGGACATACGCCGTCGTAGTGAAACCGGGGGCTATTTTGGGTTTGAAATATAAAAAATATCTTAATCTTTGAATTGGAAGTTTGTTTTCTGGAAAAATGATATTTCATATGAACATGATACTATATTCAAAAATCATGGTTAAACACAAAGTGGAAATATGTTTTTTTCAAAATGGTCATCAAGATGTCGTTCTTTCGACGGAAATGACTACCTCTTTCAAGAATGAATTGTAACCCGTATTTCTGACTATAAACTTATACTTTTTCTATTTAGTTTCATAAATTACAGTCCATTATGAAACCATAGCAACTTGAATCACTCAAAACGGATTTAAAACGAAGAAGTTATGGGTAAAACAAGATTGGATAATTTTGCTTGTTGTAGCTACGTGAAATTTGTAACAAATCTATACTAATCATATCCTAGCTAACTTATATTGTATTATACATGTATTCTAACATATATTATGTAAATCTTGGGATAACATAGACACGTATACAATGTTTTGACATATCATATCGACCTATCTATATATATTATTTGGAACAACCATAGACACTCTATATGCTGTAATGTTCGAGTTCGCTATACAGGGTTGAGGTTGATTCCAAAAATATATATACTTTGATTTGTGATCTAGCCTGAGACATGTATACACTGGGTCATTGATTGATTCAAGATAATATATATTGATTTATTTCTGTACATCTAACTGTGAACAAGTAGATATAGGTTACTAACGAGGACTGCTAATTTAATAAACTTAAATCGTTAAAACGTAATAAAAAATGTTGTGAATATATTTTGATCATACTTTGATATATATGTACATATTTGTTATAGGTTCGTGAATCGACCAGTGGCCAAATCCTTTTTCCGACAAAGTAAAAATCTGAGAAAGTGAGTTATAGTTTCATTTTTAATATCTAATATTTTTGGGATGAGAATACATGCAGATTTGAAAATGATTTATAAAATAGACACAAGTAATTGAAACTACATTCTATGTTGAATCGTTATACCGGATATCGCCCTTGTTGAACTTGGTAACCTAAGAATTGGTGTTTATTATAATTGCCACCAGTTGACGTGAATCCTAAAGATAGATCTATGGGCTTTGACACGTCCCAGTCAGAGAATTTGAACTGCTTTAGTACTTCGATATTATTTATGGGGATATTCTAGATGCATTTTGTAAATGTCGGTTACCAGGTGTTCAAACATAGGAATGATTTTTATGCAGATTGCATGTTATTGAAAGATGAAATCTTGTGGTCTATTATTATTACAATTTGATATATAGATTTAAACCTATAACTCACCAACAATTTTTTGTTGACATTTAAACCATGTTTATTCTCAGGTGATTATTAAGAGCTTCCGCTTTTGCATACTAAATTAAGGACAAGATTTGGAGTCCATGTTTGTATAATATTGTTTAAAAACTGCATTCGAAGACATATATTGTTGTGTATTATTATTGTAAACCATTATGTAATAATTGTGTCAAAACATTATATTTTAGATTATCATTATTTGATAATCGTCGTAGTATTTTAAACCTTTATCGATAAAATAAAGGTTATGGTTTGTTTTAAAATCGAATGCAGTCATTGAAAAACGTCTCATATAGAAGTCAAACCTCGCAACGAAATCAATTAAATTGGAACATTTATAATCAATATGAACGGGACATTTCACTATGGCACTACCGGCTTGATGGTTCATACCATAACATTCACAACTAAATACGTCATATACACATACGTATAATTACTCCACTCACCTTATAGACTAGGCGATGAATTAACAACTCCGAAAGCTTCAAGGTGAAGTACCTAATACAATAAATACAATTTCAATACACCAAACTAGTTGGACTTGACACCACATTTATCACTTAAGAATTTAATGACCCGATTGCATTAAATGACTCATTTACACCCAAACCACCCATTAATGGCCAAGACCCATTATAAATCACTAAAAGCTAGTGATTATAGTCCAATATCAACAAATAATACCATCTAGGGTATTTTCATACCCATCTTGCCCAAACTAGGTCAACATTACCCATTTGACTCATTTTAACACTTAAACTTACAAATTTATTCAAACTTAACCCATTTACAAAACTTTCGACAATTAGCAAGTGTATTAGTGCCTAACAACACAATTAACACTTACAAATCTCAAACTACAAGACCAAACCCTAGGTTATACCTTTTAGGGTTTTCCTTTCATCCATATAACCCAAATTCGCCCATTTAACCCCCAAATGGGTCATACAAGTCTCAAGTAACCAAAACCCTAGCCATAAACCAACACTATCAAATCGTAGCTAGAGACGTAAGGAACAACTTTAAAACTTGTACTTGGGTGAGATTTGATCTCCTTCTTCTCCAAGTGAGCTCTCTCTCACTAGAAACTTAACTCTCTCTCTAAAATTGAATTTAGGTAGATGAAGATGTGATAAATGAGTTTAGGATAAGCTTGAACCAGTTTTAGACTCCCCAAAACCGTCCATAAGTGAAAAGACCAATACACCCTCAAAGATGCCATTTAATTTGGGTCAAAAATGTCAAACAGAGACATTTGTCGCATTTCGCGACAATCTGTCGCGTTACGCGACACCCAAACATGACACACACTAACCAAACATGATAAAGTGGACAGGTCGAGGGGTCCTGAAGCTGTCGCGTTCCAGCCAGCTCTGTCGCGTATCGCGACAGACCAAAACGTGATGGAACCACCCAAAACGCGACATAAGGCCTGATCGAATCATTTTCTACATTTTCAAACATTTAAACTATAAACAAATGACCATAGATACTATATTAAACGTACACAAAGTTAAACATGCACCTTAAGTCATATATATAGAAAAGGGATGTTACAAGTTTTAACCTGTGACATAGTCACGGTTGATTTCCGGAATTCATAGAATTTAGAGAAAATCTTTGTAATAAGATTTGGTTCTTCGGTAATTAAGGAAATTTGGATCCATTTTGATTAAATGCGATAATCTGTTTTGATTGTCATGTCGGATATTTTACTATATTTCCACCCCCTTCATTTCTTTATTTTCACAACTCACCCTTCTATTCTTTCTCCCTCAATTCATACTTTAAAGCATTCGTCAATATGCTCCATTCAGTTTTGATTCTTGATATACTCCTAACTTTCATATCTGTCATTCTTCTTTTTCATCTTCCGCCAGAAGAATCTATTTACTTCTACTATACTCTTGGTTTTATAGTGTTTTTAGTTCTCCCGTGTCTTTATATTGCTATATGCATCGATATATATGGTTTGTAATTTCTGTGTTGTTGTTGGGCTTTATATCTTCCCTTATATTTCAAAGTCCCTGTTTCTGTTTTCTATAATCATTGTCATCCACAGTTAATGCTCTCTCCTATTTGCTGCGATTTATACTCCAATTTCTATTTTGGAGCTTTATTCTTTTGTTTTCTCTTCTTTTCATTTAGTACCGCATGTAATGGTCCAGAATTCGTAGATATGAATTTCGGAATGAGCATAGTTAAGGTTCTAAGAAGGAAATTGTAATGGCACAATCTTGATTTGTCAAATTACCAGAATATCCCAGAAAATGCCGAATCATCAAGAAAAATATTTTCTTAATACGTTTAGAAGTTAAGTAGAATACAAGAGTCGTGTAACATGGCACATGATGACGTTATGATCTGTGAATCATCACGTTCCATTTAGAAACTCAGCATGACTTACTATAATATAATCACGTTGATCAAGTGTCATTATATTATACTAACTCATGCTTCAGCTCTCAACACTACTTCGAAAACATTCATACTTCAAACTCGAAGGTTTCAGAATTTAGAAACTAAACAGTTTCCTTTATGATGTAATGTAGATAGCGCACAAAGATAAACTATTTCAGATAAGAATAGTTATGAAAATATCTTTAGAAATATCGAGGATATTTATAATGAAAGATACGATGATATCTTAGAATTTCTAACATCGATGGATGATGATGAAGATTTGTCCGTAAAAGTTTTGAGGCAAAAGTAAGGTATTTGTTAATGACTTCAGCAGATATTGAATCATTTGGATTCTTTGAAGGCAGGTTTAGTCTTTGTGATTTGTCCACAGCCTCCTTCATGGTCTGCTCAATCCGTTTTCCAGTTCTAAACCTTCTTTTTTCTGAGTTTTCCCAACATGCTATTCTTTATCATCAAACTTTTGGCTGTTAAATTTGTTTACAGTTTTTGCTGCTTCATCAGCATTTTTCAAAATTTCGAGAACTAGTTCGCAGTTTAGGGTGTTTTTCAGAAACTTCACATTCGAAGTATGTAAGTCTTGGAGATAGATGTTATATGTATATATAACTGTTGGCGTAGAATTGCTGCGAAATTCGAGAATAATGATTCAAGCTTTTTGGTATGACAACTACCATTACAAGATGCAGGTGAGTACATGATAGGGTTTCAACGACTAAGTATAGTGATTTTTCGGAGAGGCTTAAAGATCGATGAAGTTCTTGGTAAGTTTACTGCTAATGTGGCGAGATATAAAAGGTTCCCCGGTAACAATGATGAAGGGGTAATCATTATAATAAGGCTTATTCGAATGAGCAATTGAAGTTGATTTGTTGGAGCTGTGACAAAACTGTCTATTTTGAAAAGGGATTGAAAAGTTATTTTTGGTAATAAATGCCAAAGGATCTGACACGGATACGTGTTAAACTATGACTTTGGTTTCGAGAGTTTTTCAGGTGCATGACGATGGGTAACATGTGGTTGGATCATCATCTCGATTGTTCATTATTTGAAGTGTCTTCAGGAATTTCGAGGGGTTTGAACACAGATTGTAATTGTTAATATACATATGATGTTCTAGGATTTTGAATGATACAAATATTTTTTTGGGTTCTATGAATAGAAATGATGTTCTGGCACAGTTTTGAAGTCAAAGTATAGCTTTAAAAGCTGTAGGGATCTAAGAGTGATGATATTGGTTATATCTCGAATTGAATTATGTTCTGTCAAAATCATAATATGTAATCGAATTTGGATGAAAATGGTTCTTTTGATTTCTATGAAAGAATGTATATTGTTGTGAAATTAGTGAGTATAGTTGATGGTTTATTGAATTAGAATCGAAGAATGTAACATATTAATTGTGAATTTATATATCTCTCGGGTATTACCTGCCCGTTAAAATTTTCACAAGTAACATTTTGTACAAGAGATTTTTTATTACAATCTTTATGAAAATATATGTATATTTTCTTCAGATGTAATATAGATTTAATGAGTTAATATCATATTAAGCTCATTTGATTTTCAGCTGGAATTAGAATGAATAATCTCTAAAACATTAAAGATTACATAATCTTCACGGAGTATTTTACTGATGTAATCAATACTTCATTATTTATTCTTATTGATATTTCTTGATGAAGGATGTTGATGCTCGTAGAATTCTTAGGAACTTCGCAAGATATGAATGTTGAAAGTGTAAAATCAAACATGTAATTGATTAATACACTTGTTTTATTATGAATTGGAATTCATTGAGTTTGGAACAGAGATTGTAGTTAATAATGGTTAAGTCATTAACGAATGATGCATATCATTGCATATTAGTAATATGAATTAACCGAGTAGTATCTACCCTTATTCAATAATGGCTTAATATGAAAAGATATACTATGGTTTTCAAAATTTATATATATGTAAGATATACATATAAATTCTTCAGTGGGAATGAGTTAATACTTCATAACTTGTTGATTTGACATACTTGTTGTTGATTAGTGATGTTGTTCGTGGTGGTTATAGATCTGGTGGAGCTTGTGATGTTGTAGGTGTTGCTGATGCTGGCGATGCTGACGGCACTGACAGTACTGGTGATGCTGACGGTACTGTTGATGCTGTTGGTAAAACAAGTCTAGCTTGCAAATCACGCACCATTCCTGTCAGGGTTTCTACTCTTCCTTCTATCATTTCGGTCCACGCATCTGATTTATGGTTAAGGTTAGAATAGATAATCTCTAAGACTTTAAAGATTACATAATCACCGTAGAATGTTTCTCCAATGAAGTTATGAATCAATACTTCATCGGTTATTGTTGTTGGTACACCTTGCTATCTACAGTGCATATGACGTTGATCCCCGAGGTACAGATTGTGATGTTGAGGTGTGGGATGCTAGTTGCACTGGACTCAACCTCGTCTCGTGCCTTAAAGTTGAAAAATACCTTCGTAAAGGTTGTTTCGCGATTCTAGCTCATGTTAAGAAAGTCGAGATCGACGAGAAGCATATCGATGATGTGCCAATTGTTAGTGACTTTTTCGATGTTTTTCCCGACGAATTGCCGGGTCTTCTACCTCATCGACCGGTAGAATTCCAAATCGATCTTATTCCGGGAGCCGCACCAGTAGCACGTGCACCGTATAGACTTGCTCCATCCGAAATGCAAGAATTACAAAGTTAAATCCAAGAACTACTTGACCGTGGTTTTATCTAACCTAGCCATTCACCATGGGGTGCTCCAATTTTATTCGTTAAGAAGAAAGATGGATCCCTACGAATGTGCATCGACTATCGTGAACTAAACAAATTGACGGTTAAGAACTGATATCCTCTTTCGCGCATCGATGACCTATTTGATCAACTACAAGGGTCTTGTGTATATTCAAAAATCGATCTCCGCTCGGATTATCATCAACTAAGGGTTAAGGCGGAAGATGTCTCCAAAACCGCTTTCCGAACTCGCTATGCTAGTTACGAATTTCTTGTAATGCCATTTGGTCTAACTAACGCACCGGCGGTGTTCATGGATCCTATGAACCGCGTGTGCAAGCCGTATCTCGACAAGTTTGTTATTGTATTCATCGATGATATCTTGGTCTATTCTAAAAGTGAAGAAGAGCACGAACAACACCTTCGACTTGTGCTCGAACTCTTGAGACAAGAACGACTCTATGCCAAATTCTCTAAGTGTGAATTTTGGTTGAAGGAAGTTCAATTTCTCGGTCATGTCGTAAGCGACCAAGGTATTAAGGT
The DNA here is from genome assembly GCF_046630445.1 of Rutidosis leptorrhynchoides. Classification (NCBI taxonomy): domain Eukaryota; kingdom Viridiplantae; phylum Streptophyta; class Magnoliopsida; order Asterales; family Asteraceae; genus Rutidosis; species Rutidosis leptorrhynchoides. Next base: position 122,661,817 of record NC_092338.1, on the reverse strand, counting down.
CGATCCCGTAAAAATTGAAGCCATTAGCAAATGGGAAACCCCTACTACTCCTACTCACATTCGTCAATTATTGGGTCTTGCTGGATACTATCGTAGATTCATCAAGGATTTCTCTTTGGTTGCTCGTCCTCTAACCGCATTAACTCACAAGGGAAAGAAATTCATTTGGGCAACCGAACAAGAGTCCGCGTTTCAAATCTGGAAGACAAAGCTAACCACAGCTCCTATCTTGTCACTTCCCGAAGGCAATGATGAGTTTTTTGTATATTGCGATGCCTCGAAACATGGTTTTGGGTGCGTATTGATGCAACAAAAGAAGGTTATTGCTTATGCCTCCCGACAATTGAAAATCCACGAACGGAACTACACGACACATGATCTCGAACTCAGAGCCGTTGTCTTTGCACTCAAAATGTGGAGACACTATCTTTATGGGACCAAAAGTACTATTTTCACCTATCACAAAAGCCTCCAACACATCTTAGATCAAAAGCATCTAAACATGAGGCAACGACGGTGGATTGAAACTTTGAACGATTATGATTGTGAGCTTCGTTACCATCCGGGAAAGGCAAATTTAGTAGCCGATGACTTAAGTCAAAAGAAAAAGAGCGGTGCCTCTTCGTGTCCGAGCTTTAAACATCACCATCCACACCAATCTCAATAACCAAATTCGGGTAGCCCAAGATGAAGCTCTTAAGGATGAAAACATATCTCTCGAACGCTTGAACGTCCTCGCCTCACGATTCGAAGTTAAGGAGACCGGACGCCGATATTTCGCCGGGAGAATTTGGGTGCCTAGTTATGGGGACTTGCGAAGCCTTATTCTAGACGAAGCCCATAAGTCAAGGTATTCGATTCACCCCGGTGCCAATAAGATGTACCACGACCTCAAGGAACAATATTGGTGGCCGAACATTAAAAGGGACGTTGCTACTTATGTTGGAAGGTGCCTAACTTGCTCCAAATTCAAAGCCGAACACCAGAGACCGTCCGGACTACTTCAACAACCCGAAATCCCGCAATGAAAGTGGGAGAGAATAACGATGGATTTTATCACAAAACTACCAAGAATGACGAGCGGTTATGATACTATTTGGGATATCGTAGATCGTCTCACCAAATCCACCCACTTCCTTGCCATGAAGGAAACCGAAAAAATGGAGAAACTTACACAACTTTACATTAAAGAGATCGTAGCCCGTCACGGTGTACCATTATCGATTATTTTCGACCGAGATGGCCGTTTTGTTTCTAGATTTTGGCGTACTTTACAATAAACATTGGGAACACGATTAGACATGAGCACCGCATACCATCCGCAAACCGACAGACAAAGCGAACGCACAATTCAAACCTTGGAAGACATGCTACGAGCTTGCGTTATCGATTTCGGAAAAGCTTAGGACAAGCACTTGCCCCTCGCCGAATTCTCCTACAACAATAGTTATCACGCGAGTATTAACGCCATACCATTCGAAGCGTTATATGGCCGAAAATGTCGTTCACCTCTTTGTTGGGCCGAGGTAGGCGACAAACAAATCACCGAACCCGAACTCATTCATGAAACAACCGAGAAGATCGTACAAATCTGAGATAGGTTAGCATCAAATGTGAAATTGTGATTGGTTTCGTGATGTATGCAATTGTGCTTAGTTTCGTGTTGTACAAAATTGTGATTGGTTTCGTGTTATATGCAATTGTGCTTAGTTTGGTGTTATATGATATTGTGATTTAATTCGTGTAGTATGCGATTTGAATATCCATATGAATTTTGTTGATTAATATGCATATATTGTATTCACCAAGCGTTTTCGCTTATACGTTGTTGTTTAACCTTTTTATAGGTTTCGGTTTGAGCAAGGAAAGAGTGCGACAGTTGACTTGTGCATGATATGCTATTGGAATGCGGTTATTCTTGCTCTTAGTGATTGTTAGATGCCTTGGTAGGTGCCTTGGGTGGGATAGATATATCCCAATAATCATGCGTTGCTCTTTTTGTTGTAGTATTATCAAATGGGTCAAGTTTGCCACATGATTTTGTAACGGGTCGGTCTAATATTAAATGTAGATTGATTATCATGTAAAGTTAATGGAAGTGCCGCTTTAAAGGTAATTAAAATGAACTATGTTTTGGTTAAACGGTAAGTGTCGGAATGGGTCTTTAGAAATGGGTCAAAATGAGTTTTCAATGCTGAGACTGAAGTTTCAACAGGTGGTGCGCCGTACCTAGAGTAGGTGTGTAACATCCCGTCTTTTTCCGTTTACATTCCGCTTAATTAATTTAACGTCCGTTATTTAATTATAACATCTCTCGTTTACTCTACGTATTTAAGGAAATTCGTTTGGTTAATTCACTCACCCGTTTTTAAACTTGAGGGACTAAACTTGCCATGTAACATCCCGTTTTTCAGTTACGCGTTGTTTTAGATGTTATTCGAATTACGAGGCATGTAAGCGGATATTTGGATCCCAAATAAAGTTAGAGTTGATGTTTCCAATGAAATTTGATTCATCGAAAACAGAGTTACGGTTTGAAAGTTACGACCAAAACAAGTTCGGAAAGCTGATCCAGTTGATTTGGACGCCGTCCAACCTTTTTGGACGCCGTCCAAAAGGCCTGACGGGCTAGCAGCTGTATTTTACTCAAATTAAAAGGGGTACTTTGGTCTTTTCACTTGTGGACTGATTGGTGGCATTAAGATCAGTTTTAGATCCACTTTTGGATCATTTTCACATCCACAACTCTCTCATCACATCTTAGAGAGAGAGAGGAGATTTCTAGAGACAGGAAGCTCAAATGGTGATGAAGGTGGTGATTTTTGCCCAAATTGGAGTGGTTCTTGGTGCTTGTTGGTGTTTCTAGTTACTAGAGCTCGTTTTGGTGCTTGAGGTAAACCCTAATCCGAATTGTAGTGTTTGATTCTTGTTTGAGTTAGGGTTTGTGTTTGTTAGAGTTATAAACCCATTTATTGTGAAATTTGGGGGTTTTGGGTAAGATTCATGTAAGTAAGCCTAAATGGGTGACTTAGGGTTTCGATTAATGAAATTGTAAGTTTGGGTCTTGCATGTGTTGGTTAAACCTTAGAACACTTGTGTACTAGTGATTTTGGTGTTGTGTTGACTTGATATTGAGGTGTAAACCCTAATATGGGTCAAAATGGGTTTTATGTTGAAATGGGTTAAGTGTTCTTGATTTTTGGTGTCAAATATTGATTTTGAGACACAATCACTAGTTGTTAATGATTGTAGGAACTTTGGGTGTATATTGACAAGCCAAAGTGAGATAAACCTAATTCGGTCAATGGGAGTCAAACATTGGTGTTAAGTGTTAAATTGGTGATTTTATGACATTATCACTAGTAATGGTGCTTATGGGTCGAACTTGACTTGATTTAATGGTTAAGTGCAATTTGGGTCAAGTTGTACTTATGGGTTGGTTTTGTAAGATCAAGTGCTTTAAGCGTTAAATTGTACTTGTAGAGTGGGTTTGAATTACCACCCGAAGTGGTAATTGGTTTGTGTCCATTAGGCGTTAAATGGGCGGGTTTTGGCGAGCAAGGTTTGATCCCTCGGCTAAGAGAATGTTTGTGTCGGGTTCTCTTTTAGAGAATGGCAATTTATGCATATGTTGTACCTATGTGTGATATAGGTAGTTACTTGCTCGGATTTGAGGACGGAGATCATGTTATACATGACTTGTGCGGGTATTTCGAGGTGAGTAGAATAATTATATATGTATGTATATGATTTATTTACTTGTGGGGTATGGGTTTAAAGTTCGATGTTGATGACACCATATCCTCGTGCGAGTTGCTATTTAATGTATGGAGTTAAAGTTCGATGTTGACGATGCCATACCATTATTGTTTGTTAGATGAGGGTTTAAAGTTCGATGTTGACGATACCTCATGTATGGAGTTAAAGTTCGATGTTGACGATGCCATACCACTATTGTAGTGATTTTGATGAGGGGTTAAAGTTCGATGTAGACGATACCTCATATGTGGGTTTAAAGTTCGATGTTGACGATACCACATTAATTGGGATGAATGGGGTTAAAGTTCAATGTTGACGATACCATTCGTAGGGCTAGCCTTGAAACTTGAATACTAATGGATGTTGTGAACATCAATGTTTTATGTGTTGTAGTGTAGCATATTGTTTTATTCGCGTTATATGCTATTGTTGTGCTAGCTTATATTATCGGAGATTTTAGCGTTATACTTGCGACGGTATGCTAATTAAAATGCTAGCTTGTATTCATTGATATGGGGAATTTTATGCGTGGTTGCGTAAGTGGGTGCAAGTAGGTAAATTGTATATGTATATATATAATTATTGCATTCACTAAGCTTTATGCTTACCCCTCTCATTGTTTACCTTTTACAGGTATCGTGTATTGAAGCTAACTAGTTGTTAGACTAGATGCTTAGGGGCGCTTGGGCTCGATGGGGTAGCTTTTGGATATGTTAATGGGGATTGGGGATTTGGTAGTCCCCTGGATTATGCTCTTGGTATCGGGTTGCGTTGTAGAGTCCTAATCCGTCTAAAGTTATAAATGGGTCGAAATCGCTATATTATTGTAAGACGGGTCGTTGTGGGCCCGGTGTAGTAAAACTTGTTTTTATTGTGAAAATATCCTAGTTTTACTTAATATGATGTGTTGTGAAAGTCATTTCGTTTAAAAGTGTCGGGAAGCGGGTTTTCCGTTCGCATAAGTTGGACCTCGGGGACAGAATTTTACAGTTCATTTGGACGCCGTCCAAATTGATTGGACGCTGTCCTGGTCTTCACTACTGGACGCCGTCCAGATGTACTGAATCAGAATTTTTTTTTAAGGCGTGTTTTTGGTAAAATGAAGTTGGGTCGTTACAAGTGGTATCAGAGCATAGTCTAAGGGAATTAGGTGACCTTGGAATAGGTGCCTAGTCTTAGACTTATTGACGATTATGTATTATTTGCGGGACTTGTAGGAATGCGGGATTATGTGGGGCCTTATTTCGTGAGTAAATTAGTGCCTTAGTTTGCTAGTGCCTAATGTAAGTAGGCGAACTTGGACGTGTTTTAGTGATAGTCACCTAGGATGTAGGTTGACTGGTGGTTGTGGTGTACTTGTGTGCGTTTGTTGTTATATTGTATATTGGTGTGTATATATATACAGGTATCTATTGGTGCGGTGTCCTAGAGACGAATCCATTTGAGAGATTCGCATGTTTGGCGGTTTGAGTGATCAAGTCACGGTAGGGACTTTGGTCATTCGGGTACTAGGAGTTATCGCGTGTTATCTTGTATGAATGTCGCGTCAGTCCGGGTAAAGTACTTTACGTGACCATGCGAAAATGGTAAGGTACGCAATTGTAATAGTGACCGATCACCATTATTACAACCGTGTATCTTGGCACCAAGCATGACATGATGAGTACCGAGAGGAGGAAACGTGGCATGGTTGGGGTATAATCGGGACGAGTAGGAATCTTTTATTGGTTCCAAGGATATAGTGGTCTCGGGTGATGTGCTTGTTGTCACATCAGATTTGTTGTGAGTCGAAAATCGTTACGGTGGATTCAGTTAGTTAAGTGAGTGAGCCAACTCACGAGTTCGGCGCATAATTAGTCACCCTGCGTAGTGGGTGCATTATTTGAGATCGTCATTGGTTGTAGTTACCCATCGTAACTAGGAAGACCGATTATTGTATGTGTGTGTGTGTGCATCGAGGACTTAAATTCCGTAATGGAATACGAAAAGTCTGATGATTGTGGTTTGGGGTTGCACCCGGTAGAGTGTGTGGTTAGAGGATCGTGTAAGGATTCCAGTTGTGAGCCGCCTTGGAATTGGCGAATCGGGGAGTCTTAGGGTCATTAAACTCATGGGAGTGGGACCCGTATGACGACGATTGCGTTAGTATGTTAGCGTGTTATGGATTATAAGATAACATTCCAAACGAAATATCCCTTGTAGTGGTGGATGTGTCGATGTGAGGGAGGGTGTAAGACTTGGTGTTTTCAAGCATCTCTTTAGTGTTAGATGAAAGGTTTCGTGAGGCTATATCGTTTGGCCTTGTGAAAATTGCGGGTAGCGTGTGATCACTAGGAACTTTTGAGAAGACAATAAACCGTAAGGTTTGTCGGGTTGGTATGACTTCGGGTCATTATTGTGGAGAAATGGGTGAGATCGGGTGTATGAAACCCAAAGATCGAGTTTTTAAATTTTGGTAGATTGTGGTGGGAGTCTGCATGACACTGCGTCAGGTGCCTCTTTATACCTGCTCGTGAAATGTCAAACTCTGGTAGTGGTGTGATCACTTTGTGCTTAGGGTTCCCGTAAGATACCCTGGGAAGCAGCGGAGATTACAATAGTGATCGATGGGTGATAGTAATTCGACGGTGATGAAAGTTGAAGTTTAAGAGCATTGCAGTAAATACTTCTTATGAAGTGACGGATGAGCGAATCTTGTTGCTACTAAGAGTTAGATGGGTAAAGATGAACGGTGAGCCGGTAATGGACTTAATGGTCGGATAGGCCAAAGGTTATGATGAAGTGTTGATATTGCATTCGATATAGTTATTGCTCCGGATTGGACACTCTTCTCCATAAGAGTGAGCAATTATTATTAAAGGTTCGTTGCGAGGAAGGTCGGGATCTCGACTAAGATGCGCGACTGATTAAGCGGTGTGGCATATGCCTAGTCGTAGAGGTGTACGTGAGACTTTCGTGGAGTTCGCTTTGCGAACGGTGAAGGACTGTTATTTGTAATTGTGGTATGAAGGTACGATGTTGTCGCGTGTACGACATCTCAAGTAAAGGTACATGTCGGCTCTGAGAGCCTAAAGTGCATTCGTGGTGACTTGGAGTATATGACCAACGAAGAGAATGATCATGTGTGACGTGGAATTTCGATTCCGCGGGATGTTATCATCTTGGCGGTTAGAATGTGGAGATGAAACCTAAGTGGGGGAGTTTTTACTACAGCCCGAGGAAGATCCGGTGGCGTATTGTATACCGAAGTGTCGGAGTGTACCGTGCTAAGCCTCAATAGGTATTCGGAGTTCCTAACAAGGAAGAGTGATGGGTTTTGATGTCGACTCGAGATCGTGCATTACGATTGTGAGTCACAATTCTGGAATGTTATGCGTGAAGATTGTGATGATGGGATCGAAGGAAGTGTAAGACTTTCTATGTAAGGTGGTCGTGTAGTACCAATGTGCGGTATGAGACCAAGTGTGAAGTTTGAGATCATCGGACATGAGAGAATGTAACTGTCATTGCGGGTGCTCTCGTGATATAAACTTGGATTGGTGCGAGACTTGGATAGTACTGTTGAGTGGGTACGAGTTCAACATTGGGGTAGATACTGTATTTTCCCTGTCGGGAAACGTGATCGTGGAAATTGTTAGTGGATTATTCCACTTTATGGACGATTGTGAGGCGGAGAGTGTCGGTTCTGATTGTCTCATGTAGAGACATGCGGATGTTGTTTGTTGCGAGAGTGTGTACCCTAGTGATGTGACCCGTAGGTTGCATTAAAATGTCAAAGCCATCCGTAATGGACGGTCTAAGTAGGAGGATTCACCCGGCGTTGGTGAATATTTTGTGGGTCGTGTGGCGAATTACGAATTGTTATGTTGATAATTTGCTGTTGACGGAATTCTAGTACACCAATAGTTTCCATGATAGTACTAGAAAGTCGTAGTGTATAGATGTGTTGTAGGGTTTAAGGGAGAAACCTTGTGTCGAGTGTTGATGTTTTTCCTAGTTCGTGGTTTACTAATGTCGTCCTGGATTAATCCAGAGACTGGTGGTCGTGTGCAGATCGATTGATGGGAAAGTTTGTGTTCCCAGTGAAATTATTTGGCGATACCAAAAATTTCTTCGTTGAAGGAATAACCTGGTTGTGGTGACTGTAAGAAGTACTAGTCGGAGGAGCGTGTCGATTGCCCCGTTGGCATCGACTTGTAAAATTGCGAATCACGGGTTTTCTGGGGTGGAAAATAAATGTTTGCACATAAGCGGATGTGCGATCGTTGAGTGCTACGGTTATGGATCGTTGAAAGTACTGAGTTTCGACGCGGCATGAATCCTTCTCGATTTGGATTAATGCAACACTTGGTTCGCGGCGTAGTGGACCTAGTAGATCGCGTTGGGTGATATAGTTATGGATGTAGCTTGTTGCGAGTTGTAGCCGAGATTACTTGAAGGGATAATGGTGTTTTCCGTATTTTTCCTAAGTGGGCATTCGGACGTTGAGTGTATGAGATACCGTTTTTTGCGGTAATGCGCGCTAGTGATTATTAGCGTGTGGTGAAATATCCAAATTAATGGAAACGTTGTTGATATCAAGTTTGAAGGTATGTCAGAGGACCTTTGAGTGTGGGTCCGGTTTGTTAAAGTGACGGAGATCACGGGGACGTGATCCAATTTAGGTGGGGGAGAGTTGTAACATCCCATTTTTCAGTTACGTGTTGTTTTAGATGTCATTCGAATTACGAGGCATGTAAGCGGATATTTGGATCCCAAATAAAGTTAGCGTTGATGTTCTAAAACCTTACCATTAGAAAGGAAATCTCATTACGTTTCCAACGATATTTGATTCATCGAAAACGGAGTTACGGTTTGAAAGTTACGACCAAAACAAGTTCGGAAAGCTGATCCAGTTAATTTGGACGCCGCCCAAAAGGCCTGACCGGCCAGCAGCTGTATTTTACTCAAATTAAAAGAGGTACTTTGGTCTTTTCGCTTATGGACTGATTGGTGGCATTAAGATCAGTTTTAGATCCACTTTTAGATCATTTTCACATCCACAACTCTCTCATCACATCTTAGAGAGAGAGAGAGAGAGAGAAAGAGAGGAGAGTTCTAGAGAGAGGAAGCTCAAATGGTGATGAAGGTGGTGATTTTTGCCCAAATTGGAGTGGTTCTTGGTGCTTGTTAGTGTTTCTAGCTACTAGAGCTCGTTTTGGTGCTTGAGGTAAACCCTAATCCGAATTGTAGTGTTTGATTCTTGTTTGAGTTAGGGTTTGTGTTAGTTAGAGTTATAAACCCATTTATTGTGAAATTTGGGGGTTTTGGGTAAGATTCATGTAAGTAAGCCTAAATGGGTGACTTAGGGTTTCGATTAATGAAATTGTAAGTTTGGATCTTGCATGTGTTGGTTAAACCTTAGAACACTTGTGTACTAGTGATTTTGGTGTTGTGTTGACTTGATTTTGGGGTGTAAACCCTAATATGGGTCAAAATGGGTTTTATGTTGAAATGGGTTAAGTGTTCTTGATTTTTGGTGTCAAATGTTGATTTTGAGACACAATCACTAGTTGTTAATGATTGTAGGAACTTTGGGTGTATATTGACAAGCCAAAGTGAGATAAACCTAATTCGATCAATGGGAGTCAAACATTGGTGTTAAGTGTTAAATTGGTGATTTTATGACATTATCACTAGTAATGGTGCTTATGGGTCGAACTTGACTTGTTTTAATGGTTAAGTACAATTTGGGTCAAGTTGCACTTATGGGTTGGTTTTGTAAGATCAAGTGCTTTAAGAGTTAAATTGTACTTGTAGAGTATGTTTGAATTACCACCCGAATTGGTAATTGGTTTGTGTCCATTAGGCGTTAAATGGGCGGGTTTTGACGAGCAAGGTTTGATCCCTCAGCTAAGAGAATGTTTGTGTCGGGTTCTCTTTTAGAGAATGGCTATTTATGCGTATGTTGTACCTATGTGTGATATAGGTGGTTACTTGCTCGGATTTGAGGATGGAGATCATGTTATACATGACTTGTGCGGGTATTTTGAGGTGAGTGGAATAATTATATATGTATGTATATGATTTATTTACTTGTGGGGTATGGGTTTAAAGTTCGATGTTGACGATACCATATCCTCGTGCGAGTTGCTATTTAATGTATGGAGTTAAAGTTTAATGTTGACGATGCCATACCATTATTGTTTGTTGGATGAGTGTTTAAAGTTCGATGTTGACGATACCTCATGTATGGAGTTAAAGTTCGATGTCGACGATGCCATACCACTATTGTAGTGATTTTGATGAGGGGTTAAAGTTCGATGTAGACGATACCTCATATGTGGGTTTAAAGTTCGATGTTGACGATACCACATTAATTGGGACGAATGGGGTTAAAGTTCGATGTTGACGATACCATTCGTAGGGCTAGCCTTGAAACTTGAATACTAATGGATGTTGTGAACATCAATGTTTTATGTGTTGTAGTGTAGCATATTGTTTTATTCGCGTTATATGCTATTGTTGTGCTAGCTTATATTATCGGAGATTTTAGCGTTATACTTGCGATGGTATGCTAATTAAAATGCTAGCTTGTATTCATTGATATGCGGAATTTTATGCGTGGTTGCGTAAGTGGGTGCAAGTAGGTAAATTGTATATGTATATATATAATTATTGCATTCACTAAGCTTTATGCTTACCCCTCTCGTTGTTTACCTTTTACAGGTATCGTGTATTGAAGCTAACTAGTTGTTAGACTAGATGCTTAGGAGCGCTTGGGCTCGATGGGGTAGCTTTTGGATATGTTAATGCGGATTGGGGATTTGGTAGTCCCCGGGACTATGCTCTTGGTATCGGGTTGGGTTGTAGAGTCCTAATCCGTCTAAAGTTATAAATGGGTCGAAATCGCTATATTATTGTAAGACGGGTCGTTGTGGGCCCGGTGTAGTAAAACTTGTTTTTATTGTGAAAATATCCTAGTTTTACTTAATAGGATGTGTTGTGAAAGTCATTTCGTTTAAAAGTGTCGGGAAGCGGGTTTTCCGTTCGCATAAGTTGGACCTCGGGGATAGAATTTTACAGTTCATTTAGACGCCGTCCAAATTGATTGGACACCATCCTGGTCTTCACTACTGGACGCCGTCCAGATAACTGGACGCCGTCCAGATGTACTGAATCAGAATTTTTTTTTTTTAAGGCGTGTTTTTGGTAAAACGAAGTTGGGTCGTTACATGCCAAGAGGCCAAAGATTTAACTAGGTCAACTAGTCAAACTCTTCTCCTCCTCCACTCATTCATGTAGTGACCCGAACTTTTCCATATTTATATATATTAATTGAGATTGATATTTACATGATTAAATGTTTCCAACATGTTAAGCAATCAAACTTGTTAAGACTTGATTAATTGAAATATGTTTCATATAGACAATTGACCACCCAAGTTGACCGGTGATTCACGAACGTTAAAACTTGTAAAAACTATACGATGACATATATATGGTTATATATATAGTTAACATGTTTTTATTATAAGTATGTATCTCATTAGGTATTTTAACAATGAGTTATATACATAAAAATGAGACTATTAATTTAAGAAACTCAAAAACGATATATATAACGATTATCGTTATAACAACGTCTTACTAGGTACATATGAATCATATTAAGATATTGATACACTTGGTTAATTATGTTAAATGATAAGTAAATATATTATTAAGTGTATTAACAATGAAATACATATGTAAAAATAAGACTACTAACTTAATGATTTCGAAACGAGACATATATGTAACGATTATCGTTGTAACGACATTTAACTGTATATACATCATACTGAGATATATTATATATCATAATATCATGATAATATAACAATTTAATATCTCATTTGTTATAATAAACAATGGGTTAACAACATTCAACAAGATCGTTAACCTAAAGGTTTCAAAACAATATTTACATGTAACGACTAACGATGACTTAACGACTCAGTTAAAATGTATATACATGTAGTGTTTTAATATGTATTCATACACTTTTGAAAGACTTCAAGACACTTATCAAAATACTTTTACTTAACAAAAATGCTTACAATTACATCCTCGTTCAGTTTCATCAACAATTCTACTCGTATGCATCCGTATTCGTACTCGTACAATACACAGCTTTTAGATGTATGTACTATTGGTATATACACTCCAATGATCAGCTCTTAGCAGCCCTTGTGAGTCACCTAACACATGTGGGAACCATCATTTGGCAACTAGCATGAAATATCTCATAAAATTACAAAAATATGAGTAATCATTCATGACTTATTTACATGAAAACAAAATTACATATCCTTTATATCTAATCCATACACCAACGACCAAAAACACCTACAAACACTTTCATTCTTAAATTTTCTTCATCTAATTGATCTCTCTCAAGTTCTATCTTCAAGTTCTAAGTGTTCTTCATAAATTTCAAAAGTTCTAGTTTCATAAAATCAAGAATACTTTCAAGTTTGCTAGCTCACTTCCAATCTTGTAAGGTGATCATCCAACCTCAAGAAATCTTTGTTTCTTACAGTAGGTTATCATTCTAATACAAGGTAATAATCATATTCAAACTTTGGTTCAATTTCTATAACTATAACAATCTTATTTCAAGTGATGATCTTACTTGAACTTGTTTTCGTGTCATGATTCTGCTTCAAGAACTTCGAGCCATCCAAGGATCCATTGAAGCTAGATCCATTTTTCTCTTTTACAGTAGGTTTATCCAAGGAACTTAAGGTAGTAATGATGTTCATAACATCATTCGATTCATACATATAAAGCTATCTTATTCGAAGGTTTAAACTTGTAATCACTAGAACATAGTTTAGTTAATTCTAAACTTGTTCGCAAACAAAAGTTAATCCTTCTAACTTGACTTTTAAAATCAACTAAACACATGTTCTATATCTATATGATATGCTAACTTAATGATTTAAAACCTGGAAACACGAAAAACACCGTAAAACCGGATTTACGCTGTCGTAGTAACACCGCGGGCTGTTTTGGGTTAGTTAATTAAAAACTATGATAAACTTTGATTTAAAAGTTGTTATTCTGGGAAAATGATTTTTATTATGAACATGAAACTATATCCAAAAATTATGGTTAAACTCAAAGTGGAAGTATGTTTTCTAAAATGGTCATCTAGACGTCGTTCTTTCGACTGAAATGACTAACTTTACAAAAACGACTTGTAACTTATTTTTCCGACTATAAACCTATATTTTTCTGTTTAGATTCATAAAATAGAGTTCAATATGAAATCATAGCAATTTGATTCACTCAAAACGGATTTAAAATGAAGAAGTTATGGGTAAAACAAGATTGGATAATTTTTCTCATTTTAGCTACGTGAAAATTGGTAACAAATCTATTCCAACCATAACTTAATCAACTTGTATTGTATATTATGTAATCTTGAGATACCATAGACACGTATACAATGTTTCGACCTATCATGTCGACACATCTATATATATTTCGGAACAACCATAGACACTCTATATGTGAATGTTGGAGTTAGCTATACAGGGTTGAGGTTGATTCCAAAATATATATAGTTTGAGTTGTGATCAATACTGAGATACGTATACACTGGGTCGTGGATTGATTCAAGATAATATTTATCAATTTATTTCTGTACATCTAACTGTGGACAACTAGTTGTAGGTTACTAACGAGGACAGCTGACTTAATAAACTTAAAACATCAAAATATATTAAAAGTGTTGTAAATATATTTTGAACATACTTTGATATATATGTATATATTGTTATAGGTTCGTGAATCAACCAGTGGCCAAGTCTTACTTCCCGACGAAGTAAAAATCTGTGAAAGTGAGTTATAGTCCCACTTTTAAAATCTAATATTTTTGGGATGAGAATACATGCAGGTTTTATAAATGATTTACAAAATAGACACAAGTACGTGAAACTACATTCTATGGTTGAATTATCGAAATCGAATATGCCCCTTTTTATTATGTCTGGTAATCTAAGAATTAGGGAACAGACACCCTAATTGACGCGAATCCTAAAGATAGATCTATTGGGCCTAACAAACCCCATCCAAAGTACCGGATGCTTTAGTACTTCGAAATTTATATCATATCCGAAGGGTGTCCCGGAATGATGGGGATATTCTTATATATGCATCTTGTTAATGTCGGTTACCAGGTGTTCACCATATGAATGATTTTTATCTCTATGTATGGGATGTGTATTGAAATATGAAATCTTGTGGTCTATTATTATGATTTGATATATATAGGTTAAACCTATAACTCACCAACATTTTTGTTGACGTTTTAAGCATGTTTATTCTCAGGTGATTATTAAGAGCTTCCGTTGTCGCATACTTAAATAAGGACGAGAATTGGAGTCCACGCTTGTATGATATTGTGTAAAAACTGCATTCAAGAAACTTATTTTGTTGTAACATATTTGTATTGTAAACCATTATGTAATGGTCGTGTGTAAACAGGATATTTTAGATTATCATTATTTGATAATCTACGTAAAGCTTTTTAAACCTTTATTGATGAAATAAAGGTTATGGTTTGTTTTAAAATGAATGCAGTCTTTGAAAAACGTCTCATATAGAGGTCAAAACCTCGCAACGAAATCAATTAATATGGAACGTTTTTAATCAATAAGAACGGGACATTTCAGTTGGTATCAGAGCGTTGGTCTTAGAGAACCAGAATTTTGCATTAGTGTGTCTTATCGAGTTTGTTAGGATGCATTAGTGAGTCTGGACTTCGACCGTGTTTACTTGAAAAATGATTGCTTAACAAATTTTGTTGGAAACTATATATTTTTAACATGTGAATATTATGTGATATATTAACCTCTTAACGCGTTTGATATTATGTGATAGATGTCTACCTCTAGAACAAGTCCCATTGACTCACCTAATAATAATGAAGAGTCAAATGTAAATTGGAATGATTTGTGGACTGATTCACAAGTTCCCGAAGAGGAACCGGAAGAAGAGTCGGAACCGGAAGAAGAATCGGAACCGGAAGAAGAATCGGAACCGGATGAAGAAATAGAACCGGTGGGGGAAATAATAAAACGGTTAAGTAAAAGAAAATCCTCAACCAACCGACCAAGGTTAATTATGGTCAATGGTGTTTCCGCCAAGGAAGCAAAATATTGGGAGGATTACCAATTCTCCGATGAATCGGATTCCGACGAGAAATCCGATGATGTTATAGAAATTACCCCAACTGAATTTAAAAAGGCAAAAGAAAATAATAAGGGAAAGGGCATAAAAATAGAGAAATCTAATTCCAACCCCGATGAACTTTATATGTATCGTCAACCCCCGAAGCCCTTAAGTTGTAACAATGACCCGGGAACCTCTAAACCACCAGGTTTTTCTAAACCAATGTGGATCACGACGGCTCGTATTAGGGGAACATCATATATCCCTAGAAACTTGGCAAAACGAACCAAAACCGAAGAAGAAGAAATGAGCGAGTCGGAATAAGATAGTTGTATTCGTGTGGTGTAATATATGTAATATAGTGTTCGTATGCTTTATGATATATGTAAAAATTGCTTGTATTAATAAGTATTTTTTTATGAATCTAACTCTTGTCTATTTTACAGTTTAAAAACACAAAATGGATAGACAACCCAATATTTTAAGAGACCTACCCGGAGACATGATTGATGAAATCTTGTCTAGAGTCGGCCAGAATTCCTCGGCACAACTATTTAAGGCGAGATCAGTTTGTAAGACATTCGAAGAACGTTCCAAGAATGTCTTGGTTTATAAGAGACTTTCGTTTGAAAGATGGGGGATATCACATTGGGAAACCCATAAGTTACGATGTGTTTACTTTGACGCATATATTGCGGGGAACCCAAATGCTATTTTACGCAACGGGTTAAGAAATTATTTTGACTCAATATATCCGAATATTGGACTTCGTGATTTAGAAAAAGCGGCTAACATGCAACATAAAGAAGCATGTTATGCTTACGGATTAGTAATGTTCTCTTCTCACCAAAGTGAGAACAAGAACATCGGGCTACAACTATTAAACAAAACGTTTCCACAAGTGACGGAGTCGGTAATTGGGGTAAGAAATGAGGTTTTTAGATTATTACGGGACTGTTGGACATTACGTAACCCTCGTCCCTTTGATGACACTACAACACGCTGTCTTATCAACGGCCATAACGGTTATGTTGCACAAGACCAAGGATGGGAAGTAGTCCTAGTAAAACTAGAATGCATGACTTGTTTCTGGACGTATGAATTACGTGTCTTTATTGCCTTTGCTGAACGACTTGTGTACTAGCTAGAATTATCTTCACAACTATCTTGTATCAAAGTTATTGTGTGCTATATTTCATGCTTTATGTAAAATAAGCGGTATTGTAAGTTTGTAAAATATTGTATAAAAGTTTGAACGCGAAATATTATTATAATCAGTTTTTCATATAGAATTGTAGTAGTTGAATTGTATATTAGCTACTAAGTATGAACTTAACGGGTAGGTACTACCCGAATTTAAACTTATAAAACGCTAATATGAAGAAAAAGCTTTTATAAATGAGTTCATATTATGCTACGAAATACTATTAACTACTCTTAATATTCTGTATGATTAACTTGTTCCATTTAACTATTTTGAAGGAAATGGCACCGACTACTCGACACACCGTGAATATGAATGAAGAGGAATTCCGTACTTTTCTAGCTTCAAACATAGCCGCAGTACAGGCTGCGCTACATACCAACAATAACCTTGGATCTAGCAGTACAGGAAATCGTGTAGGATGCACCTACAAAGAATTCACGGCCTGCAAACCTTTGGAATTTGATGGAACCGAAGGACCAATCGGATTAAAACGGTGGACCGAGAAGGTCGAATCGGTGTTTGCCATAAGTAAGTGTACTGAAGAGGACAAAGTGAAGTACGCTACGCATACCTTCACAGGTTCTGCGTTAACATGGTGGAATACCTATCTAGAGCAAGTGGGACAAGACGATGCGTACGCACTACCGTGGTCAGCATTCAAGCACTTGATGAACGAGAAGTACCGTCCCAGAACCGAGGTCAATAAGCTCAAGACAGAACTTAGAGGGTTACGAACCCAAGGATTTGATATTACCACGTACGAAAGACGATTCACAGAATTGTGCCTATTGTGTCCGGGAGCATTCGAAGATGAGGAAGAGAAGATCGACGCGTTTGTGAAAGGATTACCGGAAAGAATCCAAGAAGATATAAGTTCACACGAGCCCGCCTCCATACAACAGGCATGTAGAATGGCTCACAAACTAGTGAACCAGATTGAAGAAAGAATTAAAGAACAGACTGCTGAAGAGGCCAATGTGAAGCAAGTCAAAAGAAAGTGGGAGGAAAACGGTGATAAGAATCACCAATACAACAACAACAGCAATTACAACAATAATCGCAACAATTATCCCAACAATCGCAACATCAATCGCAACTACAACAAACGGCCCAACAACAACAACAACAACAACAACAACAACAACAGCAACTACAACAATCATCCCAACAACAATAATAACCGCAACAACAACAACAATCAGAAGCAACTATGCCAAAGGTGTGAAAAGAATCACTCGGGGTTCTGCACCAAATTTTGCAACAAGTGTAAAAGAAATGGTCATAGCGCGGCGAAGTGTGAGGTCAACGGACCAGGGGTTAATAGAACGAAAGGAACAAATGGTGTCGGAACGAGTAATGGCGGAGCAAGTAGTGTCGGAGCAAGTTATGCCAATGTAGTTTGTTATAAATGTGGAAAAACGGGCCACATTATTAGAAATTGCCCGAACCAGGAGAACACGAATGGACAAGGCCGTGGAAGAGTTTTCAATATTAATGCGGTAGAGGCACAGGAAGACCCGGAGCTTGTTACGGGTACGTTTCTTATTGACAATAAATCTGCTTACGTTTTATTTGATTCGGGTGCGGATAGAAGCTATATGAGTAGAGATTTTTGTGCTAAATTAAGTTGTCCATTGACGCCTTTGGATAGTAAATTTTTACTCGAATTAGCAAATGGTAAATTAATTTCAGCAGATAATATATGTCGGAATCGAGAAATTAAACTGGTTAGCGAAACATTTAAGATTGATTTGATACCAGTAGAGTTAGGGAGTTTTGATGTGATAATCGGTATGGACTGGTTGAAAGAAGTGAAAGCGGAGATCGTTTGTTACAAAAATGCAATTCGCATTATACGAGAAAAAGGAAAACCCTTAATGGTGTACGGAGAAAAGGGCAACACGAAGCTACATCTTATTAGTAATTTGAAGGCACAAAAACTAATAAGAAAAGGTTGCTATGCTGTTCTAGCACACGTCGAGAAAGTACAAACTGAAGAAAAGAGCATCAATGATGTTCCCATTGCAAAAGAATTTCCCGATGTATTTCCGAAAGAATTACCGGGATTACCCCCACATCGATCCGTTGAATTTCAAATAGATCTTGTACCAGGAGCTGCACCAATAGCTCGTGCTCCTTACAGACTCGCACCCAGCGAGATGAAAGAACTGCAAAGCCAATTACAAGAACTTTTAGAGCGTGGTTTCATTCGACCAAGCACATCACCGTGGGGAGCTCCTGTTTTGTTTGTCAAGAAGAAAGATGGTACATTCAGGTTGTGTATCAACTACCGAGAGTTGAACAAACTTACCATCAAGAACCGCTACCCACTACCGAGAATCGACGACTTATTTGATCAACTACAAGGCTCGTCTGTTTATTCAAAGATTGACTTACGTTCCGGGTATCATCAAATGCGGGTGAAAGAAGATGATATTCCAAAGACTGCTTTCAGAACACGTTACGGTCATTACGAGTTTATGGTCATGCCGTTTGGTTTAACTAATGCACCAGCTGTGTTCATGGACCTTATGAACCGAGTGTGTGGACCATACCTTGACAAGTTTGTCATTGTTTTCATTGATGACATACTTATTTACTCAAAGAATGACCAAGAACACGGTGAACATTTGAGAAAGGTGTTAGAAGTATTGAGGAAGGAAGAATTGTACGCTAAGTTTTCAAAGTGTGCATTTTGGTTGAAAGAAGTTCAATTCCTCGGTCACATAGTGAACAAAGAAGGTATTAAGGTGGATCCGGCAAAGATAGAAACTGTTGAAAAGTGGGAAACCCCGAAAACTCCGAAACACATACGCCAGTTTTTAGGACTAGCTGGTTACTACAGAAGGTTCATCCAAGACTTTTCCAGAATAGCAAAACCCTTGACTGCATTAACGCATAAAGGGAAGAAATTTGAATGGAATGATGAACAAGAGAAAGCGTTTCAGTTATTGAAGAAAAAGCTAACTACGGCACCTATATTGTCATTGCCTGAAGGGAATGATGATTTTGTGATTTATTGTGATGCATCAAAGCAAGGTCTCGGTTGTGTATTAATGCAACGAACGAAGGTGATTGCTTATGCGTCTAGACAATTGAAGATTCACGAACAAAATTATACGACGCATGATTTGGAATTAGGCGCGGTTGTTTTTGCATTAAAGACTTGGAGGCACTACTTATATGGGGTCAAAAGTATTATATATACCGACCACAAAAGTCTTCAACACATATTTAATCAGAAACAACTGAATATGAGGCAGCGTAGGTGGATTGAATTATTGAATGATTACGACTTTGAGATTCGTTACCACCCGGGGAAGGCAAATGTGGTAGCCGATGCCTTGAGCAGGAAGGACAGAGAACCCATTCGAGTAAAATCTATGAATATAATGATTCATAATAACATTACTACTCAAATAAAGGAGGCGCAACAAGGAGTTTTAAAAGAGGGAAATTTAAAGGATGAAATACCCAAAGGATCGGAGAAGCATCTTAATATTCGAGAAGACGGAACCCGGTATAGGGCTGAAAGGATTTGGGTACCAAAATTTGGAGATATGAGAGAAATGGTACTTAGAGAAGCTCATAAAACCAGATACTCAATACATCCTGGAACGGGGAAGATGTACAAGGATCTCAAGAAACATTTTTGGTGGCCGGGTATGAAAGCCGATGTTGCTAAATACGTAGGAGAATGTTTGACGTGTTCTAAGGTCAAAGCTGAGCATCAGAAACCATCAGGTCTACTTCAACAACCCGAAATCCCGGAATGGAAATGGGAAAACATTACCATGGATTTCATCACTAAATTGCCAAGGACTGCAAGTGGTTTTGATACTATTTGGGTAATAGTTGATCGTCTCACCAAATCAGCACACTTCCTACCAATAAGAGAAGATGACAAGATGGAGAAGTTAGCACGACTGTATTTGAAGGAAGTCGTCTCCAGACATGGAATACCAATCTCTATTATCTCTGATAGGGATGGCAGATTTATTTCAAGATTCTGGCAGACATTACAGCAAGCATTAGGAACTCGTCTAGACATGAGTACTGCCTATCATCCACAAACTGATGGGCAGAGCGAAAGGACGATACAAACGCTTGAAGACATGCTACGAGCATGTGTTATTGATTTCGGAAACAGTTGGGATCGACATCTACCGTTAGCAGAATTTTCCTACAACAACAGCTACCATTCAAGCATTGAGATGGCGCCGTTTGAAGCACTTTATGGTAGAAAGTGCAGGTCTCCGATTTGTTGGAGTGAAGTGGGGGATAGACAGATTACGGGTCCGGAGATTATACAAGAAACTACCGAGAAGATCATCCAAATTCAACAACGGTTGAAAACCGCCCAAAGTCGACAAAAGAGCTACGCTGACATTAAAAGAAAAGATATAGAATTTGAAATTGGAGAGATGGTCATGCTTAAAGTTGCACCTTGGAAAGGCGTTGTTCGATTTGGTAAACGAGGGAAATTAAATCCAAGGTATATTGGACCATTCAAGATTATTGATCGTGTCGGACCAGTAGCTTACCGACTTGAGTTACCTCAACAACTCGCGGCTGTACATAACACTTTCCACGTCTCGAATTTGAAGAAATGTTTTGCTAAAGAAGATCTCACTATTCCGTTAGATGAAATCCAAATCAACGAAAAACTTCAATTCATCGAAGAACCCGTCGAAATAATGGATCGTGAGGTTAAAAGACTTAAGCAAAACAAGATACCAATTGTTAAGGTTCGATGGAATGCTCGTAGAGGACCCGAGTTCACCTGGGAGCGTGAAGATCAGATGAAGAAGAAATACCCGCATCTATTTCCAGAAGATTCGTCAACACCTTCAACAGCTTAAAAATTTCGGGACGAAATTTATTTAACGGGTAGGTACTGTAGTGACCCGAACTTTTCCATATTTATATATATTAATTGAGATTGATATTTACATGATTAAATGTTTCCAACATGTTAAGCAATCAAACTTGTTAAGACTTGATTAATTGAAATATGTTTCATATAGACAATTGACCACCCAAGTTGACCGGTGATTCACGAACGTTAAAACTTGTAAAAACTATACGATGACATATATATGGTTATATATATAGTTAACATGTTTTTATTATAAGTATGTATCTCATTAGGTATTTTAACAATGAGTTATATACATAAAAATGAGACTATTAATTTAAGAAACTCAAAAACGATATATATAACGATTATCGTTATAACAACGTCTTACTAGGTACATATGAATCATATTAAGATATTGATACACTTGGTTAATTATGTTAAATGATAAGTAAATATATTATTAAGTGTATTAACAATGAAATACATATGTAAAAATAAGACTACTAACTTAATGATTTCGAAACGAGACATATATGTAACGATTATCGTTGTAACGACATTTAACTGTATATACATCATACTGAGATATATTATATATCATAATATCATGATAATATAACAATTTAATATCTCATTTGTTATAATAAACAATGGGTTAACAACATTCAACAAGATCGTTAACCTAAAGGTTTCAAAACAATATTTACATGTAACGACTAACGATGACTTAACGACTCAGTTAAAATGTATATACATGTAGTGTTTTAATATGTATTCATACACTTTTGAAAGACTTCAAGACACTTATCAAAATACTTTTACTTAACAAAAATGCTTACAATTACATCCTCGTTCAGTTTCATCAACAATTCTACTCGTATGCATCCGTATTCGTACTCGTACAATACACAGCTTTTAGATGTATGTACTATTGGTATATACACTCCAATGATCAGCTCTTAGCAGCCCTTGTGAGTCACCTAACACATGTGGGAACCATCATTTGGCAACTAGCATGAAATATCTCATAAAATTACAAAAATATGAGTAATCATTCATGACTTATTTACATGAAAACAAAATTACATATCCTTTATATCTAATCCATACACCAACGACCAAAAACACCTACAAACACTTTCATTCTTAAATTTTCTTCATCTAATTGATCTCTCTCAAGTTCTATCTTCAAGTTCTAAGTGTTCTTCATAAATTTCAAAAGTTCTAGTTTCATAAAATCAAGAATACTTTCAAGTTTGCTAGCTCACTTCCAATCTTGTAAGGTGATCATCCAACCTCAAGAAATCTTTGTTTCTTACAGTAGGTTATCATTCTAATACAAGGTAATAATCATATTCAAACTTTGGTTCAATTTCTATAACTATAACAATCTTATTTCAAGTGATGATCTTACTTGAACTTGTTTTCGTGTCATGATTCTGCTTCAAGAACTTCGAGCCATCCAAGGATCCATTGAAGCTAGATCCATTTTTCTCTTTTACAGTAGGTTTATCCAAGGAACTTAAGGTAGTAATGATGTTCATAACATCATTCGATTCATACATATAAAGCTATCTTATTCGAAGGTTTAAACTTGTAATCACTAGAACATAGTTTAGTTAATTCTAAACTTGTTCGCAAACAAAAGTTAATCCTTCTAACTTGACTTTTAAAATCAACTAAACACATGTTCTATATCTATATGATATGCTAACTTAATGATTTAAAACCTGGAAACACGAAAAACACCGTAAAACCGGATTTACGCTGTCGTAGTAACACCGCGGGCTGTTTTGGGTTAGTTAATTAAAAACTATGATAAACTTTGATTTAAAAGTTGTTATTCTGGGAAAATGATTTTTATTATGAACATGAAACTATATCCAAAAATTATGGTTAAACTCAAAGTGGAAGTATGTTTTCTAAAATGGTCATCTAGACGTCGTTCTTTCGACTGAAATGACTAACTTTACAAAAACGACTTGTAACTTATTTTTCCGACTATAAACCTATATTTTTCTGTTTAGATTCATAAAATAGAGTTCAATATGAAATCATAGCAATTTGATTCACTCAAAACGGATTTAAAATGAAGAAGTTATGGGTAAAACAAGATTGGATAATTTTTCTCATTTTAGCTACGTGAAAATTGGTAACAAATCTATTCCAACCATAACTTAATCAACTTGTATTGTATATTATGTAATCTTGAGATACCATAGACACGTATACAATGTTTCGACCTATCATGTCGACACATCTATATATATTTCGGAACAACCATAGACACTCTATATGTGAATGTTGGAGTTAGCTATACAGGGTTGAGGTTGATTCCAAAATATATATAGTTTGAGTTGTGATCAATACTGAGATACGTATACACTGGGTCGTGGATTGATTCAAGATAATATTTATCAATTTATTTCTGTACATCTAACTGTGGACAACTAGTTGTAGGTTACTAACGAGGACAGCTGACTTAATAAACTTAAAACATCAAAATATATTAAAAGTGTTGTAAATATATTTTGAACATACTTTGATATATATGTATATATTGTTATAGGTTCGTGAATCAACCAGTGGCCAAGTCTTACTTCCCGACGAAGTAAAAATCTGTGAAAGTGAGTTATAGTCCCACTTTTAAAATCTAATATTTTTGGGATGAGAATACATGCAGGTTTTATAAATGATTTACAAAATAGACACAAGTACGTGAAACTACATTCTATGGTTGAATTATCGAAATCGAATATGCCCCTTTTTATTATGTCTGGTAATCTAAGAATTAGGGAACAGACACCCTAATTGACGCGAATCCTAAAGATAGATCTATTGGGCCTAACAAACCCCATCCAAAGTACCGGATGCTTTAGTACTTCGAAATTTATATCATATCCGAAGGGTGTCCCGGAATGATGGGGATATTCTTATATATGCATCTTGTTAATGTCGGTTACCAGGTGTTCACCATATGAATGATTTTTATCTCTATGTATGGGATGTGTATTGAAATATGAAATCTTGTGGTCTATTATTATGATTTGATATATATAGGTTAAACCTATAACTCACCAACATTTTTGTTGACGTTTTAAGCATGTTTATTCTCAGGTGATTATTAAGAGCTTCCGTTGTCGCATACTTAAATAAGGACGAGAATTGGAGTCCACGCTTGTATGATATTGTGTAAAAACTGCATTCAAGAAACTTATTTTGTTGTAACATATTTGTATTGTAAACCATTATGTAATGGTCGTGTGTAAACAGGATATTTTAGATTATCATTATTTGATAATCTACGTAAAGCTTTTTAAACCTTTATTGATGAAATAAAGGTTATGGTTTGTTTTAAAATGAATGCAGTCTTTGAAAAACGTCTCATATAGAGGTCAAAACCTCGCAACGAAATCAATTAATATGGAACGTTTTTAATCAATAAGAACGGGACATTTCAATTCACCACCTCCTCATTCTTGATACTTCCACTTTTCCTCTCAACACACTCAATCAAAGAATCATCATCTAAATCCGATCTAGCAAGCGTTCTTCAAAACAAATTAAATATTTGAAATCCTTGCAACTTCCTCTTCGATTCCATACCAACTTCATCTCATTTGGGTAACTTTCTAAAAACATTAGATTCTTTGTTCTTGATGTTTTTGACTTATAAAAGTGTTCATTAGTGTCTATGGCTCAAGTCTAACATGAATATGTGATTTATATGCTCGATCTCGTTATTTTAAGTAACTAGCATGAACTTGAGATTTGGTGTGTTTGATCTTGAGATTTGGTTGCTTAAATGTTGTTAGATGTTAAAAGTGCATGTATTAAATGTGTTACTAGCATCACTAGCTTCAATTTAGTGTGTAGGTTGACTTAGAAAGACTCCATAAACATATTGCTAAATTTATGATTTTGAGTTAGGGTTTGATAGAAGTAAAATGGATTTTTTTTATGCATTGAATGCTTTGCAATGTTAATTGTAAGTGTTTTGTAGTATTGTATGCATAATTACCTACGAAACGGCGTATTATATGCGTGCATTTAATTCCCGAGTCACCAAAATGCATTTATGATGAACATTAAATGAGCATTGAACTTGGATTTGATTATTGTAAATGATGTTTTTTGATTATGAAAGGTGTTTGTTGTATTCCTCGTTAAATTACCTTTCCAACGATATAAGATACGTGTTTTGAATGTTTACGATTCATTAGTTATGTTTGTTTGAAGTTTGGTTCGTGCACTTGTTAAAATTCAGAACCAGCATTTTCCCAGGTACAGCAGCGCCGCTTCTGCACTAAGAGGGCCGCTCCTGAAAACAAGAGCGTCACTTCTGGGTCCTCAAGAGCACCGCTCCTGGCTTAGGTGCGCCGCTCCTGTGCAGAAAAAGTAGACCAACTTATTTTGTGTTTTCCAAAATTAATCTCCGCTTACTCGCAACTCCGATTAACATGAAACCTGGCCAACATGTTTATATACGATTACTAATTTAAGAAAAATTGTCAGATACCCGACCCGGCCCGTTGATGTTGACTTTGACCAAGTTTGACTTTTAGTCAAACTTAACCAAATACTTATGTGACCGTTCTAATCTTCTTTTATACTTGATTCTTGCATGAAACTTGACAACTTGATTCACATATTATATAATCGAGTCGTAATGAGCCATAGGACTAATTAAACAACTTTGACCAACCGTGTTTACCGTTATTGATACGACCTACTTGTTTAGGTCAAGACTAGCATTCGTTCTTGCACACGTTTACTTTGTGAAGTACCTTAATTACTCGTGCACTCAAGGTGAGATCATAGTCCCATCTTTTCAACAACTTTTATACTTTTAAATCATGGGATGAGAAACATATACGTACCATACTTTTATGCTTTGAACACAAGTACGAAAACAAACATTCCACAGCGAGTTAGAACAAAAAGCCTCAATTCAATTATCATTAGTTACACTTGCAGGGTGTAAACGTGAACTTATGTTATGTGATCACATGGGCTTGACGAGCCCTCATTCGGACGGTTCGCTACCGTTAGCAGATGAAATATATTTTCGAATATAGTGTATGTTCTAACACTACGTAACAGGGTACAAAACAGTTAATTTTTGATAATTGGGTGCTCGCGAACGTGCAACAACTTTTGGAATGAAAACGATATAGATAATCAACTTTATGGAAATATTAAATCTTGTGGTTCAAAAACAACGTTACTAATACACCTATGATTTCACCAACGTTTTTCGTTGACAGTTTTCTATATGTTTTCTCAGGTCCTTGAACGCTATGTGATACATGCTTCCGCACTCTTTTTATGATGCTTGCTTGGATGTCGAGTATTCTTGCATACATGGAGCGTCTTTTGACTTTACTTAGAAATTGTGTCGCATAGGTTTCATTTGTACTTAAAACGTTGTAACGTCACTAGTTGTTGAAGTACTTTTGTAAACTTGAAACATCTTTACATTTGAAATGAATGCGACATATTTTGGTCAAACGTCATTTTAAAGACTTATGACCACGTAACGGGACCTAAGTAGACGGCACCGTCAATGACGATTTTGTCGGGTCAATACAAGGTGGGTCATACCAGAATTTGGATTTCGCTACTGATATCTAAAATATAAATTTGAGTGTTAAGGTGCGCTGCGATTGTCCCTAATTATGCCGCACCAGTGTGAGGGTGCGCCGCACCTAAGGTGTACTGACCCGAACTTTTCCGTGTTTATATATATATATTAAATGAAATTGTTATTTACATGATTAAGTGTTTCCAACATGTTAAGCAATCAAACTTGTTAAGACTTGATTAATTGAAATAGGTTTCATATAGACAATTGACCACCCAAGTTGACCGGTGATTCACGAACGTTAAAACTTGTAAAAACTATACGGTGACATATATATGGTTATATATATAGTTAACATGATTTTATTATAAGTATGTATCTCATTAGGTATTTTAACAATGAGTTATATACATAAAAATGAGACTATTAATTTAAGAAACTCGAAAAAGATATATATAACGATTATCGTTATAACAACGTCTTACTAGGCACATATGAATCATATTAAGATATTAATACACTTGGTTAATTATGTTAAATGATAAGTAAATATATTATTAAGTGTATTAACAATGAAATACATATGTAAAAATAAGACTACTAACTTAATGATTTTGAAACAAGACATATATGTAACGATTATCGTTGTAACGACATTTAACTGTATATATATCATACTAAGATATATTATATATCATAATATCATGATAATATAACAATTTAACATCTCATTTGTTATAATAAACAATGGGTTAACAACATTCAACAAGATCGTTAACCTAAAGGTTTCAAAACAACATTTACATGTAACGACTAACGATGACTTAACGACTCAGTTAAAATGTATATACATGTAGTATTTTAATATGTATTCATACACTTTTGAAAGACTTCAAGACACTTATCAAAATACTTCTACTTAACAAAAATGCTTACAATTACATCCTCGTTCAGTTTCATCAACAATTCTACTCGTATGCACCCGTATTCGTACTCGTACAATACACAGCTTTTAGATGTATATGTACTATTGGTATATACACTCCAATGATCAGCTCTTAGCAGCCCATGTGAGTCACCTAACACATGTGGGAACCATAATTTGGCAACTAGCATGAAATATCTCATAAAATTACAAAAATATGAGTAATCATTCATGACTTATTTACATGAAAACAAAATTACATATCCTTTATATCTAATCCATACACCAACGACCAAAAACACCTACAAACACTTTCATTCTTCAATTTTCTTAATCTAATTGATCTCTCTCAAGTTCTATCTTCAAGTTCTAAGTGTTCTTCATAAATTCCAAAAGTTCTAGTTTCAAAAAATTAAGAATACTTCCAAGATTGCAAGTTTACTTCCAAGTTTTCTAAATCCATTCCAAGTAATCATCCAAGATAAAGAAACCTTTGTTACTTACAGTAGGTTATATTTCTAATACAAGGTAATAATCATATTCAAACTTTAATTCAATTTCTATAACTATAACAATCTTATTTCGAGTGGAAATCTTACTTGAAATTGTTTTCGTGTCATGATTCTGCTTCAAGAACTTTCAAGCCATCCAAGGATCCTTTGAACCTAGATCTATTTTTCCCATTTACAGTAGGTTTATCCAAGGAACTTGAGGTAGTAATGATGTTCATAACATCATTCGATTCATACATATAAAGCTATCTTATTCGAAGGTTTAAACTTGTAATCACTAGAACATAGTTTAGTTAATTCTAAACTTGTTCGCAAATAAAAGTTAATCCTTCTAACTTGACTTTTAAAATCAACTAAACACATGTTCTATATCTATATGATATGCTAACTTAATGATTTAAAACCTGGAAACACGAAAAACACCGTAAAATCGGATTTACGCCGTCGTAGTAACACCGCGGGCTGTTTTGGGTTAGTTAATTAAAAACTATGATAAACTTTGATTTAAAAGTTGTTATTTTGGGAAAATGATTTTTATTATGAACATGAAACTATATCCAAAAATTATGGTTAAACTTAAAGTGGAAGTATGTTTTCTAAAATGGTCATCTAGACGTCGTTCTTTCGACTGAAATGACTACCTTTACAAAAACGACTTGTAACTTATTTTTCCAACTATAAACCTATACTTTTTCTGTTTAGATTCATAAAATAAAGTTCAATATGAAACCATACCAATTTGATTCACTCAAAACGGATTTAAAATGAAGAAGTTATGGGTAAAACAAGATTGGATAATTTTTCTCATTTTAGCTACGTGAAAATTGGTAACAAATCTATTCCAACCATAATTTAATCAACTTGTATTGTATATTATGTAATCTTGAGATACCATAGACACGTATACAACGTTTCGACCTATCATGTCGACACATCTATATATATTTCGGAACAACCATAGACACTCTATATGTGAATGTTGGAGTTAGCTATACAGGGTTGAGGTTGATTCCAAAATATATATAGTTTGAGTTGTGATCAATACTGAGATACGTATACACTGGGTTGTGGATTGATTCAAGATAATATTTATCGATTTATTTCTGTACATCTAACTGTGGACAACTATTTGTAGGTTACTAACGAGGACAGCTGACTTAATAAACTTAAAACATCAAAATATATTAAAAGTATTGTAAATATATTTTGAACATACTTTAATATATATGTATATATTGTTATAGATTCGTGAATCAACCAGTGGCCAAGTCTTACTTCTCGACGAAGTAAAAATCTGTGAAAGTGAGTTATAGTCCCACTTTTAAAATCTAATATTTTTGGGATGAGAATACATGCAGGTTTTATAAAATGATTTACAAAATAGACACAAGTACGTGAAACTACATTCTATGGTTGAATTATCGAAATCGAATATGCCCCTTTTTATTAAGTCTGGTAATCTAAGAGTTAGGGAACAGACACTCTAATTGACGCGAATCCTAAAGATAGATCTATTGGGCCTAAAAAACCCCATCCAAAGTACCGGATGCTTTAGTACTTCAAAATTTATATCATATCCGAAGGGTGTCCCGGAATGATGAGGATATTCTTATATATGCATCTTGTTAATGTCGGTTACCAGGTGTTCACCATATGAATGATTTTTATCTCTATGTATGGGATGTGTATTGAAATATGAAATCTTGTGGTCTATTGTTACGATTTGATATATATAGGTTAAACCTATAACTCACCAACATTTTTGTTGACTTTTAAAGCATGTTTATTCTCAGGTGAATACTAAGAGCTTCCGCTGTTGCAT
The DNA here is from genome assembly GCF_046630445.1 of Rutidosis leptorrhynchoides. NCBI lineage: Eukaryota > Viridiplantae > Streptophyta > Magnoliopsida > Asterales > Asteraceae > Rutidosis > Rutidosis leptorrhynchoides. The sequence continues at coordinate 122,631,945 of NC_092338.1, read as the reverse complement.
ACTAAAATAAGGACAAGATTTGGAGTCCATGTTTGTATGATATTGTGTAAAAACTGCATTCAAGAAACTGATTTCGATGTAACATATTTGTATTGTAAACCATTATGTAATGGTCGTGTGTAAACAGGATATTTTAGATTATCATTATTTGATAATCTACGTAAAGCTTTTTAAACCTTTATTTATGAAATAAAGGTTATGGTTTGTTTTAAAAATGAATGCAGTCTTTGAAAAACGTCTCATATAGAGGTCAAAACCTCGCAACGAAATCAATTAATATGGAATGTTTTTAATCAATAAGAACGGGACATTTCAGTTGGTATCCGAGCGTTGGTCTTAGAGAACCAGAAAATTTGCATTAGTGTGTCTTATCGAGTTTGTTAGGATGCATTAGTGAGTCTGGACTTCGACCGTGTTTTCTTTAAAAATGATTGCTTAACATTTTTGTTGGAAACTATATATTATTAACATGTATATATTATGTGATATATTAATCTCTTAACATATTTGATATTGTGTGATAGATGTCTACCTCTAGCACAAATCCCATTGACTCACCTAATAATAACAAAGAGTCGAATATATATTGGACTGATTCACAAGTTCCCGAAGAAGAACCGGAAGAAGAATCAGAACCGGAAGAAGAATCAGAACCGGAAGAGGAGGAACCGGAGGAGGAAATAGAACCGGTGGGGGAAATAATAAAACGGTTAAGTAAAAGAAAATCCTCAACCAACCGACCAAGGTTAATTATGGTCAATGGTGTTTCCACCAAGGAAGCAAAATATTGGGAGGATTACCAATTCTCCGATGAATCGGATTCCGACGAGAATTCCGATGATGTTATAGAAATTACCCCAACTGAATTTAAAAAGGCAAAAGAAAATAATAGGGGAAAGGGCATAAAAATAGAGAAATCTAATTCCAACCCCGATGAACTTTATATGTATCGTCAACCCCCGAAGCCCTTAAGTTGTAACAATGACTTGGGAACCTCTAAACCACCAGGTTTTTCTAAACCGTTGTGGAAAACGACAGCTCGTATTAGGAGAACATCATATATCCCTAGAAACTTGGCAAAACGAACCAAAACTGAAGAAGAAGAAACGAGCGAGTCGGAATAAGATAGTTGTATTCGCGTGGTGTAATATATGTAATATAGTGTGCTTATGCTTTATGATATATGTAAAAATTGCTTGTATTAATAAGTATTTTTTTTTATGAATCTAACTCTTGTCTATTTTACAGTATAAAAACACAAAATGGATAGACAACCCAATATTTTAAGAGACCTACCCGGAGACATGATTGATGAAATCTTGTCTAGAGTCGGTCAGAATTCTTCGGCACAACTATTTACGGCGAAATCAGTTTGTAAGACATTCGAAGAACGTTCCAAGAATGTCTTGGTTTATAAGAGATTTTTGTTTGAAAGATGGGGAATATCACATTGGGAAACCCATAAATTACGATGTGTTTACTTTGACGCATATATTGCGGGGAACCCAAATGCTATTTTACGCAACGGGTTAAGAAATTATTTTGACTCAATGTATCCGAATATAGGACTTCATGATTTAGAAAAAGCGGCTAACATGCAACATAAAGAAGCATGCTATGCTTACGGGTTAGTAATGTTCGCTTCTCACCAAAGTGAGAAAAAGAACATCGGGCTACAACTATTAAACAAAACGTTCCCACAAGTGACGGAGTCGGTAATTGGGGTAAGAAATGAGGTTTTTAGGTTATTACGAGACTGTTGGTCATTACGTAACCCTCGTCCCTTTGACGACGTTACAACACGCTGTCTTATCAACGGCCATAACGGTTATGTTCCACAAGACCAAGGATGGGAAGTAGTCCTAGTAAAACCAGAATGCATGATTTGTTTCTGGACGTATGAATTACGTGTCTTTATTGCCTTTGCTGAATGACTTGTGTACTAGCTAGAATTATCTTCACAACTATCTTGTATCAAAGTTATTGTGTGCTATATTTCATGCTTTATGTAAAATAAGCGGTATTGTAAGTTTGTAAAATATTGTATAAAAGTTTGAACGCGAAATATTATTATAATCAGTTTTTCATATAGAATTGTAGTAGTTGAATTGTATATTAGCTACTAAGTATGAACTTAACGGGTAGGTACTACCCGAATTTAAACTTATAAAACGCTAATATGAAGAAAAAGCTTTTATAAATGAGTTCATATTATGCTACGAAATACTATTAACTACTCTTAATATTCTGTATGATTAACTTGTTCCATTTGACTATTTTGAAGGAAATGGCACCGACTACTCGACACACCGTGAATATGAATGAAGAGGAATTCCGTACTTTTCTAGCTTCAAACATAGCCGCAGTACATGCTGCGCTACATACCAACAATAACCTTGGATCTAGCAGTACAGGAAATCGTGTAGGATGCACCTACAAAGAATTCACTGCCTGCAAACCTTTGGAATTTGATGGAACCGAAGGACCGATCAGATTGAAACGGTGGACCGAGAAGGTCGAATCGGTGTTTGCCATAAGTAAGTGTACTGAAGAGGACAAAGTGAAGTACGCTACGCATACCTTCACAGGTTCTGCGTTAACATGGTGGAATACCTATCTAGAGCAAGTGGGATAAGATGATGCTTACGCACTACCGTGGTCAGCATTCAAGCACTTGATGAACGAGAAGTACCGTCCCAAAACCGAGGTCAATAAGCTCAAGACGGAACTTAGAGGGTTACGAACCCAAGGATTTGATATTACCACGTATGAAAGACGATTCACAGAATTGTGCCTATTGTGTTCGGGAGCATTCGAAGATGAGGAAGAGAAGATCGACGCGTTTGTGAAAGGATTACCGGAAAGAATCCAAGAAGATATAAGTTCACACGAGCCCGCCTCCATACAACAGTCATGTAGAATGGCTCACAAACTATGAACCAGATTGAGGAAAGAATTAAAGAACAGACGGCTGAAGAGGCCAATGTGAAGCAAGTCAAAAGAAAGTGAGAGGAAAACGGTGATAAGAATCACCAATACAACAACAACAGCAATTACAATAATAATCGCAACAATTATTCCAACAATCGCAACATCAATCTCAACTACAACAAACGGCCCAACAACAACAACAACAACAACAACAACAACAACAACAACAACAACAACTACAACAATCATCCCAACAACAATAATAACCGCAACAACAACAACAATCAGAAGCAGCTATGCCAAAGGTGTGAAAAGTATCACTCGGGGTTCTGTACCAAATTTTGCAACAAGTGTAAAAGAAATGGTCATAGCGCGGCGAAGTGTGAGGTCTACGGACCAGGGGTTAACAGAACGAAAGGAACAAATGGTGTCGGAACGAGTAATGGCGGATCAAGTAGTGTCGGAGCAAGTTATGCCAATGTAGTTTGTTATAAATGTGGAAAACCGGGCCACATTATTAGAAATCACCTGAACTAGGAGAACACGAATGGACAAGGCCGCGGAAGAGCTTTCAATATTAATGCGGTAGAGGCACAGGAAGACCCAGAGCTTGTTACGGGTACGTTTCTTATTGACAATAAATCTGCTTACGTTTTATTTGATTCGGGTGCGGATAGAAGCTATATGAGTAGAGATTTTTGTGCTAAATTAAGTTGTCCATTGACGCCGTTGGATAGTAAATTTTTACTCGAATTAGCAAATGGTAAATTAATTTCAGCAGATAATATATGTCGGAATCGAGAAATTAAACTGGTTAGCGAAACATTTAAGATTGACTTGATACCAGTAGAGTTAGGGAGTTTTGATGTGATAATCGGTATGGACTGGTTGAAAGAAGTGAAAGCAGAGATCGTTTGTTACAAAAATGCAATTCGCATTATACGAGAAAAAGGAAAACCCTTAATGGTGTACGGAGAAAAGGGCAACACGAAGCTACATCTTATTAGTAATTTGAAGGCACAAAAACTAATAAGAAAAGGTTGCTATGCTATTCTAGCACACGTCGAGAAAGTACAAACTGAAGAAAAGAGCATCAATGATGTTTCCATCGCAAAAGAATTTCCCGATGTATTTCCGAAAGAATTACCGGGATTACCCCCACATCGATCCGTTGAATTTCAAATAGATCTTGTACCAGGAGCTGCACCAATAGCTCGTGCTCCTTACAGACTCGCACCCAGCGAGATGAAAGAACTGCAAAGCCAATTACAAGAACTTTTAGAGCGTGGTTTCATTCGACCAAGCACATCACCGTGGGGAGCTCCTGTTTTGTTTGTCAAGAAGAAAGATGGTACATTCAGGTTGTGTATCAACTACCGAGAGTTGAACAAACTTACCATCAAGAACCGCTACCCACTACCGAGAATCGACGACTTATTTGATCAACTACAAGGCTCGTCTGTTTATTCAAAGATTGACTTACGTTCCGGGTATCATCAAATGCGGGTGAAAGAAGATGATATTCCAAAGACTGCTTTCAGAACACGTTACGGTCATTACGAGTTTATGGTCATGCCGTTTGGTTTAACTAATGCACCAGCTGTGTTCATGGACCTTATGAACCGAGTGTGTGGACCATACCTTGACAAGTTTGTCATTGTTTTCATTGATGACATACTTATTTACTCAAAGAATGACCAAGAACACGGTGAACATTTGAGAAAGGTGTTAGAAGTATTGAGGAAGGAAGAATTGTACGCTAAGTTTTCAAAGTGTGCATTTTGGTTGAAAGAAGTTCAATTCCTCGGTCACATAGTGAACAAAGAAGGTATTAAGGTGGATCCGGCAAAGATAGAAACTGTTGAAAAGTGGGAAACCCCGAAAACTCCGAAACACATACGCCAGTTTTTAGGACTAGCTGGTTACTACAGAAGGTTCATCCAAGACTTTTCCAGAATAGCAAAACCCTTGACTGCATTAACGCATAAAGGGAAGAAATTTGAATGGAATGATGAACAAGAGAAAGCGTTTCAGTTATTGAAGAAAAAGCTAACTACGGCACCTATATTGTCATTGCCTGAAGGGAATGATGATTTTGTGATTTATTGTGATGCATCAAAGCAAGGTCTCGGTTGTGTATTAATGCAACGAACGAAGGTGATTGCTTATGCGTCTAGACAATTGAAGATTCACGAACAAAATTATACGACGCATGATTTGGAATTAGGCGCGGTTGTTTTTGCATTAAAGACTTGGAGGCACTACTTATATGGGGTCAAAAGTATTATATATACCGACCACAAAAGTCTTCAACACATATTTAATCAGAAACAACTGAATATGAGGCAGCGTAGGTGGATTGAATTGTTGAATGATTACGACTTTGAGATTCATTACCACCCGGGGAAGGCAAATGTGGTAGCCGATGCCTTGAGCAGAAAGGACAGAGAACCTATTCGAGTAAAATCTATGAATATAATGATTCACACTAACCTTACTACTCAAATAAAGGAGGCGCAACAAGGAGTTTTAAAAGAGGGAAATTTAAAGGATGAAATACCCAAAGGATCGGAGAAGCATCTTAATATTCGGGAAGACGGAACCCGGTATAGGGCTGAAAGGATTTGGGTACCAAAATTTGGAGATATGAGAGAAATGGTACTTAGAGAAGCTCATAAAACCAGATACTCAATACATCCTGGAACGGGGAAGATGTACAAGGATCTCAAGAAACATTTTTAGTGGCCGGGTATGAAAGCCGATGTTGCTAAATATGTAGGAGAATGTTTGGCGTGTTCTAAGGTCAAAGCTGAACATCAGAAACCATCAGGTCTACTACAACAACCTGAAATCCCGGAATGGAAATGGGAAAACATTACCATGGATTTCATTACTAAATTGCCAAGGACTGCAAGTGGTTATGAAACTATTTGGGTAATAGTTTATTGTCTCACCAAGTCAGCACACTTCCTGCCAATAAGAGAAGATGACAAGATGGAGAAGTTAGCACGACTGTATTTGAAGGAAGTCGTCTCCAGACATGGAATACCAATCTCTATTATCTCTGATAGGGATGGCAGATTTATTTCGAGATTCTGGCAGACATTACAGCAAGCATTGGGAACTCGTCTAGACATGAGTACTGCCTATCATCCACAAACTGATGGGCAGAGCAAAAGGACGATACAAACGCTTGAAGACATGCTACGAGCTTGTGTTATTGATTTCGGAAACAGTTGGGATCGACATCTACCGTTAGCAGAATTTTCCTACAACAACAGCTACCATTCAAGCATTGAGAGGCGCCGTTTGAAGCACTTTATGGTAGAAAGTGCAGGTCTCCGATTTGTTGAAGTGAAGTGGGGGATAGACAGATTATGGGTCTGGAGATAATACAAGAAACTACCGAGAAAATCATCCAAATTCAACAAAGATTGAAAACCGCCCAGAGTCGACAAAAGAGCTACGCGGACAGTAAAAGAAAAGATATAGAGTTTGAAATTGAAGAAATGGTCATGCTTAAGGTTTCACCTTGGAAAGGCGTTGTTCGATTTGGTAAATGGGGGAAACTAAATCCAAGGTACATTGGACCATTCAAGATTATAGATCGTGTCGGACCAGTAGCTTACCAACTGGAGCTACCTCAACAACTCGCGGCTGTACATAACATTTTCCACGTCTCAAATTTGAAGAAATGTTTTGCTAAAGAAGATCTCACTATTCCGTTGGACGAAATCCAAATCAATGAAAAACTTCAATTAATTGAAGAACCCGTCGAAATAATGGATCGTGAGGTTAAGAGACTTAAACAAAACAAGATACCGATTGTTAAGGTTCGATGGAATGCTCGTAGAGGACCCGAGTTTACCTGGGAGGGTGAAGATCAGGTGAAGAAGAAATACCCGCATTTATTTCCAGAAGATACGTCAACACCTCCAACTGCTTAAAATTTCGAGACGAAATTTATTTAACGGGTAGGTACTGTAGTGACCCGAACTTTTTCGTGTTTATATATATATTAAATGAAATTGTTATTTACATGATTAAGTTTTTCCAACATGTTAAGCAATCAAACTTGTTAAGACTTGATTAATTGAAATAGGTTTCATATAGACAATTGACCACCCAAGTTGACCGGTGATTCACGAACGTTAAAACTTTTAAAAACTATACGATGACATATATATGGTTATATATATAGTTAACATGATTTTATTATAAGTATGTATCTCATTAGGTATTTTAACAATGAGTTATATACATAAAAATGAGACTATTAATTTAAGAAACTCGAAAACGATATATATAACGATTATCGTTATAACAATGTCTTACTAGGTACATATGAATCATATTAAGATATTGATACACTTGGTTAATTATATTAAATGATAAGTAAATATATTATTAAGTGTATTAACAATGAAATACATATGTAAAAATAAGACTACTAACTTAATGATTTCGAAACAAGACATATATGTAACGATTATCGTTGTAACGACATTTAACTGTATATATATCATACTAAGATATATTATATATCATAATATCATGATAATTTAACAATTTAACATCTCATTTGTTATAATAAACAATGAGTTAACAACATTCAACAAGATCGTTAACCTAAAGGTTTCAAAACAACATTTACATGTAACGACTAACGATGACTTAACGACTCAGTTAAAATGTATATACATGTAGTGTTTTAATATGTATTCATACACTTTTGAAAGACTTCAAGACACTTATCAAAATACTTCTACTTAACAAAAATGCTTACAATTACATCCTCGTTCAGTTTCATCAACAATTCTACTCGTATGCACCCGTATTCGTACTCGTACAATACACAGCTTTTAGATGTATGTACTATTGGTATATACACTCCAATGATCAGCTCTTATCAACCCATGTGAGTCACCTAACACATGTGGGAACCATCATTTGGCAACTAGCATAAAATATCTCATAAAATTACAAAAATATGAGTAATCATTCATGACTTATTTACATGAAAACAAAATTACATATCCTTTATATCTAATCCATACACCAACGACCAAAAACACCTATAAACACTTTCATTCTTCAATTTTCTTCATCTAATTTATCTCTCTCAAGTTCTATCTTCAAGTTCTAAGTGTTCTTCATAAATTCCAAAAGTTCTAGTTTCATAAAATCAAGAATACTTCCAAGATTGCAAGTTTACTTCCAAGTTTTCTAAATCCATTCCAAGTAATCATCCAAGATCAAGAAACCTTTGTTACTTACAGTAGGTTATCTTTCTAATACAAGGTAATAATCATATTCAAACTTTAATTCAATTTCTATAACTATAACAATCTTATTTCGAGTGGAAATCTTACTTGAAATTGTTTTCGTGTCATTATTCTGCTTCAAGAATTTTCAAGCTATCCAAGGATCCTTTGAAGCTGGATCTATTTTTCTAATTTCCAGTAGGTTTATCCAAGGAACTTGAGGTAGTAATGATGTCCATAACATCATTTGATTCATACGTATAAAGCTATCTTATTCGAAGGTTTAAACTTGTAATCACTAGAACATAGTTTAGTTAATTCTAAACTTGTTCGCAAATAAAAGTTAATCCTTCTAACTTGACTTTTAAAATCAACTAAACACATGTTCTATATCTATATAATAAGCTAACTTAATGATTTAAAACCTGGAAACATGAAAAATACCGTAAAATCGGATTTACGCCGTCGTAGTAACACCACGGGCTGTTTTGGGTTAGTTAATTAAAAACTATGATAAATATTGATTTAAAAGTTGTTATTCTGGGAAAATGATTTTTATTATGAAAATGAAACTATATCCAAAAATTATGGTTAAACTCAAAGTGGAAGTATGTTTTCTAAAATGGTCATCTAGACGTCGTTCTTTCGACTGAAATGACTACCTTTACAAAAACGACTTGTAACTTATTTTTCCGACTATAAACCTATACTTTTTCTGTTTAGATTCATAAAATAGAGTTCAATATGAAACCATAGCAATTTGATTCACTCAAAACGGATTTAAAATGAAGAAGTTATGGGTAAAACAAGATTGGATAATTTTTCTCATTTTAGCTACGTGAAAATTGGTAACAAATCTATTCCAACCATAATTTAATCAACTTGTATTGTATATTATGTAATCTTGAGATACCATAGACACGTATACAATGTTTTGACCTATCATGTCGACACATCTATATATATTTCGGAACAACCATAGACACTCTATATGTGAATGTTGGAGTTAGCTATACAGGGTTGAGGTTGATTCCAAAATATATATAGTTTGAGTTGTGACCAATACTGAGATACGTATACACTGGGTTGTGGATTGATTCAAGATAATATTTATCGATTTATTTCTGTACATCTAACTGTGGACAACTAGTTGTAGGTTACTAACGAGGACAGCTGACTTAATAAACTTAAAACATCAAAATATATTAAAAGTATTGTAAATATATTTTGAACATACTTTAATATATATGTATATATTGTTATAGGTTCGTGAATCAACCAGTGGCCAAGTCTTACTTTCCGACGAAGTAAAAATCTGTGAAAGTGAGTTATAGTCCCACTTTTAAAATCTAATATTTTTGGGATGAGAATACAAGCAGGTTTTATAAAATGATTTACAAAATAGACACAAGTACGTGAAACTACATTCTATGGTTGAATTATCGAAATCGAATATGCCCCTTTTTATTAATTCTGGTAATCTAAGAATTAGGGAACAGACACCCTAATTGACGCGAATCCTAAAGATAGATCTATTGGGCCTAACAAACCCCATCCAAAATACCGGATGCTTTAGTACTTCTAAATTTATATCATATCCGAAGGGTGTCCCGGAATGATGGGGATATTCTTATATATGCATCTTGTTAATGTCGGTTACCAGGTGTTCACCATATGAATGATTTTTATCTCTATGTATGGGATGTGTATTGAAATATGAAATCTTGTGGTCTATTATTACGATTTGATATATATAGGTTAAACCTATAACTCACCAACATTTTTGTTGACGTTTAAAGCATGTTTATTCTCAGGTGAATACTAAGAGCTTCCGCTGTTGCATACTAAAATAAGGACAAGATTTGGAGTCCATGTTTGTATGATATTGTGTAAAAACTGCATTCAAGAAACTGATTTCGATGTAACATATTTGTATTGTAAACCATTATGTAATGGTCGTGTGTAAACAGGATATTTTAGATTATCATTATTTGATAATCTACGTAAAGCTTTTTAAACCTTTATTTATGAAATAAAGGTTATGGTTTGTTTTAAAAATGAATGCAGTCTTTGAAAAACGTCTCATATAGAGGTCAAAACCTCGCAACGAAATCAATTAATATGGAACGTTTTTAATCAATAAGAACGGGACATTTCATAAGGTATGGTGCGTGTTAAAGCATAATGTAAGTCCCTAGTTCATTATCATGTATTCGAGACTGCAATGGATATTTTTAAGTGTATGGACAATTGGTTGTTGGTTTATTATGTTTTGTATTTGGATTACGATCAATTGTATGCATTTATTGTTAACTTACTTACTGTTTGTGTAACCGCACGAAAGCAGAATGCATCCGTACGGTTACATAAGCAGAGTATATATAATGTTGATTTCGGGTTCGTTGTCGGAGTTACGAACCTTTACACAACCGTAGCCATATTTGTGATTCTCTGCAGGTCTAGCACTCTTCAAGATCGATCTATAACATCTAAAAGTCGTGTTTATTCAACAGATCACGAGTATTTAAGTTGTTTTGGATATAAAATCCAAAATATCGAGTAATTCCGCACTCGATATTGTTGATTTGGTCGATTAATACCGTTTAATCGTTCCTACAGTGCGCCGCACCTGATGATGTCTTTAGAAAAAAATATATATATGGTCGAATTTCGGTTATTGGTGGGTGGATGCTTCAGATGGGGTCGTCAGTGAATAAATGTTTAATGTTCGGGTGATTAATATTCAGTCGATCATTATTGCCCTTACCAATCGAACATTTGTCGTCAGCTTCTTCACGTCTTCCGAAGCGAAGTACATCAAGATTTCTTTTACCATGTGACATGAGGCTTCATAGTTGAACACCCTTTTAGTTTCATTTAAGAATCCTAATCAGACAGCTTATTGAATATTGCCATCGTTGGTTGTCCGAGAACTTTTTGCAAATTCCATTACGTCGTCGGTTGTCCGAAAATTTTTTGCGACTTCCTAATCAGACAGCTAATATTGACGTCGTCGGTGATCGAATCAGTACGTAAAGAAAATACATGAGTTTCTGCATGGTGGTGTAACCAAACATGTCTCGCTCTAAAAGTTTACCTGTTGAGACCTGTCCAACTTGTTATTTTGCCACCTATACCGGTAATAATGGTTGATTTTGGCCACAAGCCACGTATGATTCAATATGAGTGTCTAAATTAGGTGTCGAAATACCTACGATGATTCACTTTAAATTCTAATGTTAGAAGCTGGTTAAGTTTAGAGATATATCCAGGTGCCAAGTTGGGATTTTATAGTTGCCTATGTGCTCTGCAAATCACTCATAAACATCAGTGATTATTCACGGAGTTTTGGCAATTTGAAGGAATCGCAAGTAAAGTCGAACATGATCAGTAGAGATAATGGTCAACGATAGGGAGCTGAACAATTGGGGAAGCAATTCTATAAATACATGATTTTTATCCATTTGTGATTTGACTATACCCTTAATTTAAATACTATAGATAGATAGGTAGAATTAATAAAAAGTAGAATGTAATGATAATGTTATTTGTAAGCTAAATAATTTTTATGTGTGGATAATAAAATTGTAACACAAGATTATACATAAGTCACTTTTTTACCAAGTGTAGGATTCAAGTCATCATGCCACCTAAAGTCATCACAGTGAAAAACAAAAATTGTACTTTTAAGATGAAAGTAATAGTACTAATTAATCGGCATCCACACAATCATCATGTTTTATTTGATTCGATTCGATTCATTTTGAAAGGAAATACAAATCTGAATTTGACATATATAACTAAAATCAACAATGAAACGGAATGATATATAAACTAAATTAAACAGAAATTAACTTAAATTCCATTAACCACGATCAACATACAATCCATAAGCATAACCAGTTTGACCATAAAGTCAACAAAAACATAAACCCTAATAACTTCTCATATCACAATAACATAAAGATTGAACCTAATCAATCATCTAAGCTCTTTCACCTCTAATTCTACGAGCCAACTGCATATCCTTAGGCATGATGGTAACTCTTTTAGCATGAATCGCACACAAATTCGTATCTTCAAACAACCCTACCAAATACGCTTCAGATGCTTCTTGTAACGCAGCAACCGCGCTACTTTGAAACCTCAAATCTGTTTTGAAATCCTGTGCGATTTCTCTCACGAGTCTCTGAAACGGAAGTTTACGGATCAAAAGTTCGGTACTCTTTTGATACTTGCGGATCTCTCGTAGTGCCACAGTTCCTGGCCTGAATCTGTGCGGTTTCTTCACTCCTCCGGTGGCCGGAGCTGATTTCCGAGCAGCTTTTGTTGCCAATTGCTTTCGTGGTGCCTTTCCTCCGGTTGATTTCCTAGCAGTTTGCTTTGTTCGAGCCATTTTAGTTTTGAGAAAATTTTAATTATTATGAATTTGATGAGGTTTGTGAGGTGGATTTGAATGATTTGTGAGTGAATTTGGAGTTGGAATGTTTGGGTATTTATTTAGGGGTTTTGGGGAATTTGAAATTTTGGGGGTGAACTAGCGCCAGTGAGCATTGGACGTTCGATTGGTATAGGTAAGAATAAACGGTGGAGATTAGGTTTTCAAAGAGAGTTAGGATCACAATCCGTGTGATTTGTCTTGGTTCAAAAAAATATCCTCTTATTCAAAAGTGCACGTAAAACAGTAACTAAATACTCACTTGGTCTCGAAAAAATGTCCCCCAACAATTTTCTTTCGATTTATGATATGTTTGTGATTTATCTAAATCTAAATCTAAATTACCCTTTATTTAATACAGTAAAAATGTAAGATATATCATTCCTTAAAATAATAATTGACTAAAATTCAACTATAACGAAACTACATTGTAAAATAACCTTTTTTAAATGTTAAAATAAAATAAAACTTTATAATATAAGTAAAATAAAAAATAAAAATAAAAAATTATAACAAAATTTGAGAAGGCTTTTGATTGTCTTAATTGAGATTTTTTAATTGATGTTATGAAATCAATGGGGATCGAGAATAAGTGGCATAAATGGATTTTCTCTTGTCTAAGTTCGGCTTCGATTCCCATACTTGTTAATGGGTCACCTAAGAAAGAATTTTTATTGGAACGAGGGGTACAACAAGGTGATTCACTCTCACTTTTTCTTATCATTCTCGCGACGGAGGGTTTGAATATTATGACAAAGGCGGCAATTGAACGGTGCTTATTTAAAGGGGTGGAAGTTGGTCGTGATAAAGTTCCGTTATCACATTTGCATGCGGATAAAACCATTTTTATTGGTGAATGGAGTCGTGCAAATATTCTTAGTCTTCAAAATCTACTTAAATGTTATGTATTTGCGTCCGGTTTGAAGATAAACTTCCAAAAAAGTTGTATGTACGGAATCAGGGTTAGTTTGGAAGAACTCACTAATGTAGCAAGTAATGTCGGTTGTCTAGTTGGGCAATTCCCTTTCACGTATCTTGGATTGCCTATCGTGTCAAATATGAAGAAAGCAAAGGATTAGAGTGTGGTAATTGAAAAGTTCAAAAATAAACTCGTGAGTTTGAGAATGCGTTCGATGTCTTTTGGGGGACGTTTGACACTTGTTAAATTGGTCCTTACTAGTCTCCCGTTGTACTACTTCTCACTCTTTTGTGCCCCGCCTTGCGTGTTAAAAATTCTCGAAAGTGTGACACATTATTATTTTAGGGCGGGTCGGATTTGGGTTCTAAATTCATTTAGGTTAAATGGGATAATGTCATTACTTCTTTTAGGAATGGGGGGTTAAACATCGGCTCACTTAAAAGTAAAAATATTGCGTTGCTTGAAAAGTGGTGGTGAAGGTTTAAAATCGAAGCCGATTCACTTTGGGCTAAAATTATAAGTAGCATTCATGGTGTAGTGACCCGTCTTAATCCATCCGGACTAAGTCTTCAACAGTTGGTCCCATTGCGAGGTTCTGACCTCTATATGCCATGAACGACTCCATGTAATATGAGCAAATGCACAGCGGAAGATTTCTTTCATACCTGAGAATAAACATGCTTTAAAGTGTCAACCAAAAGGTTGGTGAGTTCATTAGTTTAACATAAATAATTATTTCCATCATTTTAATAGACCACAAGATTTTCATATTTCAATACACATCTCATACATAGAGATAAAAATATCATTCATATGGGTTGAACACCTGGTAATCGACATTCACAATATGCATATAAGAATATCCCCATCATTCGGGGATCCTCCTTCGGACATGATATAAATTTCGAAGTACTAAAGCATCCGGTACTTTGGATGGGGCTTGTTGGGCCCAATAGATCTATCTTTAGAGTTCGCGTCAATTAGGGTGTCTGTTCCCTAATTCTTAGATTACCAGACTAAAAAGGGGCATATTCGGTTTAATAATCCAACCATAGAATGTAGTTTCGATTACTTGTGTCTATTTCGTAAAGCATTTATAAAGCAATGCATGTATTCTCAGTTCCAAAAATATATATAGCAAAAGCATTTAAAAGGGAGCAAATGAAACTCACCATACTGTATTTTGTAGTAAAATACGTATAACGACATTGAACAACTAAACAATGCAGGGTTGGCCTTGGATTCACGAACCTATATCATTTGTATATTCATTAATATATATGATAGTAATTGAATAATTATATTTAATATATTTTAATTTATATATTATGTATAGTTGATTTATGTATATATTCAATTTAATTTAATATTTGTATAGTTATATTAATACATCCATATTTATATATATAGATGTTTAGGGTTACATTTAAAATCGATAGTTTGTCTTTTGTAAGTATTTATATAAACAATCTTAATAAATTGAATATATATAGTTATATGAACTTTTATTATAATTATAGTATATGTAATAAATATATTTATGTATAAAATATTTATCTATTTGAAAAGTTAGTTTTTTTTTTATGATAATAATGATTTACTAATAATAATAATAACTTTATTAATAATAATATTGTTAATACTGATACTTCTAACAATAACATAATTTTATTGATAATGATAATATTTTTATCTCATAACACTCTTTCTAATTTTCTAATATCTTCATATAAAAATAATACAAAAAAAAAAATGTTTAGTGTTATTACGAATCTTAAAGATAATAACAGTAGTTTTAAATGAAACGAAAAGTTCGATAATAATAATAATAATAAAAATAATACTTTTGATAAAAATACATAATACTTAGTGATCATAATAATAATAACAATAATCTTTTTATTATTAATGTTAATATTTATAATAACACTTAAGTGATAGTTTTAATAATAATAATAATAATACATTAATGATACCTATAAGATTTATAATAATGATAATAATAATAATAGTTATACTAATACTAATTATAATTATAATAACAATAATAATAATAACACTAATAACAATAATCATAATAATTATAATTGTAATGGAAAAAAAAATATATATATATATATATATACCATTTCTTAAAGGCCTCATAAAAAGAATTGCTCAAGATGAGGCTCGAACCCGAGATCTCCCACAAACACGCAAACCCAATTAACCATTCAGCCAAACCTATTATTTGATTTAAATCTCCTTTTTAATATTTAAAAACCGTATTTCTGTTTATCCCTTTCCTTCTTCTTCTTCGATCAATTCAGTCACCAAAATCAAACAATTCATCATAATAATTACTGTTTGATTTCGTATTGAAATTGAAATTTAAATAACATATAATTATGATGTTAATCAACAACAAAACAAAATATAAAAAAAATAACAGAAAGAACAGAAAACTGTTCGTAAAAAAAAATAACTCAAAATTTGATCATGAGTTTAAGAGTGTTTCAGTTAAAGATTCCTAAACAAAAAAGATTTCAAATCATTCGTATAAACTATAAAAATCATCAATTTTATCTAAAACACAAAAACGAACGTGAATTTCTTGATGAACAAAGCTGTTGACTTTTTAAAATTCAACTTTGACTCGAAAATTAAACCTTGATACGATGAATTGGACTATGAAATTTGACAGATAGTTTGAGAAGAAGATTCTAAAGACGAATGCATTTAAACATTTTGAAAATCGATTTGAATTCGAGTTTTTCTGAAAAATACCCACAACAGAGTCGACGGGTCAATTTTTCTTTAAAGGTTTCTGTTTAAATTCATTTGCAGTAATAATAGATGGAGGTAATTGATACTAGGATTGATGAGTTGAATGATATGGATTAACAAGTGTGTACATTTGTATTATAATTGATCGAGTCTTGACAGAATAGTTTTACCAGGTACATGAATTAATATATAAAAAAAAATGGAAAATGACATCAAACAGATTTTTATCTTCATCTGTTAAGAATCGAATCTTGTATGCTGGATTGGATTAAGACCTGTAACAATTTGGGGACAGGATCGTACTAGCAGGGAAGGAAAGCCAGGAAAAAAAATAAAGCTGAAAGGGATATAGATTTCCCACGTATATATCTAATTCTTTATATAAATCAGTATTAGTAAATAAATAAATATATTAATAATAACATTATTATTAATAATATTAATTATATAAATAATAACAATAATTAATAATGATAATTAACAATAACAATAAATAAAAGAAAAGTATTATTAATCATGTTGTATTATTTTTATAATAATATGATTTTAATAATAATGGTAGTTATAACAATATTAATCATCTTAATAATAATTAAACTCATAATTTACTATTTATTATAATAATGATGATATTAATATCAATAATATTATAAAATAATAATACTATGATAAGAATAATCATAGTAAATACAATTAATAATGTAACCAATTACATGTAACAACTTTTTATGTTGATGTAATAAAATTACTGATATCTTAATATTTATTTTAATGAAAGTATTAATAATAATATTGTAACCATATTTTGATTATAATTTCATATATCATGATTCACTAATCATGTAATAGTTTAATTATTGTTAAAGGATATATAAAATTTAATATTGGTACCTTTTATATTATCATATGCATATCAGATTTTATACATAACAATATTACCAATACAAACATTAATAGCAATAATAATAATGATAGTAATGGTAATAATATTAATATATCAATTTTATTCAAAATTGTAATTTCATGTAATACCATTTATTATTTTTATATTTTAATTCTAATGATTAAAGTATACTTTATTAATTTTTAAAATATTATAAATATTCTTATATTTATATTTGTATATGTATATGTATATTTACATCCGATTGTTCGTGAATCGTCGGGAATAGTCAAAGGTCAAATGTATCCATGAACACAGTTCAATGTTTTTGAGACTTCACAGTACAGACTTTGCTTATCGTGTCGATTATAGATTAAGATCAAGTTTAAATTTGGTCGAAAATTCCCGGGTCATCACAGTACCTACCCGTTAAAGAAATTTCGTCCCGAAATTTGAGCGAGGTGGTCATGGTTAACAATAAAAATGTTTTCATGACGAATATGAGTTGATAAATGGAGTTTTATCATCATTGAGTAATATGGATAAAATGATTCGATTAATCGAAGAGTATGAATGAATGTAACGACCCTGGATTTTTCCAATGTTTATTTATTAATAATTATTATTATTAATACGTGTGATTAAACGAATGTATGTTATTACATTTACGTGTTGCCATGATTAACCGTACTTGACTTTAATTGCCCGAAACGTCTTTGTGACACGCGAAACTTACACGAATAATATTTTCGAATATTATTTACATTCATGATTAGTTTTATTAATCATTTTAATTAACTATGGTGATTAGTTAGTTACTTGGGCTTTAATTGAATTTATTTGTTAATTATTGAACTTGGGCTTTGATTAGTGTAATGGACTCTTGAATATGGGCTTATAAACCCACCCTACACCTTATTGGATTAACTTGTGATGACCCGGAAATTTTCGATCAAATTTAAACTTTAATCTTTATATGTTTCCGACACGATAAGCAAAATCTGTAATGTTGAGTCTCGAAAGTTTTGAAATCTATATTTATGTAATCAATTACCCTTTGACTACGCTCAACGATTCACGAACATTTATGTGTATATTGATATGTATATATAATATATACTTATTAGTTGAAAACATTAACAAAGTATTGGACATATAATACTTTACATGAACGTATTTTTGTTTCAATATAAGTTAATATAGTTATTGACGAAATTAAAAGATAATATCATATGATTGAATTATCAGATACATTGAATTATGATTACGAGTCTCTGTTATGAGGTCCACGTTGATTTGAGAAATCGTTTGTTTTTAACGGTATTCGGAATAAATGATAAAGTGATTTTCAAATGAAAACAAAGTATCACTTATCTAGTGTCAGACAAATGTTAGTGGAGATTTGAATTTCATATTACTTGATTGATCTATTTACAAACGTGCGAAAACGTTTTCCAATGTAATATAACTTGGTTATTAAAATGTCTTTGTTAAATAACGTAAGTTGAATATTAATTGTTAAGATATATTTAAATAACTTGCAACGTGTATTTAAAACGTGTTTATGTATATTAAATACATATCTGATTACAAATTATTTATGTAAACGATAGCAACACTTGTTATTTGATTTGATCGATATTAAGATATATTATTTAGAAAGTTTAAGGAAATTAAACTAAACGTTGGCGCATAAATGAATTATATCAAATTAAGTTTAAAGTATAAACGTTACGTGTTATAAGATTTTCTAAACGAATTTAAAATAAACTTTTGAACTATTATTAGTTTTGAAAAACTAAATATTATATTATTACATTAATATTTCCATTATATACGGTATGTACAAGTTTATATTTTAAATGAAAATATATTTTTATTTTACAAAGTGATGAATAATAGTATCAAATTAGTCATAAAACGTTTTGATTTAATATTATTAAATATGCTTTGATAAATAATGAGACTATGATTTATAGAAGTAAATGACCAGAACACTCAAAAGATTATGTTACACTTTGAGTGGGTTAGTTTTCCATTAATTTAAGTCTAATTATTAATAAAGGTACAATTCGCGAAATGTAAGGTATCAGTTTTCTAAGCATACGAAAATGCGTTCGAGAAACCGGAACCGGGACGTAAGACGGGTGACAACGTACAAATTATTAGAAACTAATACAATTTATTATTATTAACACTAATAGTATTATTATTATTATCATTTTTATGAATTTTGTATCATTAGTACTTATATAATAATAATAATTATTAATATATTATCAATTATTAATATTAATTTAATTATAAAAAAAAAGAATCAAGAACTAGTACCATTCAGTTTCACATCCACATCCCTACTGTATATGATTTTTGTATCTGTCGGAGTTTGTTATGAGTCTGCTTCAATCACAATTCAAAACATAAATCATTTGCTATATATTGTCTATTGCATTCAGTGATTGAATAAAACTGAAAAACCCAGAAAATAAGCTCCACACTCTGTACATTTATCTTTTTCATCATATTTTGATTTTGAATGAATTTTAAAAATGTAATAATACAGTCTTGTTAGGAATCATCTATCTAAACTATCTGTAAGTTTTCAATCCTCAATTCTTTCTATTAATCTCTAATTTTGGAGTCAAAGTTTTGGTTTTAAAAGTCAACTAAGTGTTCTTGAATTAAATTCGAGTTTGTTTTGATATCTCCAGTTAATTTGATGATACATAAAGATTATAGGAATGATTTGCAACACAATTCATGTTGTAATCATAACCTATAACACTCTTAATCTAAAAATCAATTTTTGAGTTCTTGAGTTCTTCACAGTAATATACACTAACGTAAATTCGAAATAAATTTCAAAAACTAAAAATGCAGAGTTGTTAGGAATCATTTACTTAAACTTCCTGCAAAATCTCAAGTTCCAATTCTTAATAACGAATTCGAATTTGCGAGTTAAAGTTAAATTGTCAAAAGTCAACTGTTTTATTCTTGGAGAAATTAGAGCTTGTTTTGATGTTTTAAGTTAAATTGATGATTTTGATAGATTTTAGGAATGATTTGAAACATGTTTCATGTTGTAGAGATTGTCCAAAACGAACTCAAAACTGAAAACAAATTTTTTTTTTCCTAGCTACAAGCAAGCAGTAGGATTTTTTGTGTTTTTTTTTCTCATTTTTTTTATATCATGAACACATTTTTTTTTGTTTCATGTTGTTTACAAGTCATAAATGAAAACCCGTTCGATTGTTGTTGAGTTTTTGCCCCCGTTTGATTTTAAACTTGGTGAAGAAGATGATGAACTAAGATGAAAGAAATACTAGATATATATGTTTGGGTTGCCTTATAAGTCAGAAAAACATGGATGGCAGAATGGTTAAGGGTGTTTGCGGGTGGGCGAGAGGTCTCGAGTTCGAGCCCTGTTTGGGGCAGTTTTTTTTAGAAAAGCTCTTTGAAGGTAGTTCTCATTTCTAAAATTAATATTATTATTATTATTGTTATTATTAGTAGTAATATAATTATTACTATTATTATTACTAAAATAAGAATTTATGATCATTTAATAGTATTGTTATTATGATTGTTATTATTAGTATTATAAATAAATATTATTATCACCATATAAGTATGATAATCATTATTATCATTATTATTACTAGTATCATACTATTAGTATTATTATTATTACCCTTAGTCAGGTATTTCTACGATTATTAATTTTGCAAAACAAAAGATATATATGTAAATATATTATAACATAAAATATACTAATATTACATAAAAATTATGTTTCAACTAATATTATTGATATAACATTAATTAAATATCAAATAAGTATCATAATATATTATAAGAATAATTAATACATAACAAATATATAAACTTAATTGATTTATACTATAATGTGTTAATACTTGATATAGGTTCGTGAATCCGAGGCCAACCCTGCATTGTTCAATGTCGTCATATGTATTTTTACTACAAAATACATTATAGTGAGTTTCATCACTCCCTTTTTAAATGCTTTTGCAATATATTTTTTTGGGACTGAGAATGCATGCGCTTTTATAAATGTTTTACGAAATAGACACAAGTAATCGAAACTACATTATATGGTTGAATGATCGAAATTGAATATGCCCCTTTTTATTAAGTCTGGTAATCTAAGAATTAGGGAACAGACACCCTAATTGATGCAAACTCTAAAGATATATCTATCGGGCCCAACAAGCCCCATCCAAAGTACCGGATGCTTTAGTACTTCAAAATTTATATCATGTCCGAAGAAGGATCCCGGAATGATGGGGATATTCTTATATACATATTGTGAATGTCGGTTACCAGGTGTTCAATCCATATGAATGATATTTTTGTCTCTATGCATGGGACGTATGATTATGAGAAATGGAAGTATGAAATCTTGTGGTCTATTAAAATTAGGAAAGGATTATTTATGTTAAACTAATGAACTCACCAACCTTTTGGTTGACACTTTAAAGCATGTTTATTCTCAGGTATGAAAGAAATCTTCCGCTGTGCACTTGCTCATTTTAGAGACATTAATTGGAGTCATTCAGGACATATTTCAAAAGACGTTGCATTCGAGTCGTTGAGTTCATCAAGATTATTATTAAGTCAATCATAGTTAGATATATTATAAAATGGTATGCGTGCCGTCAACTTTCGATGTAATGAAAGATTGTCTTTTCAAAAATGAATGCAATGTTTGTAAAATGTATCATATAGAGGTCTAGTACCTCGTAATGTAACCAAATGTAATGTATTCGTCCTTGTAGATTAGGACGGGTCGTTAGAGTTGGTATCAGAGCGGTGGTCTTAGCTAACCAGGTCTTGCATTAGTGAGTCTAACTGATAGTCGTTAGGATGCATTAGTGAGTCTGGACTTCGACCGTGTCTGCATGTCAAAAGTTTTGCTTATCATTTTTTGTCGAAAATCATCTATTTATCATCCTTAGGAAATTACCTGCTTATCATTCTTAGTCTAGACACATCTTACTGCAATGATTGCATGAATAGTGTATAGACAAAATTCGTATCTTAGCGTATCTGCTAATTCATATCTTAGCATATCTTGTACTGTAGACTTTGTCTGACAACTTCCGTAGATTCCTCCGTAACATATGGGATTTTAGTATTGTATACGCATATGTGAATTATGTATTGCAGGGTACTAATCTACATCCTATAATCTGTTTCTTATCGAAAATACTTCATCTGATTGTACGAGATGAATCCCTCAACCAGTTCGAGTCCCTCAGACTTCGATAGCTAATCCGATAGTTATTCCGACAGCTATTCCGACACGGATGTTCACCTAAGCTCCGGAGGCAACGTCACCAGAATGAATCAACCAATCAATCATCCCCAATTCATCTGATGGGTTCGTAGTTGACTTAACCGATGGAGACGAGAGGAAGGCGATCCTTTCCATCCACCAACCGAATTTACCTCTTGGCAATGAACCTGAAGCACTTACCGGCGAACCAGTCTGAAACACCATTTTCACCCCCATTTCCCGAATATCTCACCACAATTGTATTCTATCTAAAATTCTAAACCTTATTCATCCGCTCGTACCGACCGACAATCATCCCGGAATAATAGAAGAAGTCAATGAACTTCGCGCTCGAGTAATCAATCTGGAGAATATGGTGCAAAAATTACCAGCTTCAACAACATCACCGGCACCAACAGTACCATCAATAACAACACCAGTGCCATCAACAACCCATGCCTCGACGTCTCATTCTATACCTTGAGTATTATTATCTTTCTACGTATCGTTCTACATCATTTATCTTCGTTCGACATGGCGATTATGTAATCTCTAATGTTTTAGAGATTATATATTCTTGTTCCAATGGTAAATCAAATGAGTTTAATATCATATTGACTCATTAAATCCATGATTACATCTGAAGAAGATATATATGTATATATATTTTCATAAAGATTGTAATAAAAAAAAAAATCTTGTGTACAAACTGTTAATGGTGACAATATTTTAACAGGTAGGTAATACCCGAGGAATATTTAGATTTCACATTAATAAGTTACACTGTACATTCTTCGAATCTAATTCAACAGTCGTTTACTATCCTACTTACGTCCACCGATATACAAATCCGTTCACCACAGAATAACCACATTCATCCAATTTCATATTTGGATTTGGATTTATCATAATCCAACAAGTGGCATAATGAAGAAAACATTGGACAAAATAAAATTTGTTAGAAACAAACAAATTAACTATGAGAAATTTTGTTAAGAATCCACGCTAACTGTTCCTAACTAATTGTTCCCAGCTAACTGATTACACTTTATTTATCGCAATTTAATTATCGCAATTTACATTCTCGCAATTTTATTTATCATCATTTAATTTCTGTTATTTACTTTACGCACTTTATTTATCGTCATTTAATTTCTGTTATTTACTTTACGCACTTTATTTATCGTCATTTAATTTCTGTTATTTATTTTACGCACTTTAAATATCGGGACACGTATACAAGGTTTTGACATATCATATCGACGCATCTATATATATTATTTGGAGTAACCATAGACACTCTATATGCAGTAATGCGGGAGTTAGCTATACAGGGTTGAGGTTGATTCTATAATAATATATATAGTTTGAGTTGTGATCGAGTCTGAGACGTATACGGGTCACGATACGTATTAATTAATTCGAATATTATATATTAAACTATATATGAATCAGTGGATTGTTAACTGTGGACTATCGACTGTGGACTAAAAACATTGGACAATTAAAATGAATTAAAATATTGATTATAACCTATGAAACTAAACAATTCTTCAAGTTGCCACTTGATTTCATCTTAAACCTCATTTGTATCTTGACGATTCCAATCTGCGTTCAAACATTTCATATTTCTTGAAAACACCTCAATTGAGAGGATGAACCAACCGCACTTCGTCTACGGAAGAAAAGATTGATGCGTATAGTTATGCACCTGAAAACTCTCAAAAACTGAGTAAACATTTAACACGTAGCTGTGCTAATTCCTTTAACGTTGTTATTGCCGAAAATAACTTTGCAATCTCTTTCCCAATTAGCAAATTTTGTCACAGCTCCAGCAAGTCAACTTCGACTTTCATTCGGATTAGCCTTATTATAGCCTTGATATATAAATATGCCTTTCACCATCGTTGTTGGGGAACCTTTTATATTCTGCCACATTAGCAGTAAACTTACCAGCAACTTCATTACACGTTGTCTTAAGTCCCTTCGAAGAACCATTATATCTGTTCATTAAAACCTTATCATATATTCGTCTGCATCGTGTAACGAGTATTATCATACCAATTACCGGGAATCAGCAATCAGTATTTTGAATCCCGCAACAATTCTACAACAACAGTTATAGGTATACATATAACCTTTATCTCTTAGAATTATGACCTTCCATTCTGAAATTTTGAAAAGCACCCAGTCTACGAATCAATACTCAAAATGTTGAAAAAGCTGAATGAAGCAGTAAAAACTGTAAACGATCTTAACAGCCAGAAGTTTGATAATAAAGAATAGCATGTTGGAAAAGCTCAGAAAAGTTAGAACTGGAAAACGGATTGAGCTAACCATGAAGGAGGCCAAGGACAAATACAAGGACCAAACCCTATATTCAAAGAATACAGATAATTCTGTATCCAATGAAATCTTTAGGGAAAACCTTGCTCTATACTCATATTAAATCTTGTGGAAAATCTTTCTTCATCAACCTTCGATCTTAGAAATTCTGAAAATATCATCATAAATATCTTTGATATTTCTGAGGATATTTTTAAAACTCTTCTTATCCGAAATTGGTTATCTCTTCGTGTTATCTGTGTTACATCATAAAAGAAACTATTTTAGTTTCTAAATTCTAAAACCTTCGAGTAGAAAATATAAATGATTTTGAAGTAGTGTTGGGAACTGAAGCATGAGTTAGTATAATATAATGACATTTGATCAACATGATTATATTACAGTAATTCATGTTGAGTTTCTAATGGAACGTGATAATTCACAGAACATATCGTCATCATGTGCCATTTACACGACTCTTACATTCTACCCAATCTCTAAACATATTAAGAACATATCTTCTTGATAGTTTTATCTTTCCGGATATTCTGGTAATTTATCAAATTAAGATCGTACCATTACGATTTTCTTCTTAGAACATTAACAATGTTCATTCCGAAATTCATATCTGCAAATTCTGGACCATTACAAGCGGTGCTTAATCACAAGAAGAAGAAACGAAAGGACAAAACTCTGAAATAGAATTTGGGGTATAAATCGCAGCAAATAGGAGAGAGCATTAACAATGGATGACAATGATTAGGGGAGACAGAAGTAGGGACATCGAAATATAAGAAAAGATATAAAAACCCAACAACCACCCAGAATTTATAAACCGTATATATCGATGCATATAGCAATATAAAGACACGGGAAAACTAAGAACACTATAAAACCCAGAGTATATTATAAGTGAATAGATTCTTGGTAGATGGAAAAGAAGAATGATAGATATGAAAGTTAAGAGTATATCAAGAATCAAAATGGGATGGAGCATATTGACGAATGTTTTAAAGTATGAATTGAGGAGAAAGAATAAAAGTTGTGAGTTGTGAAAATAAGGAAACAAAGGGGATGGATTTATAGTAAAATATCCGACAGAGCGATCGCAACAAATTATTGCATTTAATCAAAGAAGATCCAAATTTCCTTAATCGCCGAAGAACCAAATCTTATCGCAAAGATTTTCTTTAAATTCCATGAAATCCGAAAACAAATCATAACTACGTCATCGGTTAAAATGAATATACAGTTACTCATTTCACTCTCCTGTGATAGATTCCCTTATACTCTTCACGTAATCAAATTGTTTTATCTATATTACTCAATGATGATAAAACTCTATTCATTGACTCATATTCGTCATGAAGACATTTTTATAGTTAGCATGACGACCTCGATCAAATTTCGGGATGAAATTTCTTTAACGGGTAGGTACTGTGATGACCCGGAAATTTCCGATCAAATTTAAACTTTAATCTTTATATGTTTCCGACACGATAAGCAAAATCTGTAATGTTGAGTCTCGAAAGTTTTGAAATCTATATTTATGTAATCAATTACCCTTTGACTATGCTCAACGATTCACGAACATTTATGTGTATATTGATATGTATATATAATATATACTTATTAGTTGAAAACGTTAACAAAGTATTGGACATATAATACTTTACATGAACGTATTTTTGTTTCAATATAAGTTAATATAGTTATTGACGAAATTAAAAGATAATATCATATGATTGAATTATCAGATACATTGAATTATGATTACGAGTCTCTGTTATGAGGTCCACGTTGATTTGAGAAATCGTTTGTTTTTAACGGTATTCGGAATAAATGATAAAGTGATTTTCAAATGAAAACAAAGTATCACTTATCTAGTGTCAGACAAATGTTAGTGGAGAATTGAATTTCATATTACTTGATTGATCTATTTACAAACGTGCGAAAACGTTTTCCAATGTAATATAACTTGGTTATTAAAATGTCTTTGTTAAATAACGTAAGTTGAATATTAATTGTTAAGATATATTTAAATAACTTGCAACGTGTATTTAAAATGTGTTTATGTATATTAAATACATATCTGATTACAAATTATTTATGTAAATGATAGCAACACTTGTTATTTGATTTGATCGATATTAAGATATATTATTTAGAAAGTTTAAGGAAATTAAACTAAACGTTGGCGCATAAATGAATTATATCAAATTAAGTTTAAAGTATAAACGTTACGTGTTATAAGATTTTCTAAACGAATTTAAAATAAACTTTTGAACTATTATTAGTTTTGAAAAACTAAATATTATATTATTACATTAATATTTCCATTATATACGGTATGTACAAGTTTATATTTTAAATGAAAATATATTTTTATTTTACAAAGTGATGAATAATAATATCAAATTAGCCATAAAACGTTTTGATTTAATATTATTAAATATGCTTTGATAAATAACGAGACTATGATTTATAGAAGTAAATGACCAAAACACTCAAAAGATTAGGTTACACTTTGAGTGGGTTAGTTTTCCATTAATTTAAGTCTAATTATTAATAAAGGTACAATTCGCGAAATGTAAGGTATCAGTTTTCTAAGCATACGAAAATTCGTTCGAGAAACCGGAACCGGGACGTAAGACGGGTGACAACGTACAAATTATTAGAAACTAATACAATTTATTATTATTAACATTAATAGTATTATTATTATCATTTTTATGAATTTTGTATCATTAGTACTTATATAATAATAATTATTATTAATATATTATCAATTATTAATATTAATTTAATTATAAAAAAAAAGAATCAAGAACTAGTACCATTCAGTTTCACATCCACATCCCTACTGTATATGATTTTTGTATCTGTCGGAGTTTGTTATGAGTCTGCTTCAATCACAATTCAAAACAGAAATCCTTTGCTATATATTGTCTATTGCATTCAGTGATTGAATAAAACTGAAAAACCCAGAAAATAAGCTCCACACTCTGTACATTTATCTTTTTCATCATATTTTGATTTTGAATGAATTTTCAAAATGTAATAATACAGTCTTGTTAGGAATCATCTATCTAAACTATCTGTAAGTTTTCAATCCTCAATTCTTTCTATTAATCTCTAATTTTGGAGTCAAAGTTTTGGTTTTAAAAGTCAACTAAGCGTTCTTGAATTAAATTCGAGTTTGTTTTGATATCTCCAGTTAATTTGATGATCCATAAAGATTATAGGAATGATTTGCAACATAATTCATGTTGTAATCATAACCTATAACACTCTTAATCTAAAAATCAATTTTTGAGTTCTTGAGTTCTTCACAGTAATATACACTAACGTAAATTCGAAACAAATTTCAAAAACTAAAAATGCAGAGTTGTTAGGAATCATTTACTTAAACTTCCTGCAAAATCTCAAGTTCCAATTCTTAATAACGAATTCGAATTTGCGAGTCAAAGTTAAATTGTCAAAAGTCAACTGTTTTGTTCTTGGAGAAATTAGAGCTTGTTTTGATGTTTTAAGTTAAATTGATGATTTTGATAGATTTTAGGAATGATTTGAAACATGTTTCATGTTGTAAAGATTGTCCATAACGAACTCAAAATTGAAAACAATTTTTTTTTTTCTAGCTATAAGCAAGCAGTAGGATTTTTTGTGTTTTTTTTTCTCATTTTTTTTTATATCATGAACACATTTTTTTTTGTTTCATGTTGTTTACAAGTCATAAATGAAAACCCGTTCGATTGTTGTTGAGTTTTTGCCCCCGTTTGATTTTAAACTTGGTGAAGAAAATGATGAACTAAGATGAAAGAAATACTAGATATATATGTTTGGGTTGCCTTATAAGTCAGAAAAACATGGATGGCAGAATGGTTAAGGGTGTTTGCGGGTGGGCGAGAGGTCTCGAGTTCGAGCCCTGTTTGGGGCAGTTTTTTTAGAAAGGCTCTTTGAAGGTAGTTCTCATTTCTAAAATTAATATTATTATTATTATTGTTATTATTAGTAGTAATATAATTATTACTATTATTATTACTAAAATAAGAATTTATGATCATTTAATAGTATTGTTATTATGATTGTTATTATTAGTATTATAAATATTATTATCACCATATAAGTATGATAATCATTATTATCATTATTATTACTAGTATCATACTATTAGTATTATTATTATTACCCTTAGTCAGGTATTTCTACGATTATTAATTTTGCAAAACAAAAGATATATATGTAAATATATTATAACATAAAATACACTAATATTACATAAAAATTATGTTTCAACTAATATTATTGATATAACATTAATTAAATATCAAATAAGTATCATAATATATTATAAGAATAATTAATACATAACAAATATACAAACTTAATTGATTTACACTATAATGTGTTAATACTTGATATAGGTTCGTGAATCCGAGGCCAACCCTGCATTGTTCAATGTCGTCATATGTATTTTTACTACAAAATACATTATAGTGAGTTTCATCACTCCCTTTTTAAATGCTTTTGCAATATATATTTTTGGGACTGAGAATGCATGCGCTTTTATAAATGTTTTACGAAATAGACACAAGTAATCGAAACTACATTATATGG